>NC_071531.1:16803768-17113612 GCF_026979565.1 Vidua chalybeata
AAAAAAATCTCTTTTTCCATTCTTTTGCCTGGAGCATATCATATGCAAATTTCCTACAAATTCTTATTCCTACAAATTTCCTAGTTTTCTGAACATTGTCTTCTCCATCTTGTGATGCACCAGTGATCTTGGTTGGTGTGCTTTACAAAGAATGCTTGAGACAAGAGATATCTATTTTTTTCCCCATACAAATTGGTTAGTAGAGAATTTGAATCATACTTCCTGCTTGATTTCCTAGGAGAATAGAGCTTGTGCTATTACATTGTTTTCTGCTCTTTTCACCCCTTCCCACAAGCAAACCTGAAATTTTCTGCCGGATTTCAACAAAATTTCACTTTGGTTGAAAATCTATATTTGAACCTTGTACTACCATTCTACTATTGGGACTCAACATCTGACAAATTTTACTAGGTATTTTCTTTGCCCCCTGCCCTTCATTCTAACACTGCTGAGACTTCAGGCTTTCCAGGTTTTTCATAAAATATCACTGAGATAAGAAAAGCACAAAAGAGAAAAAAATACTGCAAAGGCAGAACCAAGTAAAGTCAATCACGGTGCTTGCCTCCCTCTATGCCAAAACCATGGATTGGTGGGATTTTTTTTGCAGCCCATCTTACTTGCACATATAATTCACCTCTAGCCAAATATTTTACAATAGCTGTAGACTGTGTGTGGCCAGTTTTCCTCCCTGTTTATCCTATCTTTGCCTGGCTAACTTGGTGGGACTGTGAGCCAGGTGTGTCTGTCTCTTTCTGGACTCTTTGGTTGTGATTCTTCTCATCCATTTAAAAGTGAAGGTGAATTGCCCTCTGAAAGTATCTGTTTTCCTAGGCAAGACTAGGAAATCCAGAGAGCTGGCTTAGTTTAGACATGCTGCCCATAGTAACCATGATGCTGTAATGATGCACAGGAAGGAATCCTCTGGGGGGAAAAAAAAACAAGGGACTGATGTCATTTGAAGACATGTAGGAGTGGAGAATTTAATTTTGTGTTTGCAGAGTCATTTCTTGGTTTCATCTCTGCTGCAGATTACCATAGAGCTTAGGAACAGATCTAGAAGATTTTAAAATTACTGAAAATATTAAATTAGAAAGGAAAAAAAATATTAATTGCTGTCCTAATCACTTGTTGCACCTGATAAATCTTTGTCTCCTTCTAAAAGTGTTAAACTGGCCGAAGAAGGAAACCTCATCTCTTGCACTATCAGCCAAACTTACCTCATGAAGATTAGACAGAGGAGCTAGTTCCCATTAAATGTATCTGCTTTCTATACAAGGGGCAGTGTTTTGACTCTCCTAAAAGCTTCTAAAAACCCTTTTGCCATCGATTTTAGTTGAGGCAGCAAGTTGCCAGCAAAATTCAGAATTTAGAAGTATATTTTCAATATCCAAGACTAGTTTGATCTCCAGTCTGAAAGATTGAGATTCACAGATGTGAATCTCTTCTGTGTGGTTGCCATGGCTGGAAAGAAAGCATTTCCCACTGCCTGTCAGGTTTTCACTGACAGGGCTCAGAACATCTCTAGCCTGTGTTTTTGTTTTTTTGTGTTGGATTTTTTTTTTTTAATAATTATTTTTTCCTGTAATGTTATATGACTTTAAATATACCTAATATACATGAATCTGTATATCCCAGCTTACCTGGGACAGTAAGCTATAGAAAAGGCTTAATTAGGAGCATAGGTAATTAATGAATTTGAGTGCTTACATCAATCACTGAGGTCAGCCAATGTTTTAATGCAGATTTACAAGAATAATGAACACAGGTAAGAATACATCTATTGAATAGTTTGCAGTCATGCCACAGGCTGACATTTTGTTTCAGAAAACATTCATTAAATTATTGGGCATAGCAACCAAATGAGTAAAAATCAAATTATTTGTGGATGCACACCAAAATTTCTCTATTACTGGTGAATGCACAGTTTACTGTGAGTCACTCACATTGAATCCAAATAAGAATTTTTATGATCCAGTGGTAGAAAACAACAGATGTGTCAGAAACGGGTTAAATTAAAAGAAACTAAAATAAGGGGTGTACATGCTGGACAATCCCTGACATTTGAAGGTCTCAGCTCTACTGAAAACTTTCCCACCTTAACTCTGTCCTTTTCAAAGCGACTGGTTCACAACCCAACCTGTCACGTTGTACTATCCACCTAAACATTCCTTTTTGAAACTTAGCACTTTCTACAATTTGGATTAATACAGATTTTATAACTATCCTGAAATCCTGATTTCCTATGAGATTTTTGCATGGTTTCTCATAACCCTGGCTTGCAAACCTACCACCCAGCAGCAGGTGAGCCCAAGTTGTGAGCCCAAGTCATCTCCAGGTTAGTTTTACCTCAAATTTGGATACATATTTTGGATACATATACTGTGACTGAGCTCTGTAAAAGGGTGCACGAGGCAGCCCCTGAAGGGTTTTCCTTTCACTGGAGCTCATGTGCTGAGAACCTGGCAGAGACAGGTGAGCAGCCTGACAAAGAGAAAAGCTTGTCATGCCAACAGAAAATATTTCAATTTGGCATTTCATAGCAGGAGATATTTCATTAACCTGGTTTTCCCAAATTGCAATACTTCTGAATTCCCTGATCAGATGGAAATTCTCTGTCTGATTACTACCCAGAGGAGGAGATGCAGGCTCACCATTCCCTCCACTCACCATTCCCTTGCTGGCCGTGGAGGTGTGCCAGTCCCCTCTGATCTCCTCTCTTCCAAGCCAGCACAACGTGCTTGGTCTGCGAGAAGCATTTCCACAAACATCGTGCTCTTTTGTTCTCTCTTGCTTTGCAGCGAGGCAATGACCCATAACTTAGGCTGTCAGGTCCTACAGGGAGACAAAGCACTTGCTTTATGAACCAGGAGATAGCAAGGCAAGGAAACAGCAGGCGATGCCTTTCTCCAGGGCTTAATTCACCTAGCTTGCCGTGAAAACGCCTTTCCTTCATGAGGATAAACAATGAATATTAATTACCCTTCTCACTCTGTGTTTTTTTTTTTTAAGACAATGAAGCCATTGCCAAGGAGGGAAATTTGTTTTGTTCCTTTGTCTGAAAGAAACTGGGAATGTAAATTCTGGAGGTTTTAGTTCCACTTCTATATCCTTGGGTGCTAAACTCCTGGCTGAAAATAAGAATGAAAACCAGAGCTGCTCTTGCCTTATGAATACGTAAAAAGAAATCCACTGGAGTATCTGAACCATATTCATGGCTTTCTGAAGAATGGTGCAAGAGGAGCCCGAGTCCACTTTGCTGAACACTTCAACAAAGCATCTGGGAGATTTAAATGCTCAGCCATTGCTCATCTCAACTTTGCTGTCATAGAAGAAAACATTACTTTTATAGCCAATCTTACTGTTTGATGGGTAGGAAGGACAGTAAGGATTTTCTTTTGTTCAGTGCAAATATTTTATCTCAACCGCCTGAATGCAGTTGTCAGTGTAAACAATTCCTCATTAAAATAAGCCCTGGTAGTCACATCAGAAGTTAATAGTTCTTCAAATGTGAAAATAAAGATAAGGGTAGCTTCTCTCTATGATTTTAACAGAATTATTTGTTCAAAGAGGAAAGATTTTATCCAGGCTTGTGATTAAGGTCTGTATCTGGGTGCACATAAAAAAATAGAAAGGTTTTGTCTCACTAAACAGCAAGCACCACCTGCAAAACCTTCACTTGGCACTCTAATTCTGGACACAGAAGGGGTGAGAAAAATCAACATCTTCATAAAAGACATGGAGACACGGTCTGTTATGTCAGCATAGTATCATATCCTCTACCCCCAAAAAACAAAAGGACAATTACAATCAATCAGTCTGCATATTGTGCAGATTAGAAATTATGTGACCATGTGGCTGGCAGCTGGGGGAAGATTTATAGGGGAGCTACAGGCAAAGTTTGTTTCCTCTTCCTTCAAATAGTTTAATGCTTACTCAGGAAAACCTGAGGAGGGAGGCTGCACTTAATGCAGCCCTGGGCTCAGAGATCTCCTGAACCCAAGAATCATCCTGGCAGGTCAGATCAAATCCTATCCAGCCCAATCAGATCAAACCCTACCAACCCAATATTCTGCCTGGAATGTTTGAAAAATTCAATTCTATTTAAGGAGGGTATGCAAACTTCAGCACTTTCAGTGGTCCATTGCCTTGATACTGCCCCAGCATCGAAACCTCTTTTATTAAAGTTATTAGAAGTATGATTAGGTGAGATATGCTGTGATTTCTGAATGTCATTTGCCTTCCACCTTAAAGATCTTTAAAATCTGAGTCACTTTCTCTTGTCTGTCTCTCCCTCCAAGACCCCAGCCCTTTAAATCTCTTAGAGTAAAGCAGCAGCTTCACAGCCTTAATTTTTTGTAGTTGCTTTTGTCAGCACTTTCTGTAACTCCTCTCCATTTCTCTTGAGATATGAAGCCAGAATAACCCACAGAATTCAGTACAGGACTTGGTTATATATAGAAGCAAAATGATGCCCTCGATTTTATTCCTAGGTTCCCTCCTGGTGATGTTAAATATTTTACTGGCCATTTTGGCTGCTGGTCTTTATTTAGTTATTTTTTGACCTGTCAATGAGTACTCCAAGATATCTTCTCTGTTAGGTACTAGTTGAACATAAAGGAAGTAAATTTCAGATTACTTTTGCATCACTTCATATTTCTCTGCCTTGAATATATCTGCCACCTTTCTGCCCACATCAGTTCTTTCTGGAGCTACTTGCCTTTGTTATAGCACTGGACCACCAGAAAAAGCTCAGTACCATCTGCAAACTTGGGAATTTTATTATGAAATAGCTTTAGTTTATAAAAATGCTTAATTAAACTGGTTCCAGCACTAATCCCAGCAATGGGACTAGAGATTACTGATTCGTGTTTGTCCTGAAAAGTCTTACTTGTTGTTTCCAATTTTTAAATAGTTTTCAATGTGCAGACTGATAGCCTTAATACTTTTTTTCCTAGAAGTACCAAAGCAATTAAGACATGACAGTTACACAGAACAAGTAATAAGATCAACAGGCACCTTAGGTATCTATTAAAGATTAGACATTTGAGAAACTTTCTGTGAGACACTTAGGAAATGGGAAAAGAATAATCGAAGTTAGATTTTCTGCACATTATTCAGTCTTGTGCTCTTTGTCCTGGAACACTGGATATTTGGTCTTGTAGTCCATATCACCTTGGACTGGTTCACCAGTCTTTGTTTTCCTCTGTTCATTATGAGCTGTTGCAAAATGAATATTAAAACTGTTTAGCAATATTGAGGAACATAACACATGGGTTCTCAGATGATGTCTGAGAGCCAGTTATGGGCTATTGTTGCAGTAATTTTATTTTTGTTTTGTGTCTTAAAGATTGTTTTGCTTTTAGCCTTGATTTCTCTGTGGAAGACACAGTCAAAGTGCTTGCAAACCAATAAGCCTTAGTGATGAACAAATATCACCAACTAAATACAAGGGTGATGGACAAGAGTATTTGTGGTGCCAGGCCACAAGAGCTGTTAATGTAGGCCTATTACCTATTACCATAGGTAGCACCAGTTTAGTACCAAAGTGGGGAATGTGCCATGTGCTGACAATTTGAAAAGACCTCAAAGTTGTGCTCATTGGTAGACTCACATGGATCATGGACTCTATCTAAAGGTTTGAGTTCTAACAGCTTACTCCGTGTTTTATTCATGACCTAACTGTTGTTAGACCTCATGAGCAATAAGGGTCGAGCAGTTTTTTCTCTTTTGGGTCACAACAAACCGAAGGCTTTTTGTATTTTCTTTGTGACAATACAGGTTTTCTTAAACCAGCTGCCACTCGCCAGAAGGACATAAGATAATACAGAACAGAACAGAGGAATGTCTCTGGTTTTTTCTGCACCTGATGGTACCTGCCTCCAAATGGTCACTTGCAGCTTTCCAGAATGCCTTGTGAACAACAAAGTTATTGTGATTCTCAAACACCCTGCATGGTTTCTCAGAAATTTGGTTCTATTTGCATCTATCATTTCAGTGAAAAGTATGTGCTTTTTTCCCTAGTCACTTCTTCCTGAGGCATCTGCTAGGACTAGACTTTGAAAATTCATTAGGATACTTAAAGGATTCTCTTTAATCTCCCTAATACTACAGCTGATATGGGGATTTACTTCTCTGTCATGTTCTGGCTTGACTATTAGTCTTCTATGCCAGATGAATCAGAACAGCTTCTTTCTTTCCTGTGATCCCTCTGTGCCAGTGTCCTGGCTCTCCCAGTCCATACGGCTGCAAGTGGAGCTACACAGAGCTCACCAGCCAGGTGTCGTGGGGACAAGTTTCCTTTCTCCTGTTCCATGAGATTTGTTTTTTTTTTTTAATCCATTCAAGTTTCTCCTTAGGTATGTTTCTACTGTTTTTTTAAGAAAAAGTGATTTTGTCCAGCCTTTCTTTCATGCAAATTACCTTTTAGAGGTGCCCTGTAAATCATGCCTTCAATGATCACAGCATATTCACTTTCCATAGCACAGTGTTTAGCTGTCCTTTGATATTTCAGACACTGGATGTAGTACAGACTTGGCATTGTTGTTTCTCCTGGTCTCTAAGTTCCACTCTATCCTCTTCTGATAGCTTTTGAAGCTCCTGCCCTCCCAGTCTCTCTATATATTCATAAAGTGCACAATGCTGGCATTTCAGATTTAGCAGAAAAGGTAGTTTGGTTCAGTATTCAGATACCTTCTTGATGAAGACAATAGAAGGAAAGAAAAAAAAATGTATTCATATTTAAATTTCAATTAGGAACACTTAAAACCCTAAAATTTATCCAGAAAGGGAGTAAATGGACAGGTCAGATAAGAAAAAGGTTGTTGGATCAAAGGTATCAGTTTCTTCTTCAATAAAATTCAATCAAATTCAACACTACCCTGATAATCAGCCAGAAGACAAAACACTAGAAGTCTTACAGCTCAGTTAACCTAAATTGGCCTTTCTGTCTCAAAAAGTGGAAACTATTTTTTTTTATACTACCCGAACTCAAGATTTTACCATCCAGTGGGACAAATGCTATTCAGTTGCATATGAAGAGATTAGTTTCTATTTTCTAAAGGTTGTAGCTATGATTACCATGGTCTTTTCAATAATGAATAACATTCAGAACATACCAAAATATAAAAATACCTAGTCTTGATCACCAAGTGGAAAATTAGAATGAGAGTTTTTGTAGGTTATTGCTGTCCCTATTTACTGTAGATATCAGGTTATTTGAATGCTGATGGAGTAATTTCTGTCTTGATTGCAAAGTCACAATAAAGAAAATATAGAATATTTTTCATACAAATATGTGTTGTTTCATGCATCTTTATATATGTAATTATTAGCAATCACTGCTCTGTATGTGGTCAAGAAGAGTGCCTCTACTAAAATTGCTTTAGAGCCTGACAGTTAATACATTCATTCTTTTCAACTGACTACAATGATTGCACCTTTCACATCATCACTGTTAAAAGGAAAACATAGAACCCACTCTCCAGAGGCTACCAAAGGTTGATTTGAGAGCTGATTAGATAAGGGAGAACTGCAAGGCAATGAAATAAATGGTGTGTAAGAACCTCATCCAGATACTGTGTGCCAGAGAACAAAAATATAAATCACTACAGTACAGCAGTGATTTATGTGGTAAAAGGTTTGAGAAACAAAACAAAAGAAAGAGTGGTATCAAAAAGAAGAGCATGAAGGCAGACATACAAATAATTTTGGAGGCATTGGATGGACATAGATGGTCATAGATTATATCCACAGATGGACATAATTAGTGGGGTAAAGGACAGCAGTTGAAATCAACTATGCAAGAATTTACACATAGCAAACCTGGGTTGTAAAATACCTGGTCAGCAAAGACCAATGAAGTTACACTGATGTGATGCACAGGGCATCACATAAGGCATAAATGCTGTCATGAAAATAGCAATCCAGGACAATTATCTGTACAATAGACTTTGTATTGACGCCAAAATTGAGAAGATCTTGACAAATTTCTCCCAGGCAGATGAGGAAATGGATATAAACATGCAAGTACAGGAGAACACATGAGAAGTAAAGTTCTAAATGAAAAGTTTTACTGTGGGACAGATCAGCAGAAGGTAGCTACAGATCTGTCTTACTGGCTGTTAATCTTGCTTGATTTTCATGCCCTTAGACTTTTTAATCTCTTTTTTTAAATCTCTCTTATGGGAAAAACTGTACTGCAATATTGCAAAAGCATTTTAGAAGCCAGACATATGATGCATAGGTTCTTCCCCTGTTCTCAGGCTTAACTAGAACCTGATTTGCAGGCAAGAGAAGATTTGTGCTTTTAAATGAACCCTTTGTAAATGTTGCCTGTATATGAATACCTATCTTGCATCCAATGTGCAAATTAGCCTGAAAAAGGCAATGGCTGGGGTGTCCAGGTTATTACCCATCTGCCTGGAGTCTAAGGGGCAGTGAAGTAAGGCTGGACTAAGCTGGTGTAAGTAGGATAAGGATACAATATCTAGAATGGCAATTTGCAGTGAGATTTATGTTCTTTTACTCACTAAATAGATGTGCAAAGTTGTAAGGACATAAAGGACTCCAAACCTTGAATACACCACTTAATAGGATGAAAAAACAATGGATGAGTTTGGTGACAAAAGCAGCACAGTCTGAATTCCTCTTTATGGAACATCAGGCACTCGTGCTCAGCAGCTGGGCTGACAATGATACACTCTTCTATTTGTCTCAGTGGGGATTGCAACTAATAGTGGCCTCTTCAAGATACAATCTGTGCTCATGTCTTATTTCTCATTCACAATACAGCACTTTTGAGTTTCGACCACTGATTTAATTGCCCTGCAGACTAGTTAAAAACACCATTGGAGATATTTTTCACTACTGAGAATCAAAATAAGCTTTTTAGGATCCAAGGGGCACAAGTAAATACAAGTACAGTGACTCCCTTTCCTGCCAGCTCACTCAGTGCTTTGCATATGTCTTGTGCCACCCCCATCATGGTACCCACTCCATGCATTTCAGACACCAAATCCCCACTGGGGTCCCCATCTCATCTTCATTTTTATGCTGCTATCCCTCTAATTTTATTCCTCTTTTCTTCAAATGGCTCTTTCTTTGTAGATTCCCTTTCCTACTTCTTCCTGGTCCTTCTTCTGCTCATTCTCACTTGTTTGTGGAATCCTTCTATTTCTACTCATAATTTCTTCACTGTAACAGCTGGAATTCTCCTTGGAATGACCTTCACGGGCAGAATGATCCTTTTGCAAATAGGAAATGCATGTTACCTCTCTGTGCCAAACTTTCTGCCTCTGTTGTCTGCAGTATCCTTTCATCTGAGGCTGAACTTAGACTGCATGCCAGCAAATTGACTTCTGCAGCTGGAACTCAGTAACAGAAAACCAGAAACTGGCACCTGGTCAGTTTTTAGGCTTGCATTACAAAACAAAGACCAGATTGCTTTTCTGATGAAAAGGAAATGTATAACAGCAACACTATGCACTTGAAAAATCACACTGAGAAACACCAATGCTTACCTAGCTCTCTACAAATAAATTTGCTGTTCCAAACACTGAATGAAAGCAATAGAGAAGAACAAAAGATCAGCTTTTGATACAGATAAGATGAAAACCTTGAGCATAGACTGCTGAGAAAAAATAAGCAAAAGGATAAATTGTGAATCACGTGACCAGGGTTTAGCCTGAGCTGCTAGCTTTATCAGAGATATTTCAGCTTGTTTCTGTGGAAAGGATAAAGCTGATAGACTTGTCTGCTGAGGTATTTATTTGTTGTGGTCCTGTTTGCTTAGTGAGCAGAGCCTATTTTCCCAGAAAAGCAACAAACAGGCAATGGGAGACAGTACTCTTGTGCTGCAGCCCAAGCACCCTTCTTGCCACTGCCTCAGAGTGAAAGCTTTCTTGCTCTTATTTTCCCTCAACCAGATTCCATCCATTTGGGTACCATCCCATGAAGCTACTCTCCTTCCCCAGCACTAGGGACCCCAGAGATTTCCATGAGAGCCGTGTTGCTCACTCCTCAGATCTGCATGCAGGTAGCCTCATTCCATTGCCGTGCACCCCTCCAGGGAGTTGTTCTCCCTCACCTTCCATGAATGAAAAACTGAGGCCCTCCCCACAACATCAGTGCCATGGTAGCAGAGCTGAGCTCTCAGCACAGGGCATTTAATCTGGGGCTCTGGGGCTTTGGGGCTCATGTGTTGCACAGCCCTGAGCAGGGAGCTGGATGCCCTGGCACAGAGAGCCCACCTGCACAGCTGGCCCAGGCACCCCACGCTCTCACGGAGTCTGATGTCTCAAGGAAGCCTTTGCCCTACTCCTCAGGCACATCAGGTTTGCTGTGAGACAAATCCCCACCTCCACTGCAAGGGAACAAGACAGCCCATGCAGGTACATTTGTGGCTCACAAGGTGGAGGCTCTGTGGGTGGGGTGCTGGTCATAAATTACAATTGTGGAGAGCTTGGGATGGCTCCTTGTGCAGCTCATGAACTTTGTCACTCCACTGTTTGCTAACTGTCAAGTTAAACAGGCATGTGCATTTAAAGCTGTTATCTGTCTCAGCAGAATCCTTCCTCAACCATCTGGGAAAAAACCCACATTAAAATCAATCTAAAATACTCAATATAATCCTCAGTAGAGCGTTTAAGAACATTTCTTACTGAAGCTCATTTCAACACTATATTCTCTTTGGATTTTCCAGCATATCTGACACTGAAAGTGTTTGCAACAGGTCTCACTCAGTGTGTGGTTGTTGCTTTGATTGTCGGTGGGTTTTTTTTACAGGAGTGCTAATAGCCCTATAAAACCCCCAGCAAAAAAAAAATCAAAACAAAACAAAACACACACACACACCCCCAAAAAAAAACCAAAACCCAAAAAACAAAAACAAACAAAAAAAAAACCCAAACAAAAAAAAAAAAACCCAAAAAACCCAAAAAAACAACAAAACCCAAGCCCAAAATCAGAACTGAAAAAAAAAAAGTTAGTGCAAAAAAGGGTGTTTTCAATAGATGCAAGGATGATCATAGTGTTAAAGGTTTAAAAGGAACTAATTAAAAATAAAAATATTGTGGCTGAATGTGCTCATTTCCATCACAGAAAAAACATTCTTTTGAGATGCTGAGTCATGAACAGGGGGATATTCTGTGTCAGAGAGCAATTAAAGACAGACAGACAGACAGACGGACAGACATGAGCCAGGCCTTATTTGCAGAACACAATAAGGAAAAACCAGCAAGATGAAGGGAGCTTTGGTTTGTGCTGGCAAGCACAGCATCCTGTCACATGTAATGGAGCTGTTAGGACAGACCATGTGATATTCAACATTAATCTGTGCACTCATTAACCTCTTACTGGTTTCTGCCACCCAAACTCCTGCTTGTGTGTAGAGGAGGAATAAAGGAGGGAAAAAACTGGGATGGGACAGGAACATGTGCCTGTAAGGCTTTTGGTGAACTGTCTCCAGTTCTCTGTTTACTCCACAGGAGTTCTAACTCTTTCATTCCTGAGCTAGTTTATGGGAGGGCAGGCTGATAGTCGTGCCCAGAGTCTAACAATAGGTCTGTGCACCAATGCTATCTCCATCTGATACTGGTTTGTTCAATGCTCTCCCTTGCCTGGGACAGTATTAGAAGTCTTCTGAGGCAGGGTGGGCTGGAGTAGGCACTGCAGATATGTGCTCCACTAAGCTCATCTTTCATTTTTCTAAGAGTAACCTGGCTGAAGACATCAGGACTGAGGCTCTCCTAAAACCATCCGCAAATATGACAGACATGCCTTGCTCCTGCCATCCTGCAGAAAGACATGTTTTTGTGCTCTTTAGACCCCAAGCCAAGAAGAAGCTTTATTGCAGGGATAGATTCCCATGGACTGAGGAAAAGTCCAACTTCCACTCAATCCCACCACACACTTTATCTCAACCCTCAGAGTCATGCTAGCCCTCCTCCCCACAGCAGCACCCACCAAGAGCCCACGTACAGTGATGTGCATGGAACAAGCACGTTCTCTCTCCACGTTCAGGTGACAGGGAGGCTGCCAGCACCGCTGAGCAGACCATGGCTTTGCATCATGCAGGCAGTACCAAGCACCTGCTAGAGCATGGTATCAAAACAATAAACTCAGAAACTCAGAAAGCCTGGGGGCATTTCTTGGCTTGAGCAGTGGCATCAGGTGAGACATGGTGCAAAATCCAATTCTAGAAAGAACCAGAGGTGTTCAGGAAACTAACCAAAGGTGCTCCATCACAGAAAAGGGGGAGATGGGCTCTTAGCTTCAGGGGCAGAAGCAGTGAGAGCTAAAGCGTCTCTAAACCAAATATTTGAAAAGGAGACACCTGTAGGGATTAGCTGCAGAGTATCCTGGGAGCTTCATGGGGTCACTGAGATCGGGACAGGATCTGACAAGGCAATTCCTCCATGACACACACCGCTTTTACCACAGCTGATCTACCAGGACCAGATATTCCTTGCCACAGAGAGAATGAGTAGGAGGGAAGACTTAACAACAGGATTCTATGTTTTTTTCATGTTGTTTCTACTGGGGAAGGGAGGTGTGTTGTTGGCAGAAGATTAATGAGTGGTCTGGTTTGTGTCCCAATGCACAGAGTCACACAAGGTGCTGCTTTTAAATAGCAGCAAAGGATCTGAAGCTGACTGTATGCACAGGGCATCTCTGCCAGCTGTACCCTGGCAACCAGAGCCCTCTCCAGGAACCAGCCAGAAAACTGGTGTTGGGCCATACCATCTTTGCCCAGGGACAAAGATATGATATGGTTATCATAGAATCATAAGGTTGTTAAGGTTGAAAAAGACCACTAAGTTCACCAAATCCAACTGATCACCCAGCACTGCCATGTTCACCACTAACCCCCAAGTCGCCACATCTCCCTTTTTTTTGAACACTTCCAGGGTTGTTGATCCCACCATTTCCCTGAGCAGCTAGTTCTAATGCCTGATCATGTTTTCAGTGAAGAATTTTTTCCTAATGCCCAATCTAAACTTCCCCTGGTGTGACTTGAGGCCTTTCATTTGTTTCTTTAATCGTTCCTCATAAGATGTGCTTCAGAGCCCTCAACAACTCTTGTTTCCTTTCTTCGGTGCTCCAGCACCTCCATATTTTATATCTAGAGAGGGATTGATGTGATCATATGATATGATTGATATGATATATGATATGATATGATATATGATATGATATGATATATGATATTATATCATATCATATACAGGAAGAAAGCTGAATCCCTCTCTTATGTGCAGAACCAGCTATACCAGTACACACTGCACTTCAGGGAGGCCATAGATTCCTCACTTTTTGAAAGTGCCAAAACTGTACAGAGTCATGCTTTTAGCCTCATTACTCCCAGATCTGGGCTCTTCCCTCAGGTTCACCAATTGTCCCTTTCCCTGACAACCTTCGCCCTGCAAGAGGCCTCCTACAGATCAGGGAGGAGAAGCACCCTGAGCACTCACAGATCCCCCCGCAGCACTGAGGAACCGAGGCTGCCAGTGCTGGGGCTCCCCTGCTCAAGGGAAATGCTCTCCCTTTTGGGGTCACCCTAGATGCTTTGGCTCTGATGTTGGGACCCAGCCAAGGTGGGAACACGAAGTAAATCAAAGCAAAAAAGTCTTATTTGAGAGTGGGCTTGCCTAGCCTGGAATGCTCTTCCCAGCTTTTTCCTTGCTCTCTGGGATGTTCTCTGAGAGGCAGACAGGTGTCATGCCACCCCAAACAAGCTCTGAAATGTCAGAACCACCAGTCATAAGTGACAGCCTTGTCATGTGATGATGTAAGTATTTGAGAAATTTGGATTTGACAGTCCTTCAGTGTCTGACAGGTAAGACTGGCATGATATTTATTTCTTTCTCTTGAAAGAGCTTGTGTGCCAAATGCAACTGATAGATGACACATCCTCTGCTTCCCAGCACTTCAGGATGGGATTCCCGTGCTGCTGTGAGCTTATGGACCTTTTAATGCAAACCCAGTCTCAGTGCTCAAGTGGGCTGTACTGCACTGGCTGGCGATGAGAGAGAGTTCTGGTCTTTGAACAGAATTAATTCTGAACATTTACTCCATCATTGACTGTTGACAAGATGATTTACTTCTACAAGTTAAATAAGCAAGTGAAATAAGCACCTGAAAATAACAATTAGATGCTGTTTTAGCAATCTAACACAAAATTGAGTACTGAGATCAGTATTACTTGGGGATACATTTATGTTGTAATTCTCTATTGATGAATTTTCTTCCTGTCTCTCTCAGAAATGAATGGTACAGCTTATTCTTCAGCCTGGTCCTCAAAGGAAATTAAGCTTCCTTGGTCTCTGTGTATTTGTACATGCCTGTGTGTCTATTCCACACTCTGTTAGCTTTTGAACTACAGGCAACTTTCAAGCCACTTTCGAGAACAGTTTCATGAAAATAAGCACCCAGGTTAAAGCCAGGCAAAAGACAGAGACTGCAGTAGAGTCTTTAGAGAGCAGACGTATTGTCAGCCCAGCAAAATCCAACTGTATGGAACAGATGGCAGCGGCGACTGAGCTGTGGTAGCTCTGTTGTTCATGTGATTATTTGTTTACTGTACTAAAGCTTACAGAAGAGGCATAAGCTCTTTCTTGTTATCTCCACAGTAGATCCTGCTAATGGGTATTTCCAGGGAATCAATAAGTCAATCAGATGGCTTCTGCTGGAATAATGTTAAGGAGTGCTACTGTGAGCTACCTTCTGACACTTTGGTTCAGCCCTTGGGCAACGCTTGGTCTTTCTGATATAAGGTGGCACTTCAACCAAAATGCAGGCCAGTGTTTCCACTGAGAGCTGCTGAATAAAAATGACAGATCTTCACTATGCATGGGATAGACATGAACTCACTTCAGGTAAAATCCATGCTTTTATGTGCAGGTGTCTGGAGACAGATGATGTGACAAGTTTAGACTATGTCCAGGTTGCCAGGCAGTGACAGAGGTAGACAAGTCTGCTGCTTGCTGCCTCTCAAATGTAAATCTCAGTCTTGCTGACTTCTGTCAACTGGGGCTAGAAAAAGTGGCTCCAAATTTTCAGTATTTTCTTCCTGGACTTTCTCCTGTGGAATGGGGCTGGTCTGAGCAGAGTGGGAGTGTGGGGCAGATGCCCTGCTTTGCTGCAGCATCTCCAACCTTCTGAATAAACCAGCTGACCTACCAAGTGTGCCAGGTGAGTTTCACACATGCTCAGTTATTCTGCCCATTTCAGACAAAGGAACTCACTGAGGATTCCCTGGTAAGCAATCCTACATCATCTTTGCTGCTTTAGCATTCCCAGCTCAAAAGACTTTTCTGTCTGTTTCAAACCTACATCCCTGTCTACATCCCTGCTGTTATACTTACCTTTGCCTTACATTTGCAGATGTTGTCATGGGCTTTAAATATGACTAAGCTAAAGACTGCTTTATGTTGCATAGGTATAAATACCTTTGTAAACAGTTTCCTCCACTGATGAAATAAGGATGCCCTTTCCTACTCAGGAAGTCGTCAACAGCATGCAGGAGCAGTCCCTGATCATTCCTTTTGAGTACCCTTGGCTGGCAGCATTGTGCCTCCCATACCCATGTGTAGGCAGTTGTGGGGTCTCCTTGTCCTCTCTGGAGGTATGTTTTTATTTTCTATATCTCCCCTTCCAGTGCCAGTCATCCTCTATCTGTCTCTACTGTCCTTTTGCCAACCAACCTTGGCTGCATCCCATGGGCCTCCTGTGTCATCCCTGTCCCTCTGGCTTCTCTGACACTGGGAGGGGGCAGAAGGTTGGACCACTTCCTCCCAAATCCTCTACCCTTACCACCTGACATCAGTGTTTTCAGCATACTCTCTGCCTGACTCAGCTCCTGTCCCACAGGCAAAACGTCCATCGCAGCCTGTGCTCCCTGCTCCTGGGGCCCATCTTCACGCCTGCATCTCCTGCTGCCAGAGCATCACAGTCCATGCCTTGGGGTGTGAAAACAGGACACATGCCATGGTACAGGCAGCTAAAGGGCTGTTGAGGTGAACATTTTAAACAGTGAATGTTTTCGAAAGCTTCTCTGCAGCTTCTCACAGGGGCAGATGTTCCTCTGCATGTTGCATCTGTGCTCTGGGCTGCACGGCAGGGAACACAGCTCCTCCTGCCTCAGGGTGCCTTCAGCTCACCAGGCACCTGCCTCCCTGCCTGGGCACTGGCAGGGAAGACAAGAAGCTTTAGGAGAGGGCTTTCCTTGGCATAGAAGAAACTCCCTTTCACACTGTGCTTCTTGTTTTTTCCATACTCATTCACTTACACTTTTCCACCATACCATGGAAAGCTACTTGTGGCATTTCAAAGAATTAGCTTGATCATTGCTATAGATTTCTGAGAACTTGATTACAACACAATGTATCTCAAAAGGTCTTTACTGTCCTTTCACTATTTTTTTTTGTCCTTTTACAACAGCAATCTTTCATTTCATCTTTCATTTCATCTTTTTCAATGGCCTTATACAAATATGATTTACAAAGAAATGCCCTGATAGCACTTCTTCCTGTATGCATTATCTCCACTTACCAACTTTTGTTACCTTAAATGCTTCCTATTTCAAAGAAATTTGTTAGCTTTCTCCTCACAGACACAAATCCAGTTGGAAGTTTACTTCTTTTAAGGCTTATTTTCTTTTCATTTTTGTGCAATCCTGATGTTCTCCCCTGTGGAAAAAGGCTTTTGTCAGCTGCAGAGCTGCACTTCTCTGGCATACTGGCCTTTGACGGCACATAGGCCATTTCTCAATATCTGCTTAAGTTGTATGTTTTATGCTTCCCTATTGGGTTTGCATGGCCAAGCTTTGGTAGCAAGGATGTTACAGGGGTGCCTTCTGTGAGAAGCTGCCAGAAGCTTCCCCATGTCTGATAAAAACAGTCCCTGGCTGCTCCAAGATGTATGTGTTGCTGGCCAAGCCAATTAGAAATAATGGTAACACCTCTGTGGTAACAGATTTAAGATGAGAAAAATGGCATTATTGAGAAGTAATTGCAGCCAGAGAAGAGCGGAGGGAGAACATGTGAGATGAGCAATTCTGCAGACACCAAGGTCAGTGCAGAAGAAGGGGCAGGAGGTGCCCAGATGCTGAAGCTGAGATTCCCCTGCAGCCCGTGGTAAAGACCATGGTGAAGCTGCTGGGGCCCTGCAGCCCATGGAGGACAACAGGGATTCAGAAATCCACCACCAGAAATGCTGGAGCAGATGGGTGCCTGAGAGGAGGCTGTGAACCTGTGGGATGCCCATGCTGGAACAGGCTCCTGGCAGGGACTTGAAAAGAGATATCAGCTTGTAGGAATTCTCATCCCATGGAGGACCCACGCTGGAGCAGCCTGTCCTCGAAGGACTGCATTCCACGAGTGACCCACTTTGCAGCAGCTTGTGGAGAACTGATGCTTGTGGAATGGACTTATGTTGGAGAAGTTCATGGAGAACTGTCTCCCATGGGAGGGACCCCACACTGGAGCAGTGTGGGGTCAACAACTCCTCTCCCTGAGCAGTAGGAGAAACAACCTGTGATGAACTGACCATAATACTCATTCCTTGTCTCCCTGTTCCACTGGGAGGGGAAGAGGTAGAGCTGGGAAGGAGGGAGGGGTGAGGGGAAGGTATTTTTAAGGTCTTATTTTGCTTCTCATTATCCTGCTCTGATTTTGTTAGTAATAAATTCAATTAGTATCTCTAATTTGGTCTGGTTTGCCCATGGTTTTTGGTGAGTGATCTCTCACAGTCTTTAACTCATGAACCCTTTGTTATGTTTTCTCTCCACTGTCCATCTGCAGAGGGGAGTGAGAGAGAGGTTGTGGTGGGTGCCTGAAATCCAGCCAGGGTCGACCCTCTACAGCTTCTAATGGAAACATAAAACAAATTATGTAGCTCATTAGTCACTTAGAAGCAAATCTAAGTGTTTACTGCATGTCAGGTAAATAATGCATTCTGGCTACTTGTTTCTTGGGCAAAAATACTCCTTTCTGCAATGGCAGAAAACAAGTGGGCTCTTAGTACCTAGTTTGCATCAGCTTAACTTACACGTAAAGCAGAAGGGAACCTCAGAGATTTGCAGACATCCCCATGGGTTCTGCCAGCTACCAAGCTGAGGGACTGGAGGCCACTGCTGCTGCAGTCGGCAATCTGCTGTGAGGCAGCTGCCAGAGCAGTTGTAACATCATATTTCTCCTGCCTTTGGCACCCTCCCAGGATTTCCCTCTTTTCCAGTAGCTAGCTTGTCTAAAGCTGGCCTGGATGCCCTGCATAAGCTGCAGAGGAATCAGTGAGTGACGTGATCACTGAGAAGTTCTCTTGACACATTTCAAATGATTGCACATGCAATTTTGTGCAATACTTCAAGCAACACTTCTGTGTGATGAGAACTCCAAAATCTTGCTTCAAGCTCAACTTTTAAGAGGCTAAAAATACTGTCAGAAGTAGAAGAGTACTGAGGATGAAGAAGAAAAGAGTTTAATTTTTCTACATTTTATCTTTGGCATCTCTTGGGGTTTTGAGTCTTTTGATTTAAGATGAGCCCTTGGCTACCAGTAATAACTATATTATGGCATGTTATTAGGAGCCAAGCTTCCTTTTATACTGCACAAGTTTCTTGACCTCAGAATGTCTCTTTTAGAAATCTCTTGCTTGACTTTTTTTGAGATCACATTTGATTTTTTTTCCCCCCTCAGCTTTCATTGCATTGATGACTTATAACAACTCTGTGATTGATATGATACATTCAGGTATTTCTTGAACCTTTTTCCAGTGATGACTTCCTAACAGAAGCTCTAGTCAGACTTCCAAAACCTGCAAACTTGTATCTGGCAGAGGTATAATTCAATCCATGCCTGTAACTCCAGCTTTCAAAGTCATTCCATTCATGCTGTACAATCTTCCAAAACTTCTTTGAACTAATGACAACCCCAAACACCTATTTTTAGTACACTTCAATGAAAGATATCCCATGGATGTGTCACGTCTGCTGTGAAAATACAAGGTAAGAGCAACTGCAAGTTTTCATCCATATCTTTGAAGTCTTCCCTGGGAAATTCCCAGCATGACAGCATTTACTTTTTCAGTATTAGACAGAATTTCTCCTCGGAAAAAATAATGACGACAACAACAAAGTAAACAAAGACAGAAAAAAAGAAACAACAAGAAAAAGATAATTTCATTTTATTATCATATATATATTATATTTTATTATCATTTTATAGTTCTTCTGTTTATATTTTCTTCTCCAGCTTCAACAATAAATTATGATATGGGACAGCTTGTCACCTACTCCATGAAAATCCACATAGATAAAATCCATCCTAGAGTTTAGAAATATTTTTAAGTTTGGAAAATCAGCTTTTTACTGAAGAGAGATATAAGGTGCCATGAACCACATTTGATAGCTCATAGTACATTTTGTCCTGTTTTCCTTTTGCTTCACTGGCTTTGTTTCAAAAGTTCAAGATTTGCCCTGAAGCTGTGCATGCTACCAAAGCTGAAATATTTGCCACTGTTGCCCAAGCAATTAATCTGTTTTTCTCTGTTACTATCCCTCTCTGTGTCTTTAATTAGTTTATTTTTCTGCTTATTCTTTATCATACCATTTTTCATTTCATAGATTTAGTGGAAAATAGTTCATCTTCTGTTCTTTTCTTCTTCCATTATGCATTTTAGGGAGGATATAGTCAGGCCTGCCATATTTGCATTTATGAGTTTTTGCTCCAAATTTGTTATAATTTTCCTAACTTCATTCCCATTAGCTATGTGCTCATTCAGAGCCCTTAATTTCTCTCTCTCTCAAAAAAACCCCACAATCCTTTTGAAGTCAGAATTCTTAATTACAACATTAGTTGTGTTTATCTT
This sequence comes from Vidua chalybeata, assembly GCF_026979565.1. Classification (NCBI taxonomy): domain Eukaryota; kingdom Metazoa; phylum Chordata; class Aves; order Passeriformes; family Viduidae; genus Vidua; species Vidua chalybeata. Next base: position 16,823,632 of record NC_071531.1, read on the forward strand.
TCAATTTACGTTAATTTCAATGATCTTGGTTCCCAGAATTCCAGAGTATTTTCTACAGCCACCAGTAATTAAAATCAGCTAAAATAACATTGACTGTGTCTGATGGCAGGACAGCCACAGCAGCTTTTTTCTGACAGTGGTAGACAAGCATGGAGCAGATCTGCAAATCTGCTTGCATGTGAAGTGAAGGGTGAGATTACCCAGAGAAAGTGTAAGAAGGGAGAAAAGCAAGCCAAAGACAGACCTTCATGAATAAAAAAAAAACTTGCAGAGAAGCCCCTAGTGAGATCACAGTATACTACTGTTGTGGAAATAAATTACACCAAAATCTCTGTAGTGAATATGTGAGAGTAAATTGAGCAATCTTAGATGACTGATGATTCTCACTGTTTGATCTGAAAGGTCTGGATAACAAACAAAGGCAACACATGTCCTCCAGTTGAAAGAGAAGATAAAATTATGGTGCTACTTTAACTTGTGAATGTGCTTATATAGCACAGGTTGTGTATGTCAGTGTTCCCAGAATAAATCCACTTGTAAATGCTGTGTTACACATCCAGAACAATCTCAGAAGTGAGGAGTATGAACTATGCTTGTCATATGCTATTGCTTAACTATGGCTTAAAAAAAGATCATGTGCCTTGATTGTTTCATTGCACAGGTCTGCATTTGCACACAGCAGGTGTGCTCTGCATCCCCTCAATTTTGCTACTGCAGCTTTGTTGTGCCTGAGAGCTGAATGCATTAGGATTCAGAACAGACATGTGTATTACATCATGATGAGATCCCAGCATCATAGAACCACAGAATTGTTAGTGTTGGAAGGAACCTTGCAGATCATTTAGTGCAACCCTCTGCCAAGGCAAGCTCACCTGGAGCAGGTAAGACAGCAACATGTCCAGGTGGGCTTTGAATGTCTCCAGAGAGACTCCATGACCTCCCTGGACAGCCTGTTCCAGTGCTCTGCCACCCTCAGTGTAAAGAATTTCTTCCTCATGTTGACATTGAACTATGTTTTTACTTTATGGCCACTGATCCTCATCCTGTTGCTGAGCACCACTGAGGAGTCTGGCCCCTGCTCGTGGCCAAGGTATAAGCATTCTTTATGTTCTTCATATCTCAAGCAAAAGCACCATGGATTTTCAGAAATCATGATCAGGAACTCAAGCAGGTCACCAGGTCATTAAAAAAAAATAAACTTTTGCCACTCTGCCAGAAAGCCTTTTCTTTTTAGATTAGTGGCAAAACTGCCACATTACCTTGCTGTGAGAGAGCCAGCTCAGATTGGAACAACCCAAAGAGATGTTCTTGCTTCACAGTAAGTTAGCTTCTCTGTTAAGAAGCCTAAAATATCACATTTTCCCTCCTCTTTAATTTATATATTAAAAAGGTGGCCAGTGAGAACCTAAATCCTGGATTTCTAGTTAAGAATGTAGAGATATATTCCTTCAGACAGTAAATTCCTTCAATTTGTTTTAATGACTTGCCTTAATGCCGCTGCATTTAGGCGGGAATAGGAGGAAAGACAGGGAAAGGGACCTGAGTGCTGTTTGACATGCTGGGACACCCTGTCCTTCCCTCTGTACGTATAGGGCAGTACAAGTCACATGAGTGCTAGGAGTTAAAGTCTGTTTTCTGAAGGAAGTACATATACATCCACTCAGGAATACAACCTCCATTCTTTTACTAATGGTTCACTTGGGGATACATAAAACTGCATTGGGAAAAGCAGTATTTAATATATGCTCAGCAGTAGATTTCACTGGTGAGAAAAGAGACAAAGATAATCAGAAGCTCATCTGGTTATCAAGTGATTGTCTGGGGCATCTGTATCATACCTACAGGGGATCCCAACTCTATTCTTTTAATGACAGTCACTTCCTATTGTTACTGATTCGTATTGTTAAATACGAAGATAACAAATTCTTTGTTGTGATCTTTGTTGCTTTTGTCATTTCCCAACTCAATATACTTTTGAATCCTTATATTTTATATCTCTCAATCTTTTTTTAAGAAAAAAAAAGCATAATTTTAGATCTGCTAGCATTTATTTCATATTTGTTCACATTTCCCATCTAACAGACATGAGATAAAAAAGTGGAGTTAAAAGAAGAATTGGCACTCTATTTTGAGCTCCCCTCAAGAAGACATTGAATCCTTTGGGTGGGGAACTCAAACTGGAACAAAAACTTCCTTTTACTAGATCTTGACAGTTTTATGTTATGCCTGTTCTTGTTGCTTTCGTTTCATGCTGTCCCTATTTCTGATGTTTTCATTTTTGATACCTGTGCACAGCAAAGACAGAGGAGCCAAAAGAAAAACTGCTCCCTGGGGAATGGATTACCGCTCCAGTGAGTGATAATTAGAAATGTAAACAATATCCTTTATAGTTTTAAATAAAATTTAGAAGTGAAAAGGAGGTTAACTCTTCTGTGAATACTCTGAAAATTATTTTCCTGTGTAAACAACCTCCAGAAGTTATTATGGTTTGGATTTTTTAAAATAAATTTTCCTTGCTTCATTATGGTTTAATCATAATCTAAATATACATCTGATTTTCAGCGCAGTATTTGTCGAAAATTGGAGTTCAGATTTTTGCATAGGGAAGTGATACATCATTAAAAATTTTGTTAATCTGAAAACAAAGAAGATAAACAACAAAGTACCAGATCAGAACAGGTCCTCTCAGTTGCAAGTCATCCATTCTGGTCACCCATTTAGTAAGCACATTTTTATTTCTTTGACAGAACAAAATCATGTTGTCATTATCTTTTCCTCTCCAATGTCATTAATGGTGTAATCTACAGTTCTCCAAGGTCAGCAGCCTAAAGACAGTGCTTTTTCTCCCCAACACAGTCCAAATGCAGTAGGGACCTTTCAAGTGATTTTCAATCTGAAATCTTCTAGTAAGACGTCCTGGGAAATCAGTTGCTATGAGAAAGTATTTCTTTATGCAACTTACTACATGCTCTTTTCTTGTATTGTGCAACAACCACAGATTTTTTTGCCCATAATTCTTATACCTTGTTTACCTTAAAAAATTTAATTATCTAAAGAGCTAAAAGCCCTCAGCTTTTTCCCTCCTCATGAACTTATAGAATCATCCAGTCAAAGAAGGTTTGGGTTAGAAGGGATATGAATGTAGTGTAAGGCTGCTCTAAGGTCTCTCTGGAGTCTTCCCTTCTGCCATCTGAACAACGCCATCTCTCTCAGCCTGTCCTCATAGGAGAGATGCTCCAGCCCTCTCGTGGCCCTCTTTGAACTTGCTCTAACAAGTCCATGCCTGCCTTGCACTGGGGAGTCCAGAGCTGGGTGCAGCACTCCAGGTGGGGTCTCACCAGAGCAGAGGGGGAGAATCCCCTCCCATGACCTGCTGGTTGTGCTGCTTTTGATGCAGCCCAGGATGGAGTTGGCTTTCTGGGCTGTGAGTGCACATTGCGGGTCACATCCAGTTTTCCATCCACCACTATGCCCAAGTCCTCCTTCAAGGATTCACCCTCCACTCTTTCCTGGTACTGGTGATTGCCCTGGCCCAGGTGAAGAACTTTGCATTTGACCTTCTTGAACTTCCTGAGATTGGCATGGGCAGGCTAGCAGAGTGAAGAGTTATGGTATCTCTCATGGTGATAGGAGTAAGATCATGAGCTGCATAGCCAGAACCTTCCCAAAAGCCCAGCATAAAGGAGACTTCTCTGAGACTTGATCATTTATTGAAGCTCATACTCAATAAAAATATGCTGAAATAGCAAATAATGTCAATAACTTTGATCTAATAGTGTAAGCTCCAAGTGAAACACTTTGAAGTTAAAAGAAGGTTTAAGAAGCATTTCACTTTTGGGATAGGCTAACAGTGGACGTGTGGAGAATTTCTGCTGGCTATTGTGACTTGGCTGTCATGAAATAACAGATGATCATGCACCCGAAGCATCAGGCATTTACAGCTCCACCTTAAACCTGGCAGTTCCTGTGTCTGGAGGCTGGTCTTCAGGATAGGACTGACTTCAAGCTGCAAAGTGTGATGAGGTTAAATTACTCCCACCTTCTTCAGCTCAGAAAGGTTTTCCTAGCAGTTAAGGTTTGTTAGCACTTGGTACCTCAGGGGAAATCTGGTATTTAATTTGCTGAAACCCCTTCTTTTGGCAGAGCAGAAGAAAAGTTTGAAGATCTCTCACTGGAGAACAGAGAAAGGTTTATATCCAGATGGCAGCACCTGCAGAAGAATTTGTGTTTGAAGCCAGCTCAGGCACAGCTATGTGACTCATCTGGCTGCCCAATCTGTTCTCCACTGTGGATTCACATGATTGATCCTACATCCCAGAAGAGCAGAACGCCTTTTAGTTAGCTCTTGGTTTATTACTTCTTTTTATTCTTCTTGGATACAGTCAATTATCCTTTTACATGATGATGCTTTTAAAGACATATCCTGACACAATTTTGTAATCTTATTTTTCTTTCTGACATTTCTCTTCTTAATGTTTCTTTTTTCTACTGCTAGAATTCCAATGAATTAGTAATACAGTAGTTATCTGAAATGATGCTACCTATTAGATGCATAGGCTTTATTTTTCTTCATCTAGTTGCCTACCTCTGGTCTCGATTTTAGTTTCAGATTCAAATTTGTTTTCACAGCATTGACTCAGAGACAAAAAATGAGAACCATTCAAACTTCAGGGGAAGACGAGAAATTTTTGGAACATTTGATTTTTCAACATTTATCCTCAAGCTAATAAGAAAATTTGATGGAGATCAAGTGCCATGGCTGAATGAGTTTATTTTAGCTTTGAAAATTCAGTTGAAATAAATTTTTCTTACAAAGGGAGAGTTTCTGGATGAATGATAAATGTTTCACATAAGGATTGCTTAGCTGGGAATAAACAAAGGAGGAGGAAGAGAAGGGTATTTTAACTAACAGAATAACTAAATCTCCATGTTATGTTAAATAGGATACTGTCAAATAGTACGTAAGAATATGAGCTACAAGATGAAACCTTCCATGGAGCTCATTCTCTGTTATTAAAAATTATAGACTCAAACTGAGATAAAGGGGATATCTGAAGGATTATGATTGCACCTTTTCAGAAGAAAAATGAAAGACTTTTGCTCCTGTTCAGCATAGCACTACAAAGGCTAAACTAAGATTGTTGCCTCAAAAACTTCTGTAAGAGTGACTATCAGGGTAACAGAGCTAGTTTTTAGGGTAAATAAGTAAAATGTCCCAAATGATATATATGTACAATTTGGATGTGAGGAGATATTTTCAGTATCAGGGTGGCCCAACAGTGATGGCTGTCCAGTGGAAGTGTTTGAAGCAAAGCACTTAAACAATTTAAAATAAGAGTTCAAAGAGTTCGTAAAAGTTCATGTCTATGAAGGAAAATGATGTCTGCAGAAGTACAGTGAACAGCTCCCATGCTGCTGCCATGTCTGGATGCCTCAATCAGAGGAAGGAATTTGGGGTGAGCAGAGAGGACACATACATACATACCATGGCCAGAGGAAACAACTGAACATGTCCTAACCCAGACTTGGGCTTTTAATTGTTGAGCTGCTGCCTAAATGGATGTATCCTGTTGTGTTTGTGTTGTGGCTGTAGTGGCACAACTAAATTGGCTAAAAATTGTGTGAAGTTTTGGACTGACCCATCCTATACCTTTTGTCATATTCAATATTCATTAAATGAATCCCATTAGCTCTACTCAGATCTTCCAAAAACTCTCATTTAACATGGTGGCATTTAATCAAGAAAAAGCCCTCTTTAACACTGTACATGATAGAACTGATAAAGTGATAACTTTGAAATGATAACTTAATTTCAATCATCATTGATTTAGTTTGACTTGAGATATGCAGAATTCCAAATTGTTTATTTACCAAGCATGGGATCTCAGTTCTCCCATTTATCAAACACAGCATCTCAATTCGCTCATCTTACCAGAAAAATTACTATCCAGTCCCAGGCTGTTAATGAAAATGTAACAATGAAATTTAAATTAAAAATTTTGATAAAAAAGTATGGATTTATTGTGCAAGCAATTCTCTGCCCTGACAAGATGGTATTTATTTACAAGATTTTGTAGAAGAGGGGTTTAGAGCCATTAATTTTGCCAGCTTAAGAACATATATTGCTTGGAAAAAACCTCAACCCCTGCCAAAAGCCCTTGGCCAGGGGCTGATATGGCATTACTATGTCTTAAAGAGATATGTATTGCAGATTTCTAACTACTTTACAGTCTGTATCCTTTGCAGAGCATACTTTGTCCTTTAGCAATCATGTGTCATATACATGTGGTCAAACTCACCCTTACTGCTATGAGCAAAGCGAGGAACCAGAGGGAACATCCTGCTGCTGCCAAACTGCACCTATGGTGTTCCTGTTTAATATCTTGTCAGTGATCTGACATGATGAAATGAAGGGATTAAATGCATGCTCGGTAAGTTCACAAACACTAAGTTGGGTGGGAGTGTTCTGCTAGAGGGTAGGAAGGATCCACAGAGGGATCTGGACAGGTTGGATTGATGGGCCTTGGCCAACTCTGTGAGGTTAATACGGTTCAGTAAGGTGAAGCATCGAGTCCCACACCTGGTTCCCAACAATGCCACACAGCACTACAGGCTGGGGGAAGAGTGGCTGGAAAGCTGCCTTGGGGAAAAGCACCTAGGGGTGCCGATGGACAGCTGCTGAACATGAGCCAGCTGTGCCCAGGTGGCCAAGAAGGCCAATGGCACCTGGCTTATGTCAGCAATAGTGTGGCCAGCAGGACCAGGGCAGTGATCGTCCTCCTGTACCCGGCAGTGGTGAGGCCACACCTCAAATCCCGTGTTCAGTTTTGAGCCCCTCATTTCAAGAAAGGCATTGAGGTTCTGGAGTGAGTCTAGAGAAGAGCAATGCAGCTGGTGAAGGGTCTGGAGGATATGTCCCATGAAGAGCAGCTGAGGGAGCTGGGGGTGTTCAGCCTGGAAAAGAGGAGACTCAGGGGAGACCTTATCACTTTCTACAATGCTCTGAAAGGAAGTTGTAGCCAGGTGAGTGTCAGCCTTTTCTCCCAGGCAGATAGTGACAGTACAAGAGGACACAGATTGAGGCTGCTGCAGGGGAGTTTGAGGTTGGACATCAGGAAAAATTTCTTCACTGAAAGGGTAGTTAAGCATTGGAATAGTCTGTCCAGTGGTGTGGTGGAGTCACCATCCCTGTGAGTGTTCAAGAAACAATTGGATGTAGCACTTACTGCTGTAGTCTGCCTGACATGTTGATCAGTCAAAGGTTGGCCACCTTGGAGGTCTTTTTCAACCCTAATCATTGTCTGATTCTACCTGGTAGGGCAGTTCTGCAGATACAGTGAAGCTGCCCAAAGGCTTTTCCCTGAGAAACACACACAAACCAGCTGAGAGTGCTGGTGCTGGATCTCTACACCTTGGCTCTGCTTCTGTGATGGTGGCAAGTAGTGTTAGATGGAAACCTGGAGGGAATTAAAAAACCTTCTACAGCTATTAAATCAATTTTTCTTGCTAGCTTTGTTGAGCTTGAAAACTGATGTTCTTTTCTCAGGCTTGTCTCAGAACCCTCCTTTTCCCTATTTGGCCACAGAGTATTGTAAGCTTTTTGGCACAGGGATTAATTCTTACTGGCAAAAGTATCAGGACAACTCAGAGAAGATGAACAACTGAGGTTGCTTGTTAACAGAAAATTAGAAAGGACTCCTAGTTCCATGAAGGACCCAAGGTCAAAAAGTAGCCTAAATTGCAATATGCTCTTTTATTCTTCGGGTCATACATTTTATCTCCCACAATGTTTTGAAGTTGGTTCTGCAACAAATGACCAGGCTTGCACATATTGTTAGCTTAAAATCCAATTTCTCAGTTAGTTGTTTCCTATTCTAAATAGAAAGTAATTGGTCTTTGAGCTTATCTGAAATCTTGTCTCATGCAAAAGAGCAAATTAGGGAACCATGTGTTGGTGTGTGGGTGTAGTAGAGGAGGAAGGGAAGAGAATGGATTTCTGTTTACTTCATATCCCCAGATGCTCTATTAATTGCTTTATTTTCTTCTTCTCTCTTCTCCCATTATGACAGCAGAATCAGCTTATGTCTATTGATATAAATTATCCCTGTGTCAAATGAACACATGATTTTTTTTTTAATAGAAATTCAACGAAGTCTTAAAATAAAAAAGTCTTCTAAAATATAGAAGAAATGAGTGATAGGTTTCCTGATTTTGGTAGAAGAAAGAATATTGAGCTTTTCACTGGTCACATAAAGTAAGGACAGGTCTCCTGCATCATGTGTTGCAGGGGGGAAGGAGATATTTATATACACACTCCTGAATCCCATTCCCTGACTGAGGGTTTACTACACTGTTGGGCTAATGCTTCTCATTAAATTAACTGAGAAACAAAACAAAAGGAATTCCTTCATCCCTGAATTATTTTAAAGTGAGAGGTCAGCCACAACCACATACATAATTTAACATGGCCAAAAGTGTGCTGTGTAATGTGACACCACCACATCATTCGTAAGCTGCTGATGAGATAGCACAATTACTCTCATTTACAGTCGTGAAATTAGAGGAAAATATTTTTTCACAAAACCACTATTAATTCCAGAGGTGTCTGAGCTTTTGAGTCTTTTCTGGAAAGCCACCTGAACCCACGCACAGCAGGTGCAGACCTATGATTCTCATTTTGTGCTGGCAGTGAACATGGCTGGGTGTTTGCTGTGTCTACAGGCAGGTTTTCCCCTCCCTTCCTGATGTATTAAAAGAAAAATGCACCAACCTTGAAACCCTTTACCCAGGGTTGTGCATGACATCTGCCACAGGGCAGCTTTCCTACCTGTTGATAAGAACAAACCCTAAGTGAGGGTGTGATTGCACTGGGGGAGGGCAGCACTCCATGCTGCATCCCCTGCCTGGGGAGCACAGCGATCCTGAAAATCCCCCTGGCATCCCTCCTGCTCCCTAACAAGGGGCACAACTGCAGCAGTTTGTCACTAAAGGAAGAGAAACAAACTATGAGCTGAGGAAGGAAAAAGAGGAAAGGACTGGATTCATTCTTCTTTGGACAGAGATGAATCACGCTACAGAGATACCTCTTTCTCTTCATTGACCATAGAGGGAAGCCAGGGAGACAACTTCAATGCACATATCTATAATGAAAAAGCCTTCCTTGTGTAAGATGAGACTCTCAGGATGAGTCCTTTCCTCTTTTTCCTTCCTCAGCTCATAGTTTACAACAGGTATGAAAGAGAGCCCTAGTATCTTTCACATCTTGCAGCCTGGCTTCAGTCATAAGCAGCCAGCAGGCAGGCAAACACACTAGTGAGTACCTAGATGCAGGGAAAGAAATGCAGTTTACACAGACTGAAATTGGTGAGAAGAAATTTATTAGGAATTCATGTGTGGAAAATTTACAGCTTCTGTAAGTATTAGAGTGCTCTGCTATTCTACATGTGAAATACAATTTTTATTTGACAGGCACTGTGTTGACAACTTTTGATTGCTATGTATAATGGAGGAACTTCTTTCTGCAGTAGAGTTACTTTTCCTAAAACTCCTCCCACCAGTTTCTTTAAAAAAACCCATAGTTTCTGTTTACTTATTAATGCTTGCAGAATACAAGTAGTATTGCACAAGATTTATTTTCTTTTCTTTCACCCTACTTCTCTCACCCTTGAAGCCAATATTCCTCCCAAAAGTAATTTGTTCTACTGTAAATTTAGAGTGTGCTGAATAATTATTGAAGTAGAGGATTAATGGATCTGTCTGGGGGCAGATAATCAGGAAATCTCACCCCCGAGCTCTTCTAATACAGTACAACCTTGGAAATGTTATTTTATTCTTCAGTCTTTCTTTCTACAAGCATTTAGTAGTTCTCATGGTCATTCTGTCCATTATATGACTATGAAGACCATACTTAAGCAGAGGAACCAGTTGTGTTCAGAAGGAATTTTCTGAACTAACTGACTTACTGAGAAGTCTTTGGCACTTGTGCAACATTACTTTGATAGAAAAATACAAATTATCGATGATGACCATTTTTTTTTACCATCTACACAAAATATGTACAGATGCAAAGAGCCTCTCCTGTGTTTGCTACAAGTTCATGCCTGGCATCATGCCAACTGATTTCTCAGTTCTGCACTTAGATGATAAAAATATAAATGTAACAGTATTGTATGTAAATGTAAGATGTATTTTAAAAAAGATATATTTCCTGGCAGTCCTTCAATCACAAAATGACTGTCCTGTGCCACATTCCATCCTGCTGATAAAGTCTCTCCTTATGTGTGAGATGTTAGCATGATGGATGAGTGCCAGGTGGCATAACTTCCTATCACAATGATGGGTACCTTCTCTCCCAGTCAGCACCAGCTGAATGTGCTGATCTACGTGCCCTTTGCACTGCAGATGAAACTGCCTGATGAATTTTTATGGGGGAAGGAAAAGAAAATTACAGATGCTCCAAGCTGAACCCTTCAATGGCACATAGGGTGAGTCCTCTCCTGTGTGCACCATTTGCAACCTGAGTCAGGGCTTCCTGAAGTAATTCAGGCTGTTGTTTAGAAGAGCTCTTATCTAATCAGGCATCAAGTACTTCAGAAGACAACACCACATGTGTAACAATCCTTCCTTTTTTTGTCTCAATTCACCTATGTATTGTTCCAACTTAATTTAATCTATCTGTTGAGGAATTAAAGCAGCATGAGGGCAAAATTAATAAATACTCTCTTTTGGTTGGAGAAACAGGACTGTTTCAAGTACTGTTCTCCACAGGTTAATATAGTGCATACTGAATAACAGAGCTGTTTCAAAGGACACAGCTTGGTAAAAGTGCTGTGGACAATATAATTGCACAGGCTTATTAATGACACACTTTAGAAGGGGCTCAGGAAAATATTTCTGTTTATATTCCGTGGGACTGGCCGTGGCATGCTCAGTCCTGCCAATACTGGCTCATATGGTCAGCAAAGGTGAAAGTCTGGACCCAGCTAATATCACTGGATGGGTCCAGGCACTTCCACTCCTTGCCTTGGAAAAAGGCCAGGGTGCAGAGCACATCTTGTGCATGGTGCAGACAGTAGGGAAGACTGTTGTGGAGAAAGGAGTGGGATCGTTTGTCCACGTGTCTGGACTATTCTGTCTATCTGAACAATCTGAGTCAATATTTGGGCCTAGAGTCATTTGCTGCTGGAGACAGACAAAACCAGAATGACATAGGAGTGAGTAATCCCAGGGTCCCTTACTGGTCAGTGGGAAGGAACAGGCACTTACAGACTGGATTCATTCTTCTTTGGACAGAGATAAATCACGCTACAGAGATACCTCTTTCTCTTCATTGACCATAGAGGGAAGCCAGGGAGACAACTTCAATGCACATATCTATAATGAAAAAGCCTTCCTTGTGTAAGATGAGACTCTCAGATAGTGTCAGTTCCCAGTACTTTACAAAGAGAAACTAACTTAAAAGACAAATGTGCCCTGTGATTTCTAAGATGAGTTTACCTTTTTGCATATCCATGATAATCTTGCTAAGTTACTTTTGGTGAGATGAAGAGGCAGATGTGACCCAAAAGAGATAACCTCAGGTCATACTTGATGAGGGCAGAGTAGGGAAAGACAAGAAATAGAAATCTACTGACCTTTTCATTATTTTAAACCAAACCAAAAACCAAACCAAACCAAGGAGTGGGAAATAAGAAATAAAAGACTTGTCAGTAATCATGAATTGGGTAGCTCTGACTTCTGCGGAGACCCATCAGGAGTCTGCCATTTGGAGCTGAATCATTCTCTAAAGTCAGGCAATCATTTTCACTCAGTTGATATTGAGCACAATTCATGGTCTCAACATGCAAAGTAAAAAAGTCAAAAAATCCTTCAGCACTGTTACTGTTCAGTGGCTGAGAGGTATCTTTTCAAAAATAAATGGGCAGCTGCTGCATAACTATGCTTACTCTCCACCTGAGCAAGGATTAGACTGTTATTTGTATTTGTGCTGCTTAAACTACAAAATAAAAGCAGCTCTGCTTTTTTTCTTTTTTTCTTGTTGGAGCTTTGTTTTGTGCAATCTAAGTATACCCATCACCTGATGGAATTTTTAATAAAATGTCACCTGATCCTTTGCTGTTCATCAAGCATGCAACACATTGCAGAAAAGCTGGATTGTGCCCCATCTAAATCCAATTCAATTGCTGTCTAAAAGGTTTTCACAACACATGCAGCATTAGGAGAAGATGCATTGATCTCCCATTTTCTGGGTACCAGTGCTATTTCTTCAGTATTACCTGAGTGAGTGAAAAACCTGGGAATAAAATGGAGGTTACCCATGCACTTCATCTGCGACCAGAAAAATGCAAATGGCAATTACAGTTCCCTTTTCTGTGGAAAGACTCATGCTGATATGTCTTAGCTACCCAGGGAAGGCTTTCAGGAGAGGAATGTCCCAGCTCTGTGCCCTGGCTGGGCACCTGGGTGAGACACTCCTGAGTCCTGACTCCAGGGTGCTGGGACGAACATTGTCAGAGATATACACAGAGACCATTGCCAAGTGTGTGGTAACCCATTGCATGTGGGGTCATGCAATAAGAGCCTAAAGTTCATTAAGGTCATATTTTTGGGCTTCAGTAGTTTTCAGAAGAGGGCATATGGACTTTTTGAACACAAATCCTCACTGTGCCATGATGGGGCAGACTTGTCTTCTGATGAGAAAAAGTAGAATTGTCATCATGGCCTTCACAGGAGTGATGGAAGATTGGAGAAAGGGGAAATTACTGGAAACAATGAAAAGGAAAAAAATCTCAGTTTGTGACACATTCCAAAGCCACAGAGTTTTATCAAATATCCCCAAAAGACAATGAAGGAAGGTTATTGGCCAATATCCTTGGAAATTATTACTCCAATAATGGGCAGAAATGCTTTTGGGGTTGTGTAGGTTGTTGTGAAGTTTATACATGCTTCAATCTGCATCTGCACAATCTTTCCTGTGTGAGTATTTCTTTGCCTAGAGTTTTTAACATGGCTATTTAATACAGTGTTTGGCATTTACAAAGTATTATTTGCCTGTGTGGAGAAGTAGTGATTGATATTAATAGACTTTTTCTTGTTACAAGAAGTCCATGCCCTTTAATCAGAACAGGTGCTGGAAGGTCTTTCCTTAACAAACAAGCAAAGTCTGAAGAAACCAGACAGAAAAAGCAATATATTTAAGGATTTGTCTTTTCCTCCCCTTTGCTAGTGTAATTAACTACTTGTTCATTCCAGCCAATATGCCTGCTGTTCTTGTTACTGCTTTTCCCTAATAGCCCAATTCTTTCAGTCTTGCCTTTGAGTGGGTTTTCTTGTCTCTGTTTCCTCCATTAACCATCTCAGCTATGGGAATTTCAATTTGTTTAGCAAGTCTGAGTGGCTTCTTGGCATCATTCAAACAGTCCCACTCCCACCCCCACTTCCCTGGGATCCTATGCCCCATGGTTTTGGGAATTCCTTCTCACTTCCCGACAACTGCATCTTTGGAATTTGTTATGGCATCATATAGTACATGATAAATCATATATCATGATGATATACACATATGTAATCAATCCCACTTTAGACATCTTATACCTTTGAGGTTGACTCTAATCCAGACCACTAGCCATCCCTGGCACAAGTATCTTTACTTCTGGCTGATTCCACTTAATAAATACCCTTCCCCATTACCTGTTTCTCCTCATGACCCATATTTTCAATTATCTTTTTTCACAGGTTAGTGATACATATTTCAGTTGCAATTAACTTTTATGCTTGAAGTGCAGCTTCTTTATTTCAGGCTCTGTGGCTTATTTTCTGCAGTTTGGAAAACAACAGGAAATGCTTTTATCTTGAGATTTACTACAAGAACACTATAAAAAATACATAGATGGAAAATATGGAGGATTAGAGACAATTAAACTGCTTATTGTAAATTGCTCACAACTTCTGCCTTGTTTGGAAGGTCGGTTTTCCTTTTGAGTTATGCTAACTTAGCATTCTATCTATCTATCTATCTATCTATCTATCTATCTATCTATCTATCCATCCATCCATCCATCCATCCGTCCATCCATCCATCCATCCTCCCTTAATTTATGGATCCATTTCCTCACTACAGAGAGATCTGGTATATCTGCTGCTGCCTCCCTCAAGAAATAATTATCTAATCTTTTCTTTTCCTTATTCACTCTGCCTAGTATCTGGTTTGCCACAAAACACATATGTGAAATCTATTTCTTTGAGGATATTTTAGCTCCCTGACACTCCCTTCTTCCTTCCAGATTTGAACCAGGTAATTTTCTGGAAGGCTGACTTTCTGAAGCCAGATGATTTTGCTTTCCATCTTAAGGAATGCAGTCAGCCTTCATTCTGATTCCAATTGCTTTCCAATGCTCGTGGTTCTTGCACTGTCTCCTTTTCAGTCGTTTTCTTGGCTCTCTGTACACAAAATCTGTAAAAAGCTGTTGCCAACTTCAAGAAATCACTGGATTGTCTCTTCCTACCTGTATTCCTGTCCTGTATACTGCATTCATCAAAGCTACCTATTCTGTAGCTATTGCTCCTTTCTGGAAGACAGAGCTGAAGATCTCACGCTGTGTTGGCATTGGTGGTATAGTAAAATGCAGGTTTCAGTCAACCCTGTATGATTGCTTCCTTCTTTGTTCCAGCCCAACTGGATATTCAGCCCTCTACATACTACCAGTTAAACACGCAGGTTTTCAGGAGGGCATGCATTTTTCCAACAATTTGTTAACTTGTTTAACAGGTTAAAATTGCCATTCAGTGAGTACAGCCATGGTAAAGAACTGGTCGGCATTTCTGGCAGATCTTAAGTGCAGAAAAGGGGCGGCCATTCCTTGGAAATCTGGAGTGTTTATTCAAAAAAACTGAACACTAACACCAGGATAAGTGAAATCACATAAGATTCAAGACTTTGGTAAGACATGATACTTTCCAGGTCCAGGTAAAGTACAGCTTAGAGAGTGCATAAGCACTGGGACTCTTGAGCACATGAGCACTCAGTGTCCTGCAGATTTTCAGAAGACAGGTGCTATTTTTACAGTCCTGTGGTATGTCAGCCTTGTTTTCCATGCATCCTTTTGGAATGATTGAAGTTTAGAAACTCATTTAGCCTGTTAATACATGCTTTCAAAATGGAGGACAGAGACACGTACAGAAATGGATTAAATCTTGCCAGTATATCTTATTTACCCAGAGCATTTTGTTAGATCAGGATTTATCACAGAAAAGAACTCTGTTTCTACAGTTCTTTGCTCAGAACTGTATTATTTGAAGATTACAATCTTGGGCTGAAGACTGCAAAATATTTATTGAGCATCTGTGACTCAGGGACTCTAATGGCAATATGTTATATCTATAATAGCAGGCAGTAAGATTTGGAGTAACTGAAGGGAAGAAATACAAAACTTACTTTGGCCCATTCAGTCATCTCTAGAGGAAGTTTGAACTGCTGTAGTGAATTTAGCTGAGCACAATTTTCTTTGGGACTCTTAAGCTGCTCATCTGCTTTTACTGTCCTTGGAAAGGAAGGGAAAGGTAATAATTTTCAATTAAAAGTCCAACAAGTTGTGAAATCTTATGCCACATACTCGAGCCACTTCCAAGCTCTTACTTATATTTTCAGTCTCCTTTTTCCTCTCAAAGAAGTTAAATGACTGCATGAGGATGACACCAGAAAAAAAATGGATTACGGTTATTTGGTTATGAGGGCTCCACTGGGACTTTGAGGGAACAAATTCAATGAAAAAAACCCCACAGAACAGATTTGCAGGGCCAGTGGAGAGGAATAATATTCTCATACTCTACTCATCTGTATCATCATTATTCCTAATGGCCTGTTCCTGCATTTCTAGAATACAGTGTACCTAGAGCAGGATGACTAGCTGTTCCTGGGGACTCAGTGCATTTGGATTCAAAGCTGCATTTTTGCTGGATACAGGATGCAAACCTGAGGGAAGCTTGTATCATGAATACATTCTGTCAATCTTTCTGAAGCAGTCGCATGTGTTGTATATATACCTTTTTGTGCTCTTTTCCTTTCTTTTTCTTTCTTTCTGTTGTGGTTTGACACCAGCTAAACACCAAGCATCCACAAAAGTCACTCACTCTGTCCTCCTTCCCCACCGCCTCGTCCCAGCTGGGGAGTGGAGAGGGAAAAAACAATTAATGAGGGGTTCATGAGTGAGGTAAGGACGGGAAGAAAACACTCCAAGGCAAAATAGGCTCAATTTAGAAATAAAAAGTGAATTTATTACTAACAAAGTCAGAGGAGGATAATGAGAAGTAAAATAAGCCCTTAAAACACCTTTTCCTCCCCAGCCCCTCCCTCCTTCCCACTGACAGTGCAGGGAGACAGGGCATGGGGCTTTGGTCAGTTCATCACCAGGATTTTCGTCCGCTGCTCCGGGAGAGGAGCCCGTGCCCTGTGAGGGGCCGTGGGGTCCCTCCCATGGAGACAGCTCTCCGTGAGCTGCCCCGGCGTGGGTCCGCTCTCATCAGCAGCAGCCAAACCGCACCTGCTGCAGCGTGAACTGCCCCAAGGGCCGACAGTGCCCCCAAAACTGCTGCGACCTGGGGCTCGGCCCACGGGGTGCAGCCCTCCAAGGACAGGCTGCTCCAGCCTGGGAGCAGGGCCCCTCTCCCCCCGGGTGTCCCACTGGATCACAGCCTCCTCCAGGCACCCACCCGCTCCGGCCTGGGCACCTCCTCCATGGGCTGTGGGTGGATCTCTGCATCCCCCATGGATCCCCACAGGCTGCGGGTGGATCTCTGCATCCCCCGTGGATCCCCACAGGCTGCGGGTGGATCTCTGCATCCCCCGTGGATCCCCATGGGCTGAGGGTGGATCTCTGCATCCCCCGTGGATCCCCAGGGGCTGTGGGTGGATATCTGCATCCCCCGTGGATCCCCATGGGCTGTGGGTGGATCTCTGCATCCCCCGTGGATCCCCATGGGCTGTGGGTGGATCTCTGCATCCCCCGTGGATCCCCATGGGCTGTGGGTGGATCTCTGCATCCCCCGTGGATCCCCACGGGCTGCAGGGGCACAGCTGCTTCACCACGGTCTCACCACGGCCTGCAGAGCAATCTCGGCTCCAAGTGCCTGGAGCACCTCCTGCTCCTCCTTCTTCATTGACCTTGGTGTCTCCATGTTGTTTTCCCTCACATGTTCTCACCTCCTTTTCTTCCTAAATATGTTACCACAGAGGTATTACCATCATCTCTAAATGGCCCAGCCTTGGCCAGCAGCATGTCCATCTTCAGAACCATCAGGGATTGGCTCTGCTGGACATGGTGAAAGCTTCCAGCAGCTTCTCACAGAAACCACTCTGTGGCCCCCCTGCTACCAAAAAACAGGCCATGCAAAACCAACCCACTTTCCTGATTTGTTAAGGATGGCTGGGGATAAGGCTGAAACACAGTCTGACTTCTAATGCACCTCTAGAGAACTCTTGGATGAATTACTTTTTTGTCAACAGAATTTTGTTTCTCCTGCACATTGTTTATGGCACCTGTGTGCCATTGTCACTGTAACTTTGGAATGGGTTCTCCCAGACCCCACAGCTGTCATCACTTCCTTCAAATTAATTTGCACAGGAAATTCAGATGTCTATGTTGTTTACATTGAGATATAGTTATATAGGTGAGACCGCTGTCACAGATCACGTTTGCATGTGTATTCATGTGACTAGAAATGTTTTGCTATCCAACTACCATAAAAAATACACTCAATTTTTCAGAAGTGATTTTTTAGAAAAGTTTATTTATTGATGTTCTTTGGAAAATTAATGGACATACTAGCTTCTCAGAATTTTGTCTGTTAGATATGTTAAAGAAGAAGCTTTTTGCCATCCACCTCTCCTCCCAAACTCTGTATTTACATGCAAAGAGATTTCCCCTTCCTGAAAATATCTTACACACAAAGACTAAGAAAAGAAATATTAGAAATGGATGGTGTAAGCCCAATGGGGAATGGCTAAAGGAGCTTGGGTTTTTTATCCTGGGGAAAAGGAGGCTCAGGGGAGACCTTCTCACTTCCTGAAACTTCCTGAAAGGAGATTGTAGCCAAGTGGGAGTCGGTCTCTTCTCCCAGGTGACAAGTGGCAGGACAAGAGAAAACATCTTTGAGTTGCACCAGGAAAAGTTCAGGTCAGATACTAGGAAAAAGTTCTTCACTGGAAGGGTGATCACGCATTGGAACCATTCCAAGATGCCCAGGAAAGTGGTGGAATTACCATCCCTGAAAATATTAAAAAACATGTGGATGTGGCACTTGGGTACATGGTACTGATGGACTTGGTAGTGCTGGCTTAACAATTGGAATTGTGATCTTGCAGATCTTTTGCAACCTAAGGGATTTTATAATTCTATGAAAAATTACTCCATATGGAATGAATTAAAGGCAGCACAAATGATGGTATTAGTCAAAGTAATATTTTTAAAAAACATAGATAGTTAAAATGAGGTTCCTAGAAACAGTAAGACTAAACACTGAATCTTCAGAACTCCTCCAAAGCATTTTCCTGGTTTTGTAATATCTGAGCTGAAATTCACACATGCAATAAAAATCCTTTTCTCTGTATTTTACTCTAGACTCTATTCCCACATTTTTTTCATTATTCAAAACTAGTAGAACACAATATGCATTTTACAGCTTCTGTTTATAACTTTTTAGGCAAAGAAAGCTCTGCCAAACTGAAAGCAATTGCTGATTTCTAATGCAATCAGCAAATACAAACTGGACAGCTGATACCAACCAAAAAGCCAGCCCACATTTTGCCTGTGCTGGGCCAGTTAACTCAAATGTATTAACTCCCCAAAACCTTTCTACCCACTCCAAGGAACTAATGTATCAGATTGCAGTGCGGAGTTTAGTACCTTCAATTTTATAATGTTGCCTGGTATAGAATTTAAACAAGAAGGAACTTATACCAAAGCAAAGCATGATAAAAAAAATTCCAGAATTTAAAAGATGAAGTGAAAAAAAATCTTTCTTTGTCTAGAGTATTTGTTATTTACTAAAAAGAGAAAACTCTGGTCAAATGAAATGTACCCCTTAGACCAAAATCAGAAAATCAAACCCATGGCATATGTGTTTTGTAATGTAATTGTTGTGATTTGCAGCTAAGAGTGTCAGAAAAAAAAGGAATCAAAGGATATAGCAGATTTTTCATATGAAACACGACTTCATATATCTTCCAATTAATTACTGCACTTACCTGCTGTCTCCTACCCAACCTGGCTGTCACGTCCCTATATGGGTTCTTGCATGTCCCTATAAACACACACTTTGGATATGGTGTCACTTGTCAGTGTAGCCATTCGGTGTTTGGCTCTCTTGCAAGAAGTGTTGTTCGCAGTAAGGTTGTAGGAACAACCCTGGGGGCAGGTGCTCACACCTGGGAACTGGAGGATGGCAGCTCTGGGAGGGTGCAGCTCAGAGACACATCCCACCCTTATGGGACTTCACACATGTATGGGGTGGGGATTAGGATGACAGCAGCCACGTTTTCAGAAGATGCCTCTGTAATGGCACATCTGCAGTCAGCATAATTAATTCCATTAACTTCAAAGATAGCCAGGCTGCTTTACTCGGTGGTCTGGCTGCTTAGATGAAAGAAGTAATGCTGTGTCTGTTTCTTTCTGTACTCTGTGTCCACATTTCTCACTAACACAAAAAATTAAAGCTGTATTTCCAATAAATGTCACCTTATATCAATCACAGCTAACATTACCCTGTATCCCTGTGATTAATTCAGACATATGCATGCAATTGTTTGTCTTGGAAGATTAAGTTCACTGCAGAGTAACTTATAACCTGAATTTTGGGAAGCTCAAACCATATGTGGAAATCAGCAAGCATTGCAGTATGCTTCACTACTTGCAGAGTTCAACAATTAATTCTGTCTGGCTTCCATACACCTTTGTCATTCCCTAAAGCGTTTCCTCTGCCATCTACCTTCACAAATTGTTTGTGATAACTGTTAGGAGGATGAGCACATTGAGTTAATTAAGAGTCAGACACATATTTTCAAAGCCCAGTATAATTTTCAATGATAAAATAATAAATCTGTATTACACTTGAAACACAGGCAGTTGCATAAATTGTTATTGCTCCTCTTTAGAGCCTTGCATTCCCTCCATATAGCAGGAGCCCATTACCTGTGCAGGACCAATAGATAATACAAAGTCCCAGTGGAGGAGAAGATCTCAGCCTGAGTACTCTTTAACTGGTTTACAGGCTGTACAGGAAGTTTGGTACTCGTACACCTGCACACCTGTTCTCAGCCTCAGAAACAGCTCTGGTGCACTCTTCTCATGTCAGTGTCACCCTGATGACAAGACAAGCTCTTCCAGGTACTTCAGTAGTCATTCTCCAGTGGTGTCCTTCTTTGATTTCCCAGTTGAAAAGTCTGGGTCTAACTCTCTTTTCTCCAGCTGTTTGTTCTTGCTGGACTTTGCTCCCTAGAGCTGTGATACTAAGAAACAACTGAATATTGATCTCTCCCAGTTAATTCTCCAGGATAATCTTTTTGTTTACCGTTTTGCCAAAGCATTTTCCCCAGAGATTGCTTCTCTTCTGAAAGACCAACACGCTTCTCAGACATGCTGGTTTTCTAGGCAGGAATGCCTCTTCTCTCTCTTGCCTTGATGTATAACTGGCATTGATGTATAACTGGCATAACTCAGGCACTTTTCTCAAAGTGCTCCCTTGCCCCAGTCCCTAGTGTTTGTCGACCTCCCTGCTAACCTCTGTCATGCCTGTGGTTTACAAGAAGTGAGTGTGTATCTGCTTGCAGGTACTGATAAGGATGCTGAGTACCTGGGCCAGTCCATGATGAAGATGTATGTGACCCATTCAGTGACCTCCCTGCTGACAGAAACTTGGAAGTCTGTCAACAAGCCAGTTATTACTCTTTCCAGCCTGTCTTTTTTCTTTTCTATAATTTTACTTTTTTAAGCAGAGTATTGTCATCTCCCGGAGCCTAAAGTGTATGACTATTGTATCAAAGACATTACCTTTAATAATTAAATACGACATCTTAATGAAGAATGAAATAATTATTTATTTGATGAGATTTTTGTTATCTGGGACATTATGCTGAGCAACACTAACTATATTCCTATAATTTAGGGTTTTTTTAAATCAAATCCTTACACTAGCTTTTCTGGTATTTTAACTACAATTTATGTCAGGCTGATCTGTGAAAAAATGGATGGAAAAAACAGGAGGTTGTCCTGTCCCATCCGCTATTAGGAACTTTTTTCTGTACAGTGTTGCCTAAGGTGATCCTGATCCATTTATAAAAACGGAGCAAATTCTGAAAAATAGCCCAGTAATAATACAGAAATTATTTCCCCCAAAGTAGACAAAGATAGAGGAAAGAATAACTTTTTCTCCTTTCTTAAGATGAAATCCGGAAAACTAAACGAATAAAATACATTCTATTAGAAAGCTGCCAAGAAAATCCCAAAAATGAATTATTAATGAAAAATATTGATTTATATTTGTTTATTTACATGCATTACTGTAGAACAGTTTCTCGGAAGGAACCCTGCTTTCACTCAAATTTTTATTTTTCAGAGCTCTAACACTTTCAATAACTCTGCTTACCTGCTTTTTTTCAAAGCAAGAACTCCGCACATTTCTGGACCTCTTGGCTCTTCTCCATTTTAAGTAAAATGTGTCTTTAATAAACACACGTCTTTGATAAGCACACGTCTTTGATTGAATTTAAGCATTCAAGTGAACTTTTTCAGGTGTCCTGGTTTCTACCCCACCAAATTTACCAGAAGGTCCCTGGCCAGTAATGGCTCATGTTGCACTAGAAGCTCCCCTTTGGGGCTCAGTCCCCTGAGGGTCTGGGTTGACCAGCTCCCGGACATCTTGAGAGCCCAACTGACTGACCCTGCTGCAATATCAGTTACTGCAGGACGGTATTGGGCACCAGGGTCTCTGGGCCAGCCTTAGAACGCTGGATGAGCACCTGAGGTGGAGTGATGTCACTGTCTGGGGGAAGCCCATGAGGCATTCTCCACTGGCTGACAGCTGTGACCATCGCCAGAGCTGACCTCAGTCCCAGAGTTGCAAGTGCAGACAGATTCAGATAGGGCAGTGTGCTTCCTGTTCCTCATCTCTCTCCTAGGACCCTGGTTTGGACCTGGCATGCTGACCCTGGAGACTGGCAGGTGGTTTTAGTCATTACTCATCTTAGAAACTGGTAATGGCTGTCAGCAAGTCAGAGCCTGACATTTCAGCTTTTGTCATAGCTAATTTTACTTTATTTTCTCCTAACCAATGGGAGTCAACAGGTCACCACAGTGTGTGACAACCCTGTAGATGTGCTGAAGGCACAAGCACACAACATGATACAGGAACAAGAAAGTGTTTTATTCAATGTGTAGTACTTTGCTGCTGAGATATTGATGTGCCCTGATCACCAGGTCCCTTGTTTCTCCCTCACTCAGTACCTTCTGTCCTTCCACAGGCAGTGATGTGTTAAAGAAGCAGAAAAGTACCTTGACTGTGTACAACAGAGTTGTGTCTCGCATCAGCTTAACCCCATCTAGTCCAGTCTGTGGGCAAATTTCTGCAGAAAAAGTGGGAATAACTTCTGTCAGCTCTTGCACAGTTGCTCTTCTGCACCCTCCTTTCTCTTCTTCCCTCTTGCCTGCTGCATCCAGCTTCTGTGATGATCTCAGCAGGCCTATCCACACAACTGACTTCCACCACTGCTATACTAAATCCACCTCCCACAACAGATCGGACTTGGTAGGAGTTTGCCTAAAATGCAGAGTGTAAAAAGACATTGCTACTATATGCCTTTCCCGAGGATGTGTTTCAAAATTGTCATGCCACATTTTGGAAACCTCTAGGAATGGTGAGCATTCTCATTATTACACCTAGACCTGATCACCTGGTCTAGCGTAGCTGCTCGCTTGCGACCACAATGTGGAGATCTCCCGGCTAGCATGCTCCCTGTGGCAGGAGGGCACTACAGGAGTGGCTGCCCCCAAATCTCTTCTGAGACCTCCTTGGGTGGCAGTGCACACAGAGAGTTGCAGCTCCCTGTGGCTGGCTGTGGCATAGGTATCACAGCTCCCAAACAGTACAAAGGACCAAAGCGAAGAAATAGAGAGCAGCCACTTGTATGAATTCTAAGGCAGTTTATTGCCAAAGGTGGCTCAAGTAGGCACAGGACTGAGGGTTGCAGCACATTTTAAAGAGCAGAGGGTATGAGGAGTGAAAACAATTCACATCCACTGGGGAGACATTAGAGGAGGAGAACACAACTGAGGCAGTCCAATGAAGGCAATCCAGGGGAGGGAGCAGGTTTAACAGTCCAATGAGATACTGGAGAAGGGGCAACAGACAGGGAACACTCTGGAACAAACAGGATGTGTTCAACTTGACAGGCAGGGGTAGGGGGCAGTGCAGTGGGGATTGACAGGTACATATTAGGGAGCAAGGGAGGTACAAGGGAGGGACTGGGGAGACTGACATGGGGATTGAGAAGCACTTGGCGGGAAAACAGTGAAGTAAACAACTTAGGGTTAAGCCATTAGGAGAACAGAACGGGTTACATGGAACAAACCAATATAAACTGATTAACAAAGAACAATTATAAAACAACAAACCACCACAGTCTAGTAGACGCATTCAATAGCAATAATTTTGCTTCCCTCCTCTTCTGAAGGACCCATCTCAGATCAATGGTAGTGACTCTCCCAATAATCATGAAAAAAGAGGATGTGGAGAATTACATGTCAGTGAGCTTGGAAATTATTTTAATCAAATGATGAACTATTCAGAAGGTACCTGAAAGATAAAGAAAGTTAAGGAGGCAGTGGGGATTTGTAAGGAGCAAATTGTGTTACAAAAAAATCTAATTTTCCTCTGCAGCAGAAAAACAGATCTAGAACTAATCTATAAAACTTCACTTTGGGAACTCTTTTGATCTGATCTCACATGACAGTCTTATATGCCAGCAAAAGAAATACAGCATGGATTAAATTACTAGATGGTGAATCCGAAATACGTTCTGTATCTACACTGAGAATTACTACAATGGCAAAATGTAAAGTGTCAAGAAGGGCTCTTCCAGGGTTTTTTCTGTTCCAGTTCTGCCCAGTGCTTGCACTGCTGATCCCAATCACACACTTACAGCTGATACAAAGTTGTTTTGGAACACAAGTTTGAGGTTCAAAGTTCCTTGGCAGTGTAGAGAAAGGGCATAAAAACCAAGGACAACTGTAAGGGAATGCTCCAAGAGATGAGCACCCAGCTGCTTGGGCACAGTGCATTTAACAAGTAGCCAGGTTGCTGTTTTGGAGAAGAACACAACAACACTGTACTGTTATGAAAAAGGCAAACAACCTCCCATGATCTATAAACACATGTGGAGTTGGCAAAACACCCAATGTATCAGTAAGAACCGAGCAGGAATATCTTGTCCAGTTTTGGGCACTGTGGTTTAATGAAGATAGAAGCCAATTGGAGAATGTCAGAAGAGCAATGTGAGCACATCTGTACTGTGGAATTATTTCACCCTCTAAAACTGCAGACAGTTCCCTGGCTGTGCTAACTCATCAGGTATGTCCTGTGGCTCTCCAGGAGCGTGCAAGCTCTCCCAGGTCCAACTAGGCCAGTGACTTGTTGTCATGGCCTAAAGGGTTATCCAACCCATGGGTATATAGAGATCATGACTGTGGGTTTCCAGGAGTTTTTAATACACAAGGACACAAGAGGCTTTATCTTCTAAATTTCACCAAGAAAGATCACACAAATGCTATGCAAGGATACATATATCAATAAAGTTTACATATCTACATCTCAAGCCATTAAAATTACTATCAGCAGTCAATGCAGCACCAACCAGTGGTATACCAACAATCAATTGTATAGCAGCAATCAATATTATAGCAACCAATAGCCAACCATGAGCAATGGGTGTAGGGACTATTACAGGTTACTACACCCTCATCACTAGTGAAATAAGCTATCACCAATTAGCAGCACACGTGCTTATGACAGATTATTTATATAGATGTATAATGTCAAATGAGTTAGACAGATTGGAGAAGGGGCTAAACCATTCCACAGGTGGGAGAACAAACCCAACTGACTCCAAGAGTGGGCCCAAAGGGTGTCTAGTAAGATAAAACAGAGAGACTGTCACTTCAGAGATTATCTCACATCACAGAGCTTGCAGCTGGATCCCCAGTGGGAGTCCAACATCTTGTAAAGAGTTCATGTGGAGAATTTAGCCTGTTTAAGGAAGAAAAAAATGCATGCAGCATGCAATGTTCTCAGTTGTTTTACTCATTTTGCATAAAAATTAAGTCCTTTTCATATGACAGAAGCATAAGAGAATGTAGACATCATCCCTTCAAGCAGCCAGTAGATGTTGAAAAACTTGATTTTTCACATACAACAAATGATAGGTGATGTTTTCTGACTTTTTCCAATACATTTTTATTTTTCTAGACTCTTTTTCACCTTTTCAGATTATAAATGGTCATTACAGGCCCTTGTTTTTGCACTTTTTGGTGGTATCTCAGAATGTCTCTAGTTTCTAGGCACCCTGGGTATATTTCAAAGAGGCCAATTGCTTCATTTTTCAAGTATGTTTCTGGTTCTCAGGCCTGGATCCCAGGCTCACAGCTCCCAGGCTAGCAGGAATTTTCTATGTCAATATATTTCAGCAGGCATTTTGTTCTGTTCAGTAATTTTACCCTTCTAGCCAGGCTGCATTTGAGGCTACTCACATTGCTTGTGTCCAGAAATAATCTCTGATGTTTGAATTATAGACAAAATGTGTGACTTTATGGCCTTTATCCTGGTCTGAAATGCCTGGCACCACCACATGAAAGACAACCACCATTTCTTTTAAAGTTTTGAACATGATGCCTGAGAATTGAATTAGTTGACATTTATTTATTTCATAGTGAGAAACAGTGAATACAAGTACCTATTCACTGCTACATGCCATTCATGGCTGTGTACACATGAAGATACACAGACTCCTTTCTGAACCTTTTCTTTCAAAGATGAAAACATTTTGAACTCTTTAACCTTCATAAAAAGAGCTATTCCAAGGTTTTGACTGCTCTTGCCTTCATATATATATATCTATTCTACTTTTTTTTTCCTGGAGGAGGAAAGAATCTGAACAGCACATAACATTCACAATATGATCATGCAGTGACAGAGGATTATTATTCTGTTTGTTCTCTGTTCTTGTCTCAAGAATTCTTAATGTTCTATTTACTTTTTTGATGGCTCCTGTGCATGGCATTGAGATTTTGTTGTAATTGTCAATGGCAACTCAAAAATCTTTTTTTTCCTGCTTGCTGATAGCTAATTTAGAGCTCATCACCGTTATGCATGGTTAAGAATGTTTATTTCCATGTGCAATACTTCATATTTATCAGCATCTCATCTGCCATTTTTCTCACAATCACTTGGTATTGTGAGCCATCTGCAACGCTTCACAGTTGAGTTCCATTTTATTGCCTTAAATAATAGAGTATCATCAGAAAATTTCATTACTTCATTTTTCCAGATGACATATGAACATGTGGGATAACATGAGTTCCAGCACGCATTCTTTCAAAGAGCTACAAAGTGCAAACTCTGTCCATTAACTTAATGATTTAAGGACATAAAATAACAACAAAAAAAAGAGATTTCTTAATAGGTGAGCAGTAGATGTGTCTCCATCTTTCCCTGTGGTATTTTTTTGCCTTTAGTAGTGCTATGGGGACTCAGGTGGAAGAATACCTACAGAGGTAGGTATTCTACAGAATACCTACAGAGGATGTCACTGAATATTTCTAAAGATTCTGCCTTTTACTCTCTTGACTATTGTATTGGTTCTACTTTTGCACAATAGTCTGCTCTGCTCTGTATCAGGGCAAGATCTCACCACCCTATGGGAGCTGCTGGTCCTTCATGCTGTATTGTACTTAGGTTTTCATCATCTGATACAGAGATGTTTTTCATTTTCATCCTATACTCTACATCAGTAATACCACAGCATGAGAAGCCTTTAAGTCATTGTTGTGGGAGCCTCAGGAAAGGTATATTAGAGAAGCCCTGCCACTGAGCCGTGAGGTGCAGAAAGGACCCCCTTGTGTACTAAACTCTTTCTCAGAGAGGAGCCTGGGGGCAGATGCATCTGATCTTACACAGATGCATCAGATCTAACCACAGACTGTTAATGGCTTAAGTAACTTTGTCCTGCAGGCTTTAATGATGGAAAATTGGATATATTCATATTATATGAATTATTTATTATGACAAATGATTAGACAAAAGATCTTAGTCAGAGTTACTTACTACACAGTATAAAAAGCTAAAACTACTGGCAGTGTGTAGTATGGTATAGTGCACTATATCAAAGCAATTATATTAAAGCTAGCAAAAAGAAACAAGTGTTAAGTAGAGATTGATGTAACTCACCATACCAGTGCTCGTGAGCAAATCTCTTTCTCTTAATCTCAAGGAATGTCTGTGAGGGGCCTCCCCCTATCCAAGAATATGTTGGGAGAACCTAACTATGAAAGTGGACTGGCCTTTTATATTATAAAGTGATTGACTGCCCATCACATGTCTCCAGGCAAGTTTAGTAGCTTATCTGCCAAATATTTGCCTCACTATCAGGATAATAATTTAGGGTTAGTTAGCCAGACTGCTTTTAGCATAATTCAAAACAGCAAAACCAGCACATGGCTGCCCCTCTCAATCCACTATTAATAGCTTCACAAACAGGACATTTTCCAAGCTGCTTGATCACATTCCAGAGCAGAGAATCTTGCTACAGTCATGCCTTCCCACAGTATTTTCAAATAAATTTTGCAATATTACTTGTGCATTCACATCATGCCTTTAGTTTGCTCCACTACTCCATAGCACAGATGAGAATGTCTCCATCCCCACCACTATCCTTTTTCCCGAATAAAGTAAGAGTGCATAAAAAAGAAGTTTCCAGAGGCCATGTTAATGGCTTCCTAAACAGCTAATTTGCAGTCATCAGCTTTTCCCCTTTCCCAAGCCTTTTGTATCGTATACAATAGCTTGGTATTCACCCCAGGGGCCTGGTGTACTGTCAACCATATTCCTGTTTCAATGTCTATTCTAAGACATACACGCTTGCAGTTCCTTTCTTTCCTTCAGCATCTGAGGCCAGGCTTTGGCAATTACACATTTTCCCAGGCATGGTGCCACGGCAGGACACAGTCTCAGTAGCAGCATCAAGAAGTGACATGCATCATTAGGCCTCTGAAATCCTCCCTGCACAGAGAAGAGGATGCTCTCAGTGGGAGTACCCAGCCACAAGAGCATTAATTTCTCACTTTCCTTGGGGCAACTGAGGGAGGATGATATTAATGATTTTGTTACTTCTCTCCCTTCTTCTTGGTTTGTGGTATTTACAGATCAAGAATGACTGTACATTTATAAAGATGCTTGCCTGCATGACTTCCCCCACTCCATTAGATGGTGCAGGAAAAAAGGTCACATTGAAGCCAGGAATCAGGGTACAAGAAGCAGCACAATTCTGCACCTTTTCCCCATCATGGCTTTCCACCTCTTACTGGTGCCTGAGCACACAGAGGGGCAACCAAGATACCACAGTGGGCTACTTGCACCTCCAGACAGAGTGAATGGAGGCCACTGGAGACAATGAGGATCAATACATGGTTTCCAAAGTCCACTTGCTACTGACGAAGCTCTGCCATGGACATTGCACTACATCAAGTCTTTGCTTTGCCTAAATCCTGGGAAATTTTGGGAATTTGCTTTATCTATTTGCTGACCAAAATCTTCATATTCTGCACTTGCAACACTAAGGAAAGATGGAGTATGCATTCCTTTTCACAGAGCAGATATACTTGGGCTCATGTCCAGAGGGAGGACATTAGGTTGAGTGATGGCTTTGGTGGAAAAGTCAGAGGAACACAGCTAAGTTAGTTGTGGTGTTTGTTTGGGATATCTGCTGAAGGCATTTGTAGTGGATGAATCCCTCTTCCCTGACAAAGCAGAGTCAGAATGAAGCTCCCACAGGGACTTGGTGTGGGGACTGGTGTTCCTCATGTTTGGTGTGGTGAGGAAAGCCCTCAGCACACAGACATCTCCCTCTTTTCCAGATGACGACTGAGATGGCATTGCAAAGTGGAGTGGGATGAAGTGTGGATCAAACAGAAATCTTTAACTGAGTAAAGCTATGCAAAGAATAAATCACAAGGAGAGACTTATGGCTGGATATAGAAAAGAACAATTCAGAAAGAGGTCTGGCAAAATCTCTCTAATTAGCCACATGAGATAGCACCGGCTCACACCTGTGACAGAGAAGCTACTCAGACCCCTTCATACATCTTTCTGAGGTTTATCCTGTTTTCTAAACTTCTCAGTTGAGACAGTCACTGCAACAGAGAGTCACTGCAGTTAAAAATATTTGGCCATGACAGTTAATGTGTCTTGTAACATGATAATTCTTCCTCCATTGCCCCAGCATCACTGTGTTAATTGAAGCTTGTGGGTCCTATCTTGCAGTAGCAAAATACACAAACAGCTAAAATAGTATATTTGTTGGTTTTGCCTGTTTAGAGAGCATGGAGTATGTGGTACATAGGCAAAACATAAGTGAGGAAGGTTCAATTACCACTCTCAAACCCACTAAGCCAAATCATTATTTGCAGCAGCACACTGCTTTAGTAGGACTTTACCCCTTGACACTTCCCCATTCCAGTCTCCTGAGTATTCAGCATAGCTCATCTCTAGCTCTCTACAGTTTACAGTTCTTTGCATTAGACTACATGGTCCTGTGGTGTCCGATTTGCTCTCTTCTCACCCCTACAGTCAACAAAGACTGTCTCCATTCTCTATAATATATTGCCTTTATCTGCTGTAATTTGTTGGCTCAGAGATAATACAAACAGATGGAATAATCAGACAACGAAAGTCTTGCATGGAGCAATTATATATCTTTTAAAAGTACACAAGAGAACAGAGTATAATATGTATTTCCAGTAAAATATGTATGATGGTGGTACAACTTGAATGTGGATCATCAAATACTTAATACATGCAGATCACAGTATTTTCTTGTAAGTAAAAATGCAGAGGAGAGAAGGAATGAATTCCCAGGACAGCAAGGAGGAGCAGTGGGTACGTGCTAAAATGGCAGTGTGACATACTCTGCTCCCATTGACAGCCCAACCCATGGGCTCTGGCTGTGTTTCCTGGGTGAGGTGCTGCAGCGAAAAATTCATTCCTCTCCCTGGTAATGGAGACACCAAAACAATGAGAGTCCCTTCTCAGACATCTCCTGAGTCAGTGCAGTGGGAACTGCTGCAGGCAACAAGACCTTTTCATTTCCTGCTCATTCACTGCTCCCTCTGTCACAGCTCTTTAAGTGTCTTGTTTCCTAGGCCTTTTGACCTGGTGAAACAGAGTAATGAAATTTTTGTGAAAGGCTGACTTAGCTCTCAAACATCAGTCATTGGTCATCATCGTGTGAGGCAGAAAAAACTTATTACTAGACCTTTCATGGAATCAGGGCATGAACTACAGGTCACCAAAAGCCAGGGTTATTTTTTTATTAGCCGCAAAAGCCTTCAGGTACAACTGTGACAACCAATTCTCTTTGAAGGAGACCATGAGGACCCCAGAGAGGGCTGGAGAGGATTACGAAGGGAGTGTGCAAGCTCCAGAAGTTGGTGTCATACCTTGCAAACTGGATAGCTTTTATCTGGGAAATTTTTCGTAGAGAGAGAGGGGTAAAGTTGGGCATCCAAAGGGATGTACTCCAAAATTTAAAA
Organism: Vidua chalybeata; assembly: GCF_026979565.1. Lineage (NCBI taxonomy): Eukaryota > Metazoa > Chordata > Aves > Passeriformes > Viduidae > Vidua > Vidua chalybeata. The sequence continues at coordinate 16,854,477 of NC_071531.1, forward strand.
AGCAAAGAATAATTTGGGCAGGAACTGCACCTCTGAACTAAAGAGAACACGGGAGAATCTTTTATATCATCTGTACTACTTCAGCTGGCACAGTCAGAAGAAATGAATCTCTGCTTCATCCTCTCTAATTTCACAAATAAAAACATCCACTAGGGGGTAAAAAGTCATATATATTTGTGGTTTGGCAGTATATCACAAGAGTGAGAACTTGGGTCTGCCCTTCCAGCTCTTGCAGATCACGCTGAATGACAACAAGATTTGTCTCCTGGTTTACCCCCAGCTGGCACCTCAGCCCCATGCAGCCAATTTCCATGGGCAGATGGGTGATCTGCCATATGCAAGAAAGACCACCAAAGATCTCTTACACATGTTTAAAAGATAATTCTTATTCCCTACTTTGTTCCAGAGGTTTAACCCACACCCGGCTTACCAAAGATCCCTGAAGCCCTCTGACCCATTTCCAGCAAGGTCTAGAAGAATAAACTGTGTGTGATAACTAATTTGCATAGAAAACAGGAAACTTAGCTTCAGGGAAAACTAAGGGAAAACTTACCTATAAACAGGCATCCCTGTTAAGCCTGGGTGCACACATCCTAGCACACCCCATAAGCTGGATCAAAGCTGGAGCTGTGATCCTTCCCCTTCCCTTCCCTTCCCTTCCCTTCCCTTCCCTTCCCCTTCCCCTTCCCCTTCCCCTTCCCCTTCCCCTTCCCCTTCCCTTTCCCCTTCCCTTTCCCCTTCCCTTTCCCCTTCCTCCCCCCTCACTTCTTTCCAGCAGCTCCAGAGATACCAATATGGCAAATAATCAAGATATGCAATGAATTCCCAAAATATTTATCTTGCAGTTATACACTTATTGAAGGCTTCTTGCTCACTTCTGTTTCTCATTTCCTAGTTTTTTGCAAATTGCCTGGATGCTATCCTAATTTCCTGCCGATAATAAGAATTATATTAAAGTACAGATTACACCTTATATTTAAGAAGAAATTATGATATCTATGATACTAAATCTTACAAGAGTGCAGAGAAACTCACACAACTACTGAAGAATAGAGAAGACTAACAAGTTCTGAAAGACAATTTAAAAGTAGTAATAGAACTTGTGTCTAGAGAAAATCAATAAAACATTCTGCAAAGACGGGGGACAGATGCAGAGCATCTAATAAACATTTCATTCGTGGCACATGAGTGATGAGCTACCCTGAAAGGTTTGGGCATTTTGGAAGGTGGTACCAGAGTGGGTGTCATGATGAAATTTATTTCTCGTCCTGGGCTCTCAAAAAGTGTCTTAGGAGCGTGCCTTCAATTTTAATCTAATGGGGATTTCAGGCTTTGTGATCTGCTTCAAGAGCTATAATAAGGCATCTCTTAAATAGGTTTGGAGAAGATTGGATTATCATGGGAATTGAAATTTCCATGGCATAAGCAGTAAGTCATGATTTTATGCAGGGCACTATAAATCTCAAATACAAGCATGTCTCCACTGAAAGATGCCCTTGACTCTCTCAGCTCAGCTAGTGTTTCCTGTTTGGCTTACAAAAACTGACATGCAAGCAAGTTACTGGAAGGCAACCTGGAGTGTAAGTTTGCAGTGCTCTGATACAGCAGAGCCGGGTACCTTGGGCAGAGCTTGTACCAGGGCTGGTGTTGTGATGTCCATACCTGACTGCTGCTGCATTTGCAGCTTCCCATGGAAAGGCATTCCTCTATGTACTGACAGAATCAAGTCTTGGAGCTTCCTCAGGAAAATTCTGGAATGTGGTGGTACCAGCTAGGATCTGCACTTACCTTAGGCTGCCTAAAGGCAGGTATGCCACCAGCAGCTGTAGGCAGACTGGGAGCCAAAATAATTGCCATACTTACATGGAAGTGTTCCAAAGATTCCAGCTTTGTGCAGAATACAGTTCAGGGATTAGACACTCAAAAAGGGTAGAGATTCAGAGTTCCAACTAACTTGTGCAGCTGATAGACTTGTACCCCATCAAGCCTGAGTGCTGCTCCCCTGCCCTTTAAACGCTATCAGGGACATGTGTTCACCAAAGCAATGTTGAAAAGAAGTGTGAACCTGGCTCTTCAGCCTTGGTGCCATCTTTTCCAAAGATTAGAAAGGACTTCAGTGGGAATCTGTGACTTCAAATGGGAGCTGCCTCAGGATGACAAAGGATGGTTTGAAACAAACATCTGTGGCTAAGAATATTCCCTTTAAGGGGAGAATTTACCATTAACACTCATCCCAGGAATGACTCATCCCATACATGGCTAAAATGACAATTAAAAACTGCATTTTGAGAACCTTTTTTTCTAAAGCATCTCTAAACCCACACATCCATGCCAGACAAACACAAGAATAACCATCAGCAGGCAAGGACCATTCATATACAGCCAGGAGAAGGCACACACTCACATGCCTCTCCAGCGTTGAAGACAGACCTGTTTCTCCACTTTGGAAGGTGCAGAAGGCTATAGTCAACCCAAACCAACACCTAACCCCCTGTATCTTTCAGTAAGAAGATCCAACAGATTCTCACAGCCTCTTTGAAGCCAATGGACCATCCAGCCTCAATGCAAGGTAGGAGTGTTCTGTGTTCTGTTGTGTGTCCAGCTCATAATCATTGCAGCACACAGGGAGAAGATGAACTTGTCATTGGCATTATAATTTAAACTGACTGACAACACTGATCAATGCTTAATCAAAAAGATTACTTTATAAAGGAGCTGCCAAGATTTCCTACAACTCATCATTTCTAAGCATGAAAATTAAGGTTATCTTTTTGTTTCCCTGATACCTGTGGAGATGTGCCTCTAATGGCAATGCTACCTATGAAGGCACAGATCATTTTTTTCCTGGTGTTTGCATTTTGTCTATACTACATTTAGTTTAATTATAAAATTCACTGCAGTGAGAAGCAAAATCTAAAAGCAAAGAGTCATTATTTTGTCTGTACCCATGTGCCTTTACTTTTTCTGGAAATTATGATTACACTCACCTTGACATCTTTCATATGCTGCCAACGCCTATATTCAGATGGAAAACTGATCCTGTGCTCTTAGAAAACTTCAGCATAACAATTACACTCTTTAAAATAATGTAATAAAAATGGCTTAAGTGTTTAGCAGGAGTGAAATCAGTGTGATTGCCTCTTTTCCATGAACAGGGTTCAGCCTAATCTAGGTGAGAATATAGCTCTCTACAGTGCCCATGCTAGAGGTAATAGCAGAGTCTGTAATGTTTAGAGAAGTGTCCTGATGTTTTGATCTTCAGAAAGAGTAGGATGACCCTGTTTTCTTCACTGAAAGTAATGCCAGCGTGTATGGCCAGTCACATTTTCAAACTTCAGCCTTTCTCTTAGATATCTCCTTCACTTTCCGCTCTTTCACCAGATACAGTAACTTGGCCTAATTTTATCAAAAAACATCTTGCATTGCTTGAGAAGACTCATCCCATCCATCTTTGCTGTTTTCCTTGAAGACTTATTTTCACATGGAATCTAGAAAAAGTCTGCAAAGAAGCCAGTGCTGTAGGTAACAGTTTCTCTAACATCTCCAACATCAGAAATGTTTTATTCAAGTTTCTCAACTGATGAAACACCACAACTTAGCTGTAGTGATGTTTCAATTGGTCCTTCCTGCACCTCTTGTTCCTGGAAAAGATCTACTGGGTAGACTTCGGAGAGTGTCATTGCAGAAAATTATCCTGGGCTGGTGAGAGCACATTTTTCTCTCAGCAAAAATTTGTTTCCCCCTATACCATATGCTTTATTTAATTTTTCAGTGCAAGAGAATGTGTTTCTAGATCTGCTTTCATTTGAATTTTAGAGCCTAATGTCTACTGTGTTTGTGTGAATGTATAGTGACTTATCAGATCTGTTCCCTTCTTACATGGAAACTATGCTCACAAGTTTACTGGAGTGTCTCCTGAAGCTTAACAAATTCAAGTATGGTTACTACAAATAAATTAAAAATTATAATAAAGAAATTAATAATCTACCTTAATCAAAGGCCAATAATCTCTGTTCCAGAAGGATTAACAAGAAGTTGAGGTTGCACAAGAAAGCTTAAGAATCAGTTCTCAATCATATTGATGAAACTGAATTAAGTGGCCTGAGGGACCCTAGAGTAACTCCCAGTAAAGATATTTGACCAGCTCTGAATGAGGGTGCACATGATATTCCTAATATAAGTATAATATGGAAATAGAAACTTCATTAACTTCATTTCCTGGTAAGCGTGTCCTTTAAGCCAGTGGCAGAAAACATAATAAAACCCAGTAAAGTTAATAAGCCCAAACTTAATAAAACCTATTAGGTAAGAGACTTGACATATTTTCTTAATGAGTATCTTAATAAATCCCCAAGTCTGATGGTATGAAACAGCAAAGACATGTATTTTTTCCAGTAGAGAGTTCCCAAGATCTCCCATGCAAATAGAAATACAATGTAAACTGGTAATTAATGTCAACATTGGACAAGATGCAGCAGAAACAAAGAGAAGTGCAGTTCTGCTCCAGAACATTTCTACCATCTGAAAGTAATGTCAGGCAGCATAAGGTGATTCTTTCTACCACTCTTTGGATTCTATGACAAAGCTGTTCTAAGAATTGTGTGTGTTGGAGCTGGACGTGACCCAGTAATGTGTGCTCACAGCCCTGGAAGCCAAAGTGTCCTCAGCTGCCTCAGAAGTGGTGTTGAGGAAAGGGATTAATTCCCTCAACTCTGCTCTCATGAGACCTCACCTGGAGTTCTGCAGCCAGCTCTGGGGATCCAGCATGAGAAGGACAAAGGGCAGGAGCACCTCTCCCATGAGGACAGCCTGAGAGAGTTGGGGCTGTTTAGCATGGAGAGGAGAAGGCTCTGGGGAGACCTGCTATCAGCCTTGCAGCACCCAAAGCAGCTGAAATGAGAGCTGGACTTTTTACAATGGCCAGTAGTTCTAGGACTAGGGGGAATGACTTCACCCTGAAAAAGCACAGGTTTAAATGAGATGTCAGGAAGAAATTCGTCATTACTGAGAGACGCTGGAACAGGTTGCTCAGAGAATTTCTTTACTTGTTCGTGTGTTCAAGTCATGAGATTGCTGATGTGCCAGCACAACTCGTACTAGCCTTGTCTGCCTGAGCAGAAAGAAACCAGACTGCAGACTTGTAGAATTTGCAGTCTCTGAGAACTTCATTGCGTGCAGTGCTATGAGATGTCTTGCAACACTTTTCACTATAGATTTTCCAGTGAGTATCAGGGACCTTCCAATTTGTGCAAAGTGCTACATTAAAAAAAAAAATAAACTAATGGGGTATTACTGTACTCCATACCTTTTCATGCTAAAGGCGCAGTGAAAGGTCTGTTTTGATACATGTAATCTGTGAAAAATACCTACTCAAATCCAGTATTCAGATTATTTAATAGTGTTTAATATTATAATACACAGCTCACTTGCAAGATAATGCAATATAAGAAGTAGTTTTGTATAATAATAGATAACAGAACTGTAGCCAACAGGATAGAAAAAGAAATTGAAGTTTTAAATGAGGGATGGCATAAACATGTAAAGAAAACCTTTCCAATAAACAGTCTTTTGTCAGTTGTCTATACTGTTTACACTTTAAATAATATTATTAATAGTAAGTCAAACATGGAACAAAGTGTGAGCTGCATTATGAATCTGAATCAAACAATGCCAAGCAGAAGAAATTGAAGTTAGTGTGACATTCTGCCTCCTGCAGCACTCCTACATTCCTATATCTGCATCCAGCTCACAATGTTTGTAATGAGGATGGAAAAGAGCCACAGATTTGGTGGACTGATGACCTCAAGTACAATAACTCTCCACAAAAGCAACATCTTCTTCAATTGTGAGCTGCAATTGATTCTTAGAGGGCCAAAACTGTTCTGTAACTAATGCCCAAAGTGGTATGGATGTTGAAGCAAAGGTCACTCACAGTTTCTTTCCAGTGAGCCAGACACAAAGCCCACCGATGCCAACATATCACAGGAGAGCTTTCACAACATGCCTCTGTAGTTTTCCATTAATTTATCAACCGTATGCAGCTGAGTTTTACAGCCAATAACTGTTAGCTGTATTCAGTTATTCGAATACAATTGCTGCGAGCCCTTTGTTTTTACAGGCCATGCTGACTGCAGCTTTTCATTGCTCTGTCTGTGGCCTCCTCCCTCCCCTGCTCCCTCCACAGCCCCTGGTGCTGCATTCACATCTCCAGGTCCATTCACGCTGCTGCAGGTCAGTGGTGGCAGAAATGGCAGTACTACACGTTTCAAAAACCTCTGCCAAGCCCTTTGCGTTTGCACGCCTGTTGCCAGTCCAGTGTTGCCCATGGGAGCAAACTGGACCTGGGATGAGGTTCTCTGTGGGATTTTTGGTAGCACAGCCTCTGGTCTCGTCTGTTTGGTCACTGGAAGATAACCTTTCCTAATGCTTGAAAATTGACACAAAAGCAAGTGGATAAAAATTGCTTATGAAACTTGTGGGTTTTCTTCTAACTAAGAAGCAACAGATGTCCTCTGTTTTGTCTGTCATGCTTTATTAGCTGTAAGTTTTGTGCAATTCAGTGCTCACATTTGACAGTCTTCAACTGAGTCCATTTATGTAGAGGCCATTCATGAGCAATTTTAAAAGCATAGTGCATGAAATTAGAAAATACATCAAAGTCACAGAAAAAAAAATCCAAATTGCAGCACGTTTTCACTTTCTGACCTTTTTTCTTCTAAATTTCCTTCTAAATGCTATTTCAAGAGAGATGAGACATTGACATTAATGCAAATTTTCTTTTAATAGGGAAATTATTTTTCACTTTTTCATAGCAGATTATACAGACTTTGGAAAAGGAAAGCGAAGTATGTTTCAGATGAAATAAACTGCACTTCTCTGTGCACAGCAATACAAGATATTTACATTCTATACACATGGCTGAATGCATACATACATTACTTTACAAAGCAATAAATAATATTCATGGGAGATATCAAATTTATACACATTTTATGAAATATGTACAGTCTTGTAGTTTGTAACTAAGCTTTTGCACACATGCACTGAAGGGAAGTGGGCTGTGTCTTCTGCTGTCCTCAGAGTGTACTGCTAATAAAGCTATGACCTCTCATCCTGCTGTTCTAATTTTTATAAAAAGCAAATATTGTGTGGTCTCTTTAAGATCTTTTAAGTGCATATCATGGTAATGGTTTGCCACCCTTCCTGAATCAATTCCTGGCTTGTTCTAGATTGCCAGCAACTGGTCCTGAATGCACATTCGTAATGATTAGAAGTGCTCAATGACTTTTCCTCCAGGAACAAAGAACCAAACTTAAAATGCCCTCCTGGAGTTTAGTGCCCACCACTCCCTCAAAGGGCTCCACTTCTTGGACAGAGGTGAGTTCTGCCTGGAGGCTGCTAACTGTTGAGTGAGGGCATAAAATTAAGAGTGTTTTTCAACCTGTACTCTGTCACTCAGATGATACTGTGCAGCTTGCCTCTTCCATGAAATGCAACACTACACTTACAGGGAGAAACGCACCCATTTTTCCCAAGTTTCCTTTTGGTCATCAATAAATTATGTTTTTTCCTACAGATTGTCCCTTTCATGGCACATATGAGTGTATCAGATCAAGGACCTTTTCTCTTGCTCTTTGCCTTCAGACTCTGGCACAGATAGCAAAAGTGTAAGTACTGTAGGCATGAGATTGGCTTGAGAACTTTCTGGATTTGCTGTTACCTTCTTCTGAATGTATCTGTGGCAATAAGACATCTTTATTCTGGCTATTCCTCCCTATTCAATCTGCTACATGAGTAACCACATGGCACAGAGGAGACAGGCTGTAAGTTAGACTTCTGGTCTAACAGAGCTTGATCAAGTTGTCTAAAGTGGTCCCACAGGGTCCCTGTGGCCACTGGGAGTGTTTTCACAGCCAATGCCTCTTATCATGCCAGTGAGGAGTTTGACAACCCCAGAGGGACAAATGAGCAATGACCTGAACCACCATCAGAAGAGGTCTCCTGTATGCCTCACTAAGGTGATTTATGGGGAGTAAAAGATGCCTTCTCCTTGTTAAACCTAAGAGCCAGCCTAAGGTGACATGAGATGGTGGTGACAGGGCAGCAGTTGGTAAGATTAGAATAAAGGGGCATCAGGTACATCCTTCTGCTGGCCAGCAAGGAGACAGGGCTGGACAGAGAGGGGTCCTGGGCAGAGAGACTCAGATTGTGCTGGGACTTAGCTGGGCAGACATCAGCCATTGCAAAGTTAGGCATTCAGCCCATGTGCTCAGCTAGAGTTGGTCTGGGAGATGGGAAATGGGGCCTGGGTCTCATGCAAAGGGAGGTGTCCAAAACAGGGGGTACCATGTGCACTGGATGTGCCTGTCCATCTCCATGGATTGGTGAGGACAAGGTGGATGCTCAACAAGGCTGGGTGCCTGCTTTTATCAGTGCTATAAACAGGAGAGTGGCATCCCACACCTTTGGAACTATGCTCAACTTTGTTGCTGACCTCCAGGGCCAGTGGGCCACTCATTTCTACCTGCTTTGATTTGGATTTAGGCAATCATAAAACACATATAGAAACATCACCTTTTCTTTCTTTTCTTTTTTTTTTTTTTTAATTTCCTTTAACCTTTGAAACACTTTGGACAAGAAGACTTGCTCAATGGACAGGTGTTATAGTGTTCCTTCTCTGCCACAGTGCAGAGCCCGATGTCAAATCCACCCCCACTAAAACCCAGCTGCAGAGGGATGTTGGTGTGGATAATACACTGTCTGACTCTACAGCTGGAAGTGCTGACACAAAGCCCAGATCCATTCACTTCAAAGCAACACACTGGGTGGACCTGACTTGCCTGGAAAACACAGAGTAGCACTTACAAAGAGATGTTCAGCACAGGGCAGGCATTTTGCCAGTAAGTGTAATTAATTTACATAAATACAGATTCAGTCTTTTATTTCAAAAGAAATCTAGGATTGATTCTCTTTAATTCATATCCACTTACAGTGAAACAGTCAAGCTAATCACAGAAATCATTTGAAGTAGCTATTTCCATAAACAAGCAATTAGGCACTTATAAAATGACTTTTAGATGTGATTTTAATATAAAATGAGACATAGTCTACATTGATAATTTTAGCATTAAGCAGAATGTTGTTCAGTCTCTATTCTTTAAAGATTTTACAATTGCTGTACTCAATTATTATGAAGCAATAAAGACAAAATATTAATCCAGCTGGCCAGCAGTGAGGGACTTTCCAAGGGGGGACTCTTTCCAAAGAGAACTCTTTCATCCCTTTTGTGGCATGACCCGCACTGCTGCCCTGTCAGTGTGATGACTCACAGGTTAAGTGTGAATCCTCATGAAACTCCATCAATTTCAAGGTGCTGAGCCTTTCCAGGTGGCCTGTTCAATTAAACTTCAGGCTTCCTAGGGAAGCTATTACAGTGGAGAAATAAGTTATAGGAGATCTGCAGCCTGGGCCCAAGTAACAGCACCTGGGGTGCCTGAAGCACGATTTGGAGATGTGCAGTGCCTCTTCCAGGGGTGCAGGAGGAGGCTGTCCAGCTGCTTACAGCCCCAGCTGCAGGCAGGATGGCAGGGGTGGAACCCTGCAGCCCTTCTGGGAGGAGAGAGGGGTCAGGGCAAGGTGGTCTGACCAGAAGGAGCGTGTGAGCACCAGGCTGGCCCAGGGCTGCTGGCTCTGGGGAGGGTCTGGCTGCAGAGGTGCATGTGAGATGTACAGCCCCTGTAAGAAACACCCTGTGCCAGAGAGGGCTGCAGGAACAGCAGCTTGTCCAGCTCATCTGCTGAGCCCCCTGCAGGCTGGCTGAACTCACCTGGGAGTTATGTCTGTTTTAGCTACCCAAGCTAAAATACGTGTTATAGCCCAACAACTTGTCTGTTCCTAAATAAATACCAATTTACAGAAGACCCAAGCCAGCTAAAATCAGCTATCTTCCACCTGTGATTTTCAGGGTTAAAAGGCAGTATCATATATAAAGATGGTGTCATAAAAAACAAAACAAAACAAAACAAAACAAACAAACAATTAAGTGAGGGTAGCACAAATATTTCAGTAAGGTGTAGAAAACTCTCAGGTTTGAACAATGCCATCTAAATATTTCCTTGCATCTTTGAGCTGCTGCCATCTTCGTCTTGGAAAGGGCAATATCAGTAATCTCTAATGATTTATGGTGAATGATAGAGGCCCATCACCTGCTGTGGTTTCCTAGGATGGAGAGGATAAGCTACCCTGTTATCATGGCCCAGCACTACCAATGAGCAGTTGACATTTAGGGGATTGCTCACTGCTTAGATAAGCAGCACTGAGCTTCTTGCCTTTAAAGAAGGCTGAAAGACAGGTTTTTTTTCCCCAACTGAATACACACAGATGGTTTTCTGCCATAAAAAAAATGTATTTTGTCAGAAAAATTAGGAAGAAGGTATATTATTTCTGCCAAATCATGCATAAAAGTATAATCTTTCTGGGTTTTAACTATAACATTCATTCCACATAAATAAAGGTAATTGGGAGAATCAGGATTACACATATCAGTAACAGGTTTCCTGTTTTCTTGTTAGGTGAATAGAGATGCTTTGAATTTTTGTTCGTTATTTAAAACAAAGAAAAACTCATTACCTTGTGTAGAATTTGGTGGATTTAAAAAAATAACTACTTGAGTTCAACAAATATTTTCATAAATAAATATATGCATTTAAAAGTAAATATCTTGCTTTCCACCATCTGATTTTTTCTTGCTTGCACCTATTGTTGCCATGCAGCAGAATCATACACCTTTGATTTTTCATATTTAAACATATTCTAAAAGGCAATATTTGGAAATACTGAAAGAAAAATGTTGCTTGTAAACAGAGGGGAGGAATCTGAATTGTTTACCTGGTGTCAGTATTAGCAAGTTTCTGTACTTTTTGGTCCTTTGTGGTGATTTTTCAAACCTAGAATAAATAATTTTAGAGCCAAATTGCACAGAATAATCCTAAACTAGAGCAAGAACAGCTGAAAGCTGTGATTTACTAGACATCTTCATCTCCCACCAGGTTAAGGAAGGGAATTCAGGAATTTCAGAAAAAATTTAATTCCTAATGAAGAACAATCTGTTATCCTATTTAATTTCTCCTGAGCAAGCACAGACATAACTCAATATAAGCATGAACATAACTCAGTATAGAATCAAAAAATGGTTTGGTTTGGAAGGAACCATAAAGACCATCTAGTTCCAACCCCTGTCCCAAGAACCTGGACACCTTCCACTACACCAGGTTGCTCAGAGCCTCATCCAGACTGGCCTTGAACACTTCCAGGAATGGGGTATTCAGAACTTCTCTGGACATCCTCTTCCAGTGCCTCACTACTCTCACAGTAAATAGTTTCTTCTCTATGTCTAAACCTAAATTTCCCCTCTTTCAGTCTGAACCCATTGCTCCCTGTCCTATCACTACAGTTCCTGATGAAGAGTACCTCTCCAGCTTCAGTGTAGTCCCTCATCAGACACTGGATCTGTACCTGTTTAACATTAATTTTGCATTTCACACCAATTCAGGAAATGGCAGCCACATATTTTTTTTAGTGCCTCTCTTCCTGGTAGCACTTGTGACCCTGGAGGAAAGCAGAGCTGCACTGTGGGAACAACAACAGTGCCCCACTGTGTCACACACACATCCTGACCCACACGCCCACCCTGCAGATAGCTGCAATGACACAACTGCCACGTGTCACACAGGACAGGGCAGACTGAACCCAAGGGCTGCCTGCTTCAAAGGGAATTTCACCTTCCCACTTTTAGATGTGGACACAGTGTGGAAAATTCCTCAGTCTCCCAGGAGCCAGGCATTTCAGAGACATAGAAACATAGCATTCCTTAAAAAAACATGGTCTGAATCACTACTGCAATGCTTCCAGTGCTGATGGAGAGAGCTGAAAGGAGGGTGGAGAGCCACCCCAGGGTCACAGCCAGGGACTGCAAAGCCTCCCAGGACTGGGCAGCACCTGAGGGCACAGTGCTGGAGTTGCCTGCCAGGATTTTATCTTGGGCACAGGTTTTCTTGGGTTATGCTTGGGCACAGGTTTTATCTTTGGCACTTTGAAAATTTACCAAACAAACAAAATGCTGCAGACAACGCTCCAGGTTCAAAGAATCAGCACTGCAGCTGTGCCAGCAAACACTGAGAGAGCCCTAGATAAGGGATCAGGCTGCTGCAACAGTGTAAAGTACATCGTGTTTTTGAAACCAAGGTAATGAGACAAGGAATGAGAAACACACATTAAAAATTGCCGCTACAAATATTTCAGTTACACGCGGGCGTATTTCAGAAAGCTTTCTTGAATCTTCCTTCCTTCCCTGATCTCAACTGCTGCATTGATATATTTAATATGAGGATGGAATAGAAACAATTCCAACCTCAGGTTTGCTCTTTCAATGATATTATGGTATTAAATGCAAGTTTGTGAAATATGTTTCAAAATACTTTTTGCAAGGAACTTTTTTCAATGTATTTTTTCCCACAGACCCATTGAATTGTCTTAGAGATATTGAACAGGGAGCCGGGGACCTGATTATAATGAAGAATGTTAAAGAAAATTGACATCTCATTTGAAAAGACTTGATCTAATTTTCTAAATATTAAAATAACTTGTATGTATCTTAGATTCTGATGAAAAGATTGCATTTTGCATGGAGCTCCCCCTAAATTTTAGCCTATCAGATGCAAAAACAAAATTAAAAGGAATCATAGAATCACAGAATCAATAAGGTTGGAAAGACCTCTAAGGTCATTGAGTTCAACCAGCAGTGCCAAGTCCATCAGTAAATAGTACTGAGCAACTTAAGTAGGAGTGAGGCTGTGACACTGTGGACAACCTGCAGTTGCATTTCTGGAAAGCACTTTTCAGACCAGAGCCATAACTGCTTCCTGTTCTTGGAGGAGTCACTAGCTCTGGTTTGAAGGAAAGTATATAATCAATAGCACTTATTTAAATCTACATGCTAAATCTTCATAGCTCTCCTGTGTTCAAAACAATGCCTTTCTCAAGGAGGCAGGGTACTTGATTCAGCATAGCCCTAAGGGATTTATAACAGTGCTCTTTCCCCCATATTTATGATTTTCTCATTTTTATGATTCATGATTTATGATTTTAGTCCCTTCCCTCAGAAACAAAAATTCTGAAACTTTTGAAGTCTCTTGTAGAACAACAGTAATCTCTTGTTTGTTACCAAACAGGAGGACACATTGTATAGCACACCTGGTGTGTTTGCTGTTGAAGTATGTAATTCCTGCTTGCCTTTGATTAAATTCTTACAAGGCTAAAGAAAATATTTAATAAAAATACCTTAGGCCAGATGAATTTTTCTCATTTTGAAATGTCATGAACAGCTCAGAACTCAACCAAACTCTCTGAAATGGTTGCAGACTGAACCTTCTGGTACTGTATGTAGCTTCATAATAAAGATTAGGGAAAGCACTGAAAATTTTAGTAAGGAAGGACCTCAGATAGCTCAGTAAATTTAAATTAACATCACAATGACACAGTCAGCCAAGCAAGGGAATTGACTGATCTGTAAAATATCCCTACCCCATTAGTCTTCAGCCTGACTGCGATGTGGGGGCACTTATGACTGCAGGAGGGGGTGGCACACAGGTGGCAGTGCCCAGGGCTGGGGGGGGAGCAGGGCAGTGTTACCCTTAGCAGCACAGTGGTGTGGCCCCATCCTGAGCTCACGTGCCTGCGTGTCCATCCTCATCTGGAGCACAAAAGGGAAAATGAGGCGAAGTTTTCAGACCTCTGCCTTTGGCATCAGAGCCCGTTTGAGTCCTTGGAGACAGCAGATCCCACCAGCATCCCAAAGCAGCTGCAGATGCAGGGCTGAGAGCTCTTACACTGCACACATGACATTTTCTACAAACACAGAGCAAACCCAGGTAAAGTTTTACCAGCTTTAATTTATCTTTTGGTGTGGTAAGGAAAAGGATCATCATCAAAGAGGATAAGGACCATTAAAAACCCAATATTCTGCTGCAGTGATTGGTTTATGGCCTCATTTGGCAGTTTTATTTATCAGGTGTGCAGCTTCACTGTGTGTCTTATAGCCCAAGCGCTTCAGGAGTTTGTTATCTGCAGGACACTGTGCTCCTGTTCCAGAATAGATGGTATCTGGCACAGATATTGTTCTGGGGCAAACTTTACAGTAGACCTGTTTCTCCAATCTGTCAGCCAGTTTTGGCACGCTGTCCCCACAGATTTCTGTGAAGACAGTAGGAAAAAATATAGGTTGGAGATCACACCTTGCATTGCTGATAGCTTTTGCTGAAAAACTAGTGTTTTACAAAGCACTGCTACATGGAAAATAGCTGTACATCAGTTTCTGCTATTGCCTGCCCTTAGTTAAACCAGACTCAAATTTTGTGGTACCACATAGGTGATGGAACTTTCACTATCTCATACCTTTGAAGACAGGAAGAACAAAACTAATGCCTGGAAATTGCCCTGCTGTCTCTTCCACAACAAGGCAAAAGCTCACACAGTTGAAAGCTGTAAACATATTCCAACTCACATTTATTCATGTTACTGCTTTCACATTGATGTGGTGCAAGATACTGCTCATTTCAGCTGGGGCCACAGACATGCCCCAGTAAACCCTTGATATCTTTTAGACTATGAATTAATACTGTACTCAGGACATTAATAAATACTTGAAAAGTCTGTAAATGACCTACGTTGAACTCCTTTGTAAAAGTATTTACCTTATTTAAATGGATTTATTTTTATGTCAAAATACATTACACCGTGAAGTGATGGATGCAACAGTTCTGACAAATTGTGTGCACCTGATATGGTCTTTATCACTGCTGCAAGTCTGCATATGTTTGGGATTGAGCAGGCAGTGATGAAGATTCTGCAGAGCCAAAAAAGATTTGATCTTAAGGTGCTCATTTTGCTCTCATTGAAAGCACAGCAGCACTTCCCAGGGAGATCCTCTGGGCTGGTGCTCAATTATCTGATGCTCTGGCAGTGCCTCAGTCCAGGGTGAAATGCTGGATGCTTCAGCCTCAGCCCAAGATGAAATGTTGGATGCTTCAAGCTCCTCTGAGCTCTCTGAGCACACCACACCTCCTTGCATGTGTGTGTGCATGCATGTGTGCGCTGCTCACCATGCCCATGGAGCAAAGTCCAGCAACCATGCTCAGCAACTGATGTCCCTGACTGTGCCCTTTAGACACAGCCTTCGTGGCAGATGTGGTTGCCATTGATCAGGCTGAAGGTGGCCAGGGAGTGGTTGGTGCTCTTGAGGGAGGTCATTCGTGTGGTGCTCCTGGCCATGCTGTGGGAGCGGATGAGGAGGCGAGCTCTGCAGCACAGCAGCTGGTTGTTGAACTGCTTCCGAAAGCTCTTGCTGAGCAAGTAGAGAGCAAAGGGGTTGACACAAGAGTTAGTGAAGGCCAGGATCCGAGCACAGATGCTGGCAATGAAATGCAGCACTGAGGTGTCCACCTCGGAGTAGTGGTAGGACCGGTATAAGTAGATGATGTGAGTGGGCAGCCAGCAGAAGGCAAAGAGGCACACGAAGACCAGCACGGTCCTGGCCAGGCGCTTACGGGACTCAATCTGCACGAAGGAAGAGAAACACAGATGAGCTGCTGCTCCTAGCTCAGACCAGGGGCTGACTATTTTTGCCAGTGCTGCAACTTTCCAGCTAACGTATGGCAGGTGGCACATCCAGAGCAGGGAAATCTGGACTGCAGGTGAACAGAGTCAAGAATTCTCCTTGTCTCTCCTCAACCCCCTTCCCTTATAAACAAATAATTCTGAGAATTTATTACATAAGAAGTAGTCTTTCTTTTCCTTTCTGTTTAGAGATAAAATTCCAGTGGCTTGTCACTTTGCAAAATCCCAGCTCTGGCAAGAAAAGTGTGGGCAATCTGCATTAGTTCTCCACACATAATGTATACAATCATATGTAATTTTAATAAATTACCTTATTATTATTCCTATTATTATAATTAATTATTGTGTAGGAGTCTGGGATCTTTCACAGGCAGGACATTCTGCCATGGGGCCATGTGGTGTATGTACACAAAAGTGCTGTCAACAGCTCCACAGCCCTTAAGACCAAGTTCAGCACTCAGAGTCTGAAGGAGATGGAGAAACAGAGAGAGGATATTCTGTACTTGGAGGAACACCAAGGTGGCAGCGAGGTGGACCCTTCAGCTGAAAGCACTGGAGCCATCAGGAGAGAGCTACAGGTGGTGAATAGATGGATGACCACCTCTTGCATAATCTGAGCTTTGTCAGGGAAAGGTGCTTTCACAAAGCCAGCTAGCAAGCAGTATAACCTTCATGCAGACCAGCCACGCTTTCGTTTTACTTACTTCTACAGGCTTGGAGTCAACCCAAAGGTATTGCTCAGCTGAGGGGAGCTGAGGTAAACCATACCTTGTCTTTTGCGTACAAGTGCTGTACATTAAGATAGCAAAGCCACTGAAAAACACATCTCTCTTCCTTATGAATGCAAAAGCCACGAAGGACGCTGCCCAAAATGAGAGGACAGACAGTTGCCCAGAAAAACCTGCTAAAATGCAGCACTCCCTGGGAGAGGTTGCACAGCCAGAGTTTGCAGGATTGGAAAATGTAACACTGCTGATCTTTTGGGGCTCCCTAATGTTCTCCTCTGTGGTAATCCCACTAATGCTCCCCAGATACTCCTAGGGAATTAGCTACATCCCACTTCTTGTACTTAAATAGAATGTGAATGGCCTGCAACTGCTCCTAGCCTCAGCCCTGCTGCCCTTGCTCCTGCCACAGTGCCTGGCCAGGCTCCCAGGACACTGCCCCATCCTCACTCTGCATCCAAGCTCCACAGGTAAATCAGAAACTGAGCATCTTACACAGGCTAATCTATTCTCAGGACAGCTGCAAGCAGGAATCAGGCAGGAGAGACATAGCAAGCCCATTTGGACTTTATTTCATGCCCCTTTAATGGCACTGACTAAAAATCAGCCATTGAGCTCAGGAAGGACTGACATGCACCAGATGATAACATCTCCAGCAAGCAGGCTGAAAATTAAATCCTTTGAGAAAGGGCTCTCCTTGGCTAAACCATATATTCTTTTAAAATGTATTCTTAATTTGATATAGGGCTATTGAGGCCACATCTGCACTATAAGGAAAGGAAGCAATGCAATAAAGAAATCGATACCAGTTATCTCAGATGGAGACGTATAGCACTTGAATGCACTGCAGGACAGGAATGATGGACGGAGGGTGCTAGACCAGCCTGGCCTTTTGCTTTCTTTAGAGCTCCCTCCCCAAAACCAAAGGGGAAAGGGCTGCACTTTATTGCCACTAATCAAAACAGCCATCGAATCAGCAGAGAAATGGCCTGCAGGGCAAAAGATTTACACCCATTCAGAAGGAAAAAGGGATAAGGATTTCAGGGATTGCACATCATTTGATGGACAAAACCCAAGCCCTTCCAGCCTTACTGCTTCAGCATAGCACCTGAAGGCTGTGTAAGATGATATTGTTGGGTCAGTCTAAGGTGTAGGTGTCAGCTGGGTGCAATTGAGTGGACAATTGCTCAGCTATGAATGGCTCATGTCAGTTTAGCTGAGGTTGAAACACACCTCAGTTAAAAAGAAGCGATAAGGTAAATAAGATAAATACATCAAGGTAAATAGGCTGTTTAGAAACAGACAAGGATTCATCCAAGGTCCTCTCTCTGAGAAAGCAACTTTGTCAAGTTTTGATTTTCTCCCATATCACCCCTGTGCTTCAATCTGCAAACACTGTATCTGGTCTGCCCCTTTGCCTGCATCCTAGTCAATTCCTTCCCAGGCTTTGGCAATGGTCTCCTGCTATGCTTGCCATGGTAACCACTCTGCCAAAGTCTCTGAACTAACCAGCAGGAGGAGATGCTCTAACTGTTTAGCCGTGTATTATGGCTTCCTTCATCCACTTTAATTATTTTACCCCACCTAATCTATTAAAATCAGTACCACAGACATGGTCTGTCACAGTGTAAATTTCCTAGTATTCCCTCTTTCCTCCCAGATTCATAGAGAATGTGGATTTTTGAAGAAAGTAAAATCTCTACCTGTTTCCTCACATGCACATTTCCTTCCACGGGGATGTTGTAAGCACTCCGGATCAAATTCTTAGCAATAAAATAATAATACACTGAAATTACAGATAGGGGAATAATATAAAATATGAGAAATGATGCCATTGAATGGATTTTGGGATGCAGCCCATCTGAATGAGGGTAAGGAGCACAGCTGATAAAGGTTTTATTAGTCCCTTTTTCATGGAAAGGGTGCAGATCTGAAAATACTGCTTCAGGGATGGCAAGCAACATGGATACAATCCAGATTATAGCAGCTCTCACACAAATCTTCATCAGTGCATGTGAAGCTTGGATCTCCATTGGCCTTACTATAGCTTTATACCTAAAAAAACAAACAAAAAAAGGTTATAGTTTATTGACCTCAACATTCAAGCATAGTATTTCTGCTTTTCCCTTCTATTCAGAAATAAAAACACAAAAGAATTCTTTACTCAAGACTGGATTTTTTTTCTGGTGTTTTTTAATTTCAATATTTTCAATAGATTTCTCAGTTTAAACCAGAGCCACCTGTCATCAGTTCATTCATTTTCATGTGTATTGATTATGAGTTCATTTAATTTGTAATTGACCCGACAAAGCACAGGGTTCCCTGCCATTAACATGTTTATTGATATTAATGACATGAATATGTGTCCAAACAGCATTAAGACAGGAAGTGCAATCATAGACTTCTCTTCCAAAGTGTACAGCAGCTTACACCCCAGAACAGTGGTGAAGGAAACTGGGCTGAGATTTTGACACATGTTTCAAGCTGTGAGTATAGCAGTCTCCTGCAAACCTTATTTTTTCTCAAGCTATAAAGAGCATGCTGCCTGTTTAATTGTTGTTTGGTGGTGTAGCTGGCAAGAGTTTTCCCTAACTCAATGCATTGAGGTAAAGTAGCCAGAAGTGCTAACTGAGTCTCTTGCAGAAAAAAAAAAAAAAAAACAAACCACCATTATTGCTTACTATTCTAGATACACAGAGACATTTTTTGATTTGAAATATTGTCTTTCATGATTTCAGCCTTTCAGAAAATTGTACTTTAGAATCCAAGAATATAAAAGAATTAAATTTATTTGAAATTGGTGTGTGTAATGAGAGGAATGGAAAACATCAGAGCTTAATATATGCTGGAGCCCTGCTCTGGCAGGATTTGACACTCCAAGCAAGCCACAACTCACATATGCATTTAAGGAACGTAGTAGAAGAAAAAAAAGATAATTAGGAAAGGGTATCTACAGGTTTCACAAATTAGCATGGAGGGTCATTTTTATAACAGTTACAAACTTGGGTATTTCTTCCAGGATCTGCCTCACTCTGCCCATGGTGCACTTTGCTCCCCCTTGGTCACTTCTCCCTGCGGACCAGTGTGTGCCTGGGTCCTGGACAGTCCCAGCTCTCTTTGGCATAGCAGGGTACATCCCATCAGCTCCTCGAGTCCATTTCTAAGCTTCGGGCAGCTAAGTGGGCTCTGGGGTGGGAGCAGGCAGTGAGAACAACACCCTGCCCGAGTGCGGGTGGCACAGCAGGGCCCCTCCATGCAGCAGCACAAACCAGGCTCTAGGGACACTCCATGAGTCCCCACCTGCTGTAGCCTGCATTATCCTAAAGCTCAGCATTTGAAAGAGGAGTCCATCAGTCCTGAACTGTTTTAATTGGGTAATTGCTTTATTTGTAGGGTAGGCATGCATTCAACTTCTGATTATATGCAATATCCTGCTGAGCACACCCAGCTTTCCCTCCATGTAGGTATATATGTGTCTACATATCTCACATGGATTTAAATGCATACACGTATTTATATTCATGTACATTCATGTATACATAACTACATACATAGTTACATACTTATTTTTATGATGACTGTATCTAGACATTTTGTCATTTGCAGGTATTTCTTCATACAGGTACCTTGTGTGGAGGACTTTTCCTTTCATGTACTACAAATATTGTGCTCAGTAGTTTGCTGTTTAAACACTTATTCTCCAAGCTCTGCAGCTCCCCTTTTTTTCCAGCTGCAGTGGCCAGACACAGTATTTTTAAGGCTTGCTTAGCACCTCTTTAACTTTCACTCTGAAAACTGTGGATTAAGTGGTGTCATACCACAAAGCACAATTTTCCAGCACCAGATCATAAACTCAGGCGAAGAACATCACAGCTCTTAAACAAATATGATGCTCTGGCTATTGCAGTCATAAAACAGAAGTGCTAGACAGATTACTAAAGGAGTTGTGTTGAAATAGCTCCATTTATAGTCTCATTGACCAGATATAGATTATTGACAGAAATACTAGCTCACTGAAAGTTTTCAGTAAATCTTAAAGAAGAGAAATGCAAAAGGAAATTAATAATATATCAAGATATTAGCAATTTTAGTTGATTCAAAGGTCTTTCTGCAGATGTTTACTGTGTGCTTATCAACATGACATGTTAGCACGATTATTTCAGGGACTGTCTTACAAAATATAGACAGCTGAGAGAAAACTTTCTAGTATTACGTTCCAGGAACATCAATAAGTTAAAGAATATAGAGAAACTGTTTCATTTTTATTAACATTAACAAAGTTGGAGAAGCCAGAAAATTACTCCATTTCAAGTTATTGGTACATTTTAATCAGAGATGGCATATACAAACAATTTAATTCAGACAGAACATAATTGCAAATGTCTAGGATGCTGGCACTGACTACTAGGCATTTAGTATATCTTTAAAGCCTTCTACAGCAGATGCAAGAGAAGATATGGGAGGTTTTGCTTGCAAGGGGCTCAGTGTAGACCCAAAGGATGGGAGTGAAAGAACAGAAAGCTAAACCAGAGGACACAAAGCTAGAAAACAGATTTTGAAAATATAAGTTCTCAGGTGCAGAGCCACAGGTAGGTACTTTCTTAATAGCCTGACAATCAAATAAAATTATTTTGCTGACTAGCTGCATGACTTCCTTGATGGTGGGTTAATTTAAGCAGACATCTCTAGTAATCCCTGTTAGTCTCCAAGTATTGATGTGTGACTATCAGTAGTGATCTGGTAGGAATCCCCATTTCCAGCTGCCTTGCTGATGTGTCAGTGGGTCAGTCCAGTTTGTGTTTCAGCACTCTACTCTCCCATGCCAGCTCAGGCTCTGGACAGCAGCTGCAGGGGCTGCTCCTGGTGAGGGCATAGGGGATGCTACACATGAGGAACTGGCCCCCCAGGCTGGTGCTTGGGCTGGGACACCACTAGATTTTCCTGTTGCTGGTGTTCAGGGTGTGAAAAAGCTGCACCTCCTGCTTGGCTTCTGTGTGGGGCTCAGAAATGCCTTCACTCCTTTCTTCTCCATTCCACCTTCTTGGCAGGGTCAAACCTGGGGTTTATAATTTATTTGACATTTCTTCCTAACTTCATCCAGGTAGACTGAACTTGAGTAGCAGCTCATTCTGTTTTTCAGTATGTGCATTTCCAGTTTGTATGTCAAATAATATTTCAAGTTTCCACAGCTTTGTCCTCTGCAATTTGTTTTTCAATGAGTTTGCCTGAGGCATGCCACTTTTCCTTATTTAACATCCAGCATGTGAATATTTCAATCCACTTTGAAGGAGACATTGATGAATATACCTATACACCTTAGAGGAGCCATGGATCTCATAGAACTGAGCTTTCATGCATAAGTTTTAGCTCTGGTCATAACATGGCCTCTGAGAATATGTGTCCCATTGCATGCTCAACTGTCTGCATCAGATCTAGGCATGGCCCTGGACTGATCACCTCTGCTGCTCGCACAGTCTCTAATTATTGAATTATTGTTTGAAATATATATATTCTTTTCAGCCAAACTCCTTTCCCTATCGGCTTTTAAAGAAATTTTTGAAAAAGTTTAAAAACCAGAAGTACAATTCATGCATGCAACAAAGCCCAAAACTTCAAAATATGCCTTGTGAAGATTCATTTGAATGAAAAAACACACAGTCAAGAACTCATGCCACTCATGCCAGATGAATATGACTAGGTTGCTGACCTGATTGGAAATATGAAAGAGATGCTGACCTTTACTACTGCTCAGTCTTCGAATTTCTCTGTTCCCACTGGTGAAGCAGCAACCTGCCAGGTACACTGCAGCTGCCAATGACCTCCCAACCAGGATGGATGTTAGTCAGCTCCTTGTCTTGAAGTCTCACTCAAAGAAGCCCTCAAAAGAAATTACTCATGGGGCTATCCTAAGAGTGCTTAATGTAATTGCAATTCATGAGGCATTGTGAGGATTCCTCTGCTAAGGAAATCCTCCCCACACCAGCCACAGTGACTCTGGTGCTGTCCCTGTTCTCCAGGGCAGTATCCAAGCCTCCAACAGAAAGCTGGTGATTGTGTTGCTTCAACCCAGAACACCTGATCACTTTTTAACCTAATCCCAAAAATTCATTGTGGATTGGTAGGAATTCACAGAGCATGTGCATCTCCACTGAATCCTTGAAAACATCCTTTACACATCCCTTAGGATCTCTATCCTGCTCATTAAGTAATTGTTTCTCACAACTGAAACTACTGAAATGACCATAAACCACTAAAATGTGGCACACCCAAGGTCTTTCTGTGGTAAATACTTTTCCCACTGAGGTTACTATGTCAGAGAAACAGGAAAACTCTGTCACTGTCCCTGTGTTAATAATAATGTAACTAATGATAGCATCACCTAATGTGCTCTAAAGCTTGGAGTATGCAAACATTGGTTAATACCATGCACTTAGCCCCAAAGCTGCAGCTTCAAATATAAACACAGACGTAGCTGCAGCATGAAAAAGACACTTACAGATAAATTGTCCACAGATACCAACCAAAATATGCCCCCAAATGGATGTCAGTGTTTCCTAGGTGTAGTTTCTCTGTTGGTACAAAGATATTTTATCCATCTTTGTGCTCCTCAGCTGTGCCAAGAAAATACACGTCACCTGAAGCATAAACAGGCTTTGCCTTCAAAGCCATGCTGCCTATATGTTTCTAAGCATAGAAGGGCTGCAATTTTGCTCTCTGGGGAAGAAAGTGGTTTTTATCCACAAAGACTGCAGCCTCAGTGCTTCCTTCATGGCTTTCTCCTGTCACCTTCATCCACTTACTTATGCCTGCTACAACAGCC
Organism: Vidua chalybeata; assembly: GCF_026979565.1. Classification (NCBI taxonomy): domain Eukaryota; kingdom Metazoa; phylum Chordata; class Aves; order Passeriformes; family Viduidae; genus Vidua; species Vidua chalybeata. The sequence continues at coordinate 16,877,694 of NC_071531.1, forward strand.
ACAAAAATTAAATTAATACAACTAAAGCATGGGGAGAAAAATCAGATGTTTCCCTGGGATTTTAAATTAATTTAGCTCCATATGGCTAAGTCTCTGGGTTTTTTTTTTTGTTTTGTTTTGTTTTGGTTTGGTTTTTTGTTTGTTTGTTTGTTTGTTTGTTTGTTTTTGGTTTTTTTTTAGGGAAGTAACTTTGTACTGTGTGGTGAAGCTGGTGCTATAGGCAGCCTCAGCTTGCTCTTCTCTTCCATGACTGCTTTGTATTAATGCCTTTCTCCCTTCCCTTATGACAGCAAGGAAAACTAATGTAGATGACCCAGGTGTGTAAGGAGAGAAAATGCCTGAAAAAGACTCTGCCACAGAGTACTGTCCTTTTCTATCTCAGTCCTTCGAATCACGTCCATCTTTCTACAGCTTAACATCACCCTTGAAGAAATATAAGAGGAGAAAAAGGTCTGCCCATCTTTCCTCCAGAGAAAAGGGACAGTCCCTCTCCAAAATGAATTTGCAGGAGTACTTAAATGTCAAGGAAAGTTTCCTCCAAGTATTATAATCTGTTACTATACCCTATACCATTTATTAAAAATATCCTGTGCCCCACTCCTGAATTTGTTTTATGGTTTAAAACCCAAGTGTATTAAAACCTGTTCAAACAAGATTTCAGAAGCCTTGCCCACCCTTGCTTAATTACTAATCCCACTGTTTAGACTGCATCAGGCTGGTGGAAAGATGTACATATTGCCACTTTCTTTCTGTCTGAAGTGAGAAATTCACTTACAAAGTTTTGGATCTGTTTGGACTGTGCTCTATTTTGAGAAGTTGAATTAATTTGAGACTCAGACTTAAATAAAAAAAGCAGGGATTGGCTGGAACAGACTGATGTCTTACAGAAACAGTCACGTAAATTGCTGAGAAGTGAAAACACTGAGTTCCTCCCAGTTCTAGAAAATGAGCTCCTGAAATTGCCATGATTTCCTGTGCTAAGGATGGAAGAACTGCCTCTCAGTCAGCATGTCCCCCATACTTCTTCTGTTCCCACTTGTAACTGATATAGTGAGAAAAGTGCAATTTGCAGTCCCTCTGATCTCTAATCATCTGTTCCCATTTGTGAGGTTAATGGCACATTGGTCTGGTCCTGGCCTGAGAACAGACCAAACAAAAATCCCTTCATTAAGATTTTGCAATTAAGTTCTATGAGCATCACATTAATGTTTTGACCACATAATATGAAGGACTGGCTCAATTACCATGCAAAAAAGCCTCAGGCAACAAAGAAAAATCGATGCCATGGAAAAACTACATAAATGAAGAAGATGAAGCCCTGTTGAGTGAGAAGCTCCACCTGGAAAGCAAGAAAAGTCATATTAAATATACCAAGAAATTTATGACAAATGCAATGCCACAAACTTTCTTTATTGTTTCCACCATGGATGTTATGAATATTTATAGCTCTGAAGACAATTCAGTAAATCCACAAAATTGCTAGACTGTCTAACCCATCAACACACTCCGACAACCTATTCTGGGTCTATCTGCTTTCTGCATACTTAGTTACGATTATCATTATTATGCATGATTCTTGAGTGAACATCTGTTATTAAAATCTTTAGTAAATTGCATATGGGCACAAAGACATCTCTAATGGGCAAATCTTAAATACATTGGCAGGTACTGCCTACTTTCTCTTTTTATTAATTTAACATTTAAATGGAAAGAAAAATGAGGCATTGATGAAAGTGGCACAGCTCTTATTTTTAAAGCATATGTTCAAAATTCAATCTCTATACCTGCATACTGCTACATTATCCTGGAATATGGACAAATAAGAACCTCAGTCTAGGAATGCCTAAATTCAGAATTGAGACATGTTTTAGAGACCACTGAACTGTACTACATACTGGTGAAGGAGAGCTTAAACACAAATCATTTGATAGTGAATGTGTTATTCCTAATCATAACCATCAACAACCTAAAATATTTCAGAAATTAACTATAGATATGGAAAACAATGGATTAAAAGGTTACTGCAGGAAACAGTGTGAGTTCCATGGACATCAGAAGAATCCCCTTTGCACCTTGGGTAGTTATTCCCAGAAGGTGATCTTCAGCTTCATGCCAGGTTAAAGATTTCAATGGGGCCAGCTTTATGGTTCCTTGCAAACAGATGTGAGACCTGCTGTCTGACGCAGGGCTGGGACCCATCCATTTACAGAACCACAGAATATGCTGAGTTGGAAGGGACTCACAAGGATCATTGAATCCAACTCCTGGCCCTGCACAGGACACCCTAAGAATCAGACCTTGCGCCTGAGAGTCATGTCCACATGCTTCTTGAACTCTGTCAGACTCAGTGCTGTAACCACTTCCCTGGGGAACCTGTTCCAGTGCCCAACCACCCTCTGGGCAAAAAACCTTTTCCTGATATCCAACCTAAACCTCTCCTGACACAACTTCAGGCCATTCCCTTGGGTCCTGCCACTGGTCACCACAGAGAGGAGATCAGGATCTGCCCCTTCTCTTGCCCTCATGAGGAAGTTGTAACTGCAATGAGGTCTCCCCTCAGTCTCCTCCAGGCTGAACAGACCAAGTGACCTCAGCCACTCCTCCTACAGCTTCCCCTTATGACCCTTCACCATCTTTGTTGCCCTCCTTTGGATACTCTGTAATAGTTTAATATCTTTCTTACATTGTGGTGCCCAGAACTGCCACCAGCACCTGAGGTGAGGCCACCCCAGTGCAGGGCACAGAGGGACAATCTCCCCTCCCTTGCCTGGCTGGCAATGCTGGGCCTGATGCCCCCCTGGACGCGGTTTGGAAACATCCTTTAATTTCAAAACCAGCAAGCTCCCACCCAGATCCCAGCACCAGCCAAGCACTGCACACATTTCTGTGGGCTCAGTGCCTGGGTACAGCCAGAGGGAAGTGCCTGCTCGAGCCATGTGGCACCAGAGCACATGCTGGTGTGGGGGTTGCAATGTGCTGAGCGTCTGGAGGCAGCTGGGAGAACTGGTGCTGCCACGGGGCCACCAGGCGTGAGAAGGAGCAAGCCCCAGGGGTGCTTCCATCCAAAGCTTTACTGCCTCAGCCCAAGTCTCCAGGGATGTCAGCAGCCTGGGAGTGGGAGATCTGCATGCCTGAGGATTGAACTGTGACCAGGGCAACTAAAGCTGCAGCCTCAGACATGGACTCCTCATTTCACTAGAGAATCTGCCTTATTTCTGCTGGAAGCGCCACCTTTGGTGCATAAAGACAGAATCACTGAGTAACCTAAGCAGGTGGCATAACTGCTGGATATCCCACAGAGCCAGTTGTAGAAATTCATTAGAGTTTCTAAAAATGGCAGTTGCTCAACAGAAAAAGTCCTGCCTGTACAATAAATCAATATTGTACCTTGTTTTGACAGAGAAAGCAGAGCTTATCATTGACCTAAAAATTAGCACTTCCGTAAGCTATAGCAGCTGTGGTGTGCTTATATTAATTTTGTGGAAATAGAATAAAAATCTATATATATTTAGAACCAAGGCCAGGTTGGATGAGGCTTTGGGCAACCTGATCTACTGGAAGGTGTTCCTGCCCACTGCTGGGGGGTTAGAAGTAGATGACCACTAAGGTCTCTTCCAACCCAAACCATTCTATGATTCTATGATTCTCTTAACTTTAGAGAAGCAGATTTCCTAAAGTTAAAAGCAGCTTTAAATTAACTGACTGAGAACACAGTCTAAAGAGATATCACCAACTATACATTAGTTGCTGACTTCCGGCCTGCTCCCTGGTGTCTCCCTCCTTGCCGTGAAAAAAGCACGGCAAAAAGCTGCCCTGGATAACAGAAAAGGAGCAGTCATGCTAAAACGTCAAATAAGTAATTACAAAAATCAATATGCAACAGATGGGAAAAAAAGCAAAAGTAAATGACAGCAAGTATTGGAGTTTTAAAATGTTGGTGACTGATAAGGGAAGCTGAAAGAGCCAACAAATTATCAAAGGTCACTCTGCAACAGACAAAGGTGCATTTTTAAATACATCAAGAATAAAAAAAATCAGTAAGTCAGGCATGCACATAAATAGTGAAGATATGAACAATGATGAGACAAAGTGCAAACAATAACCTGATAGTCATCTTCAGGACCAAATGAGCAGGAGATCTGTGTGGTTCTATACTATGTGTGCAGTACTACAGATGTAGCAGAAAACTTGTGAGCTGTATTAAAGAAGCTGTGAGCCAACATCTGCTAACACAAACTAATTTCACACCAGCAGGCCTGAATAATTTACACCTAGGAGTACTAAAGGAACCAGCTGAGGAACAACTGGTGCTAATTTTTTTACAAATCTTGAAAAAGTGGTAAATTTCCTCAGAAGTGGAGAACTGGCTTCAAAGATGTGATGCTCAGAAAAGCTGGATGGTGTGACCAAGAAAAGTGCAACTAATTGTGCTGCCCATGTCCACTTGCAGAGGGAGTAAGAGATAGGTTAATCCTGCTAATAGGTGATAATTAATATGTCTGCCTTGTTTAACACACAGCAGATGTCAGCATTGTTTTATCTTGTCACAACATAATAGGGATTGTGAAGAGGGTGTGGGCCATGCTGGTGTGCAGAGGAGCTGCAGCTTTCATGGGCATGTTGGCACAGGTGACCCTGCATGTAGCTATGCACATGTGTGAACCGGGGTACATGTGGTCCTCTCTCTCCTGTGCATGCAATCCCTTTCCCACTCCCACAGGAAAGGGTTAAAATTAGGACTCCTGGTCTCAGAAGGGGGGATTCCAGGTGGGGACCCTGAGCCCCATGCTTCCTTAGCAGTGCATCAAGCATGGTGGTAAAAAGCAGTGTGTGGAACCATTTGTAGCCTGAGTCCTGGGAACTTTCTCTAGCTGCAGTGTTATTTGTTGTGCATATCACTTGCCTTGAGCAGGCTATAAAACCTTTGCTGGAAAAGTTTGCAGATGACACAGTGGCTAATCAGACTGAGAATGTTGTAGAGTCATTGGGATAAATGGCCATAGTCTAAAGTAAACCATTTTAACTCAGTTATGTGTAAAATAGTAGATACAGTAGCCAAGTGAGCTGGAGACGCAAAAAATTAGTGCTCTTAAGGAAAGAAGAGACAAAAGAAGACATTAGAGCGACACTTCTGCATGTGACAAAATGAGATATCCTGTGGGATTCTCATGGTGTCATGGCTTTAAGGGTAATTCAATATAAAGCTGAGCCAGTTATATGATCCTTAAGTCCTTTCCATGGTTTCAGTAAACATAGGTGTCATAAGGGATCATCACTACTATATGAACCTTCAGCAGCATGTAGGGGCTGAATAATTGATTGCTGTCCTTGACTGCTCTAATCATAGAGCCATAGAATAGCTTGGTTAGGAGGGGACCTTTAAAGGATAAACAAGACCAACCCCACTCCCCCACCACCACAATAAGCAAGGACATCTTCAATTAAGTCAGGCTGCTCAAGGAGCCATCCAAGCTGGCCTTGAACACTTCGAGAGGTGGGGTATCCACCACTTCTCTGGGCAAACTCCCTCCAGTGCCTTACAATCCTTACAATAAAATATTTCCTCCTTATGTCTAACTTAAACCCACTGTCTTTCAGTTTAAAACCATCGCCCCTTGTTCATTACAGGCCTTGGTAAAAAGTTCCTCTTCGTCTTTCTTATAAATCCCTTTAAGTATTGAAAGGTGTGGGAATCCTTAAAATCAGGGTCTTGGGCAAGTTGCAAAAGGCAGACCTCAAAGACAGCAGAACTGTGATTAGAGCTAAGCAATAGACATAAGATTCGTCAGCAGAAAAATTATACAAGTAGAAAGACAAATAGAATAATGGTCAGTGTGTTAATGCTTAACTAAAGTAATTCCCTAAGTTACAGAAAAGTATATCTAGCAAGATATTAAGAAGTTCTATGCTTAATAATGGAGCTCTGTGCATTATATCTTAAGGCTTACAAGCAGGTATTGTATTCAAAATAAGCAAGCATTGTTTTAACCAAAGGTACGTGTGCTTATAGTGGTTGGATAGAACTACTGTCAATATGCTTTTGCTTTGTGTAACTGGTCAAAAAGCTTTTAAAGAAAGTTGTAACATTAAGTTCTCTGTCTGCTGCCTGGGATGTGAGCTGATGGCATCTTCCCATTGTCATAACAATGTAATGTGACTGATGCTAGAAAATAAACAGCTTGAGATGCGTTCCTCAGCAGTCCCGTCCCGTTCATGATTTGTACATAGTCCCCTGGCTGGCGAAAAAAGGCTGCAATAAAATAGCCCCAGGACCTTTTCTCCTCCAGACTGAACAACCCCAACTCTCTCAGCATTTCAGGTTTGCTGTGTTAGGTTATTATGCAGTGGTAAGAGGTCAGACAAATTTCAATTTGAAACATGATCTGAGTTCTAAGAGGAGAGGGTAACAGAGTGCCAGACACAAGAGGCGGCAGAGCGATATATGCACCTTTAGTCTGAATATTCAAAAAACAGCCTCATGTCACTGGAAAGATTTGTTTTAATCCAAATCCTGTGAGATACTCAGTAGCCTCTGTGCACAGGTGTGGGCAAGAACTACTGATGAGTTGATGGCTAGTGTGACATCTCCTAGTCCCGCATCCACATCTCTGGTTCTCCCAGGACATTTGAACATTCATGTCTCAATCTCATGCTTCAGGGTTGCCTGAAGGTGTGAAGAAACATTTTTTCTCTCAGGATGTCACAGTACTGTTTTCTGTCCTCCCTTCCCAGAGAACTGCAGAGACTGACTGTGGATAGAGGGCAAGTGAGGACAGGATGGGCAGAGCTCTGACAATGCTTCTCCCTTTGATGCTCCACAGTTTTCTGCAGTCCAATTAAACTGATCACTAGCCTGGCATAGGAAGGGAGTTTTTGCAAGGCATCTCCAGCTTTCTGCTTTTCTCTACAGCAGAGCACTTGGCTTGCTGCTGGGATACCTTCAGGTGCCTCAGTACTGTGAGAAGCCCATGGACTGTCCCTGTTTTCTGCCCCATGGCATAGGGATTTTGGAAGCCCTTGTTCTGCCTGAGATGCTGTGCAGCAGACACTATGTGGGGGATTTGCAGAGCCTGCTATGGCCAGGAGATCACGGCCCATGGTGTCCTAGATTATACAGGGTGAGGTGAGCACCTGGGTGTTAAACTGCTGAAAAACAAGGTGAGGGGACTCCATAAGGACTGTGGTGAAGTCTCTTTCCAAAATAAAGGAAGACAGGTTATTGCAAGGGTCATCTCTGAGCAAAGCAGTTACTGGATGCTTCACATGGTGGTTGTGCCTGCTTCTACTTTTTCAGCTCAGCTACCTCCTACTCTTCTCAGCCAGGCTTTTGTCCACATCTGAGCATCAAATAGTAAGACATGAACTGATGAGTCCGCTGTAAGGTCATCTTCTTGCTTGAGTGATGGTGAAACCCCAGCCCACTGCTGGGACACACAGCCGGCAAATTCTCTGCAGCTGGTTGTTCTCCTTAATAACAGTGTGTACAGCACCTTCTACTATGAGACCATGACAACTGATTGGGGGTTTTAGGTTTTATTGAAATGTAAACAATAGGTAATCTGACTTTTCTTCCTCTTGATTGCTTAAATATTGACAGTCTCCAGCACATTAGCACTGACTCTAAACTCAGATTTCCGTACCAGTCCCACCACTATAAATGGGAGCTCTAATCTTCCAGGTTATAGAAGTGCATCTATTGTGTTTTGGCCATCTGCTCTGGTTAATCAAGATATTAAGAAAGTTTGTGCTGTTTGATCAGTTAGTGCAAATGGATTCAGGGGCTGAGGAAATGAGAGCTAAAACTAAGGCTGTAAAGACTGTTTATATTATTATACTGACACAATGTCCAGCAACCAGGATCTAAGACTCTTGTACATCAGCTGAAGAAGATAGGTGTATATCACCCTGCATCAATCAGCACATGAAGGGCAGCAGCACAGACACTGTGTCAGTGGAGAGGGCGGAAATGGGGCTGCCTGGTGCTTCAGTGTGAGGGAAGGCTTTGGGCTGGGCCAAGTCCCTCCAGTTTTCCTCCCTGTGACTAGAATGCCCAGAATGTATCTTAACTTATGGACTTGGCACTTTACAACTGATGGTATTTTTTTAAAAAGTGTCATTATGTAAATTAACTCAGGGAAATCTGGGTTGACTTTTCATAGCTTTTTATTATGGTGGCATGCTTCCCTTAGTCTGCTAGTGGAGATATAAACCAGTGAATGTAAAGTAAAATAAATGAACTGGCACATAGATATTATACCTCCTGTAGTATTGTAGGTAGTATTAATAGTAGGGTCTGGAGACATCTAAATCACAGAAGAGATGAGACCACTAAACAAAGACTTTTGCATGTTTAAAAGTGTTTGTAGAAATTCTGGATTTGTTTCTTTCCTTGCATTGCTGCTTTTTTTAGGAAGGTTGTTTGGAAGTTTTATTTCTTAGATAAACAAACCATCATATGAGTTCAGAGGAACATCAAAATTTGTGTTCATGGTGCATTCCAAGGGACCCAGCAGAGCTGGGCGCCCTGCAGCATTCCTGCATCCATCCCTGCACCCATGGCACTAAGATCAACATTTCCAAAGCTAACATCCTCATTTCAGGTGTCCCACATGACTGCAACCCTGCTGTCTGCAGCTGGTTTTACCACCGTAAGCCACCTAAACTCCCGTGTAATGTCACTCCACATATCTCACTACGCTGTCACTCCCAGGACTGCAGGCTGGGAGGCATGCTGCAGCTTTCCAGCACTAGAATCCACGTAATCCAAGGTGCTTAAAGCAAAGATGCTGCTTGTAAACTCCAATTACATTTTACATTACTCTGCTGTGTGCTTGTAAAAACAGTATTGCTTCAGGAAGGTTTCACTGCATGAGCACCGGGGCATTTCGATCTTTTACAATGCCAGCCTAACAGTGAGGAACTATGATCAATGCTTGACAGCCTGCTTAATTCAAATGCAAATGTACATACCCTGTCAGTCACGGGAGAAAGCCAATTAAATAAAGACGTCTCCCATGACATGGGCAATTAAATAGTTGCTTTTCCTCTTGCTGTGCAAAGATTTTCCTTAATTTCCTGTCCCTTGCTGAGACAGCCTTGGTTTTTCTGCCTGGGCTAGAAGCTCAGGTGTCACTGCTCTCACGGGTGCCTCTGTACCGCTTATCCTTGCACTGAGGAGGAGGGGAAGGAGGAGGAGGGCAGAACCCAAACTCCCGTTTTTTCTGGGATAAACTGAGCAGTAGCTGAAGAAACCACTGGTTTGACAGTGCAGAGCAGCAGGGCAGACAGTTGTCCTTCCCCTACCAACCTCATTTACATTGTTTCTAAAACACACAAACATCATGCACACACATGGGCTGCTTGTTTCCTCGCTCTTGTATACTCAGCAGTGGCGCCTTATGGCCTCATGGAAGGTGGCTGGAAGCATAGCACATGCCTTAACCCTCTCCTGGCTGCTCTGAAAATTTGACACACTTGCAGGAAAACAGGTGTCTCCCGACAGCTCCCACTGCTCCTGCAAATGCAGCCAGACAGATGCAAGCACTGTGCAGACAGTGGAGTGGTCCCAGAGGAAATACATTTATAATATTGTTAACTCTTTTTTTGCCCTTTCTTACATATTTTCTGAAATAACAATGAAATCTGAAGGAAATCTCATGATTGTACACAGACCCATCCTAAGCACCCAGGGACCCTCTGGCTGTTCCTTGCTGCTCAAACCTGTGCAAGCATGCTCAGCTGTGTCCATACATGCACAGAGCACTTGCAGGCTGGGAGGCTCCCACTGCAGGAAAAGCTGAGGTCAGCAGTTTGTCCCTCTGTTTCTCCTCGAGAAATGTACAAGTGAACAGTCAATCCTCCGGACAGCCCGTCATTCTGCTGGGTCAAACCACTGAGCAGCTTTAGGTGCTCTGTGCTGGAGGCTGGCACTCAGCCAAGTGTTTGCAGTCACTGGCAGACGAGAGATTCCCAACACAGGGCAAAGTGGAAATGGAAATAATGAAAGTATACCTCAGGAAGACATATACTTATGCACTGATGATGTGAATGCAAAAACCTACTAAAACTGGGCCCCTCGTTTTCAGAAGGTGATCCAACACAGCCAGGATGATTTGTGCCATTGTTGTAATGTAGCATAAGTGTCTCACAGTCTCACATACTCTATCTGCCCATCACACCTACCCACTGCCTTTCACCTTGTGTTTCAATGGTCATGTCTCTGGAAATGACCCTCTTGTATCACACTCCAATGCTCTTCTTTACACATCAGACTTCTGTTCCCTGTGATGTCTCTCTAGGCATCTCCATTATATGTTCAGTAATGCCAGCGGTTGTTTCCATTTGCTTTTGTCAATGTAAGGATGCTGAAATCAAGAGGGTTTTATGATAATTTTTTGCAGGTGATGAATTGTAGACAAAAGGTCTGTAGTACACTGACAAGTCTCCCTTTCCTTGGAGACAGTGCCATGCAATGCTATTCAGAGCAGGAGGCTTAGGAGGCTTTTCTTTTACATGGCTTTGATTAGTGAGAACAGGTACATTCACACAGCTCATGTGAGCATCTCAGGTAGGACTCACTTCACTGAACATCAATCATCTCACCACCACGTCCCTTTTTTCTGTTTCCCTTCATGCAGTGCCATGTCTGTCATCAGAAGTGGGTGTCTATGAAACCACCCCACATGTCAGGCACAGCATCTCACCTGCAGGTGTTGGGCTTCCAGACCCTCCACAGCCCCCAGCCAGCATCACCACGCTGGTTCACATTCAACTCACATTTTGGAAGATTTCCCTTTATGTTTTAAGGTTATTTCCCTAATGATTCTGACATGATTAATACTGGGTCTGGAGTTCAGGATGACAGCTTTAAGGAACTAGACTAATGGGCTGTGAGCTGACAAAATATAGACTGTATTAAATTGTAACAAATTTAACCCAGCACTGCTGATAATTTATGAAAATAGAAACTTCTGCAAACTTAACAGATAAGGGACACTTGTGTTTCAATGCACAGCATATTAGATTCATAGACCTAACAAAGTTACAAGTTTCTTTATTATCTCCTTCGGCAGTGGACCACAGATGCATTAGAAGAGGGTAAAATGATCCCTTGGAAATGGAAACATTTGATCATCAGTGCAGCATGATGGCTAACAGGTTCCTGATAAAGCTGAAGTTCAGAACTTGAAGGCACAAAACCCCAAGCTTGGCACAGCTGCTGTTTTCTGTTCTGTTCTATCACTTCAGGTAAAAAGTGCTATTGATGTGCTGCTCAGTAAAAGCATTTACAATGTTTACTTTATGTAGCGTGTGATCAGATAGCAATAAATATCTCTAACATAATCTTCTTTACAATGCATTTTCTTTTCCTTACACCCCTTAAAACAACTTACATTACAGCTTTTGAAAGATGCATTTTCCTGGAGAGATACTTATTGTTTTCCCATTTTCTTTGGAGTGGTCAGAGGGGATCCAGACACCACATAAAGCAGCATATCAAACTCAGGAGCAAAAGTGCATGTGGTCTTTCACTAGTGCAGTTTTCGTACCTTTACAGCACTTTAAAGCATATTGCTTTAAGACTTTTATCTACACATAGGCCTTTTTGTTATCTGCTACTGGGACAGACAGTGCTATTTTTATATATCCCAACACAGAGGAGAGGACAAACATATTGACCATTCTGTCTCTGAAACACTGAGGAGTTACTGCTTTCGTTGAGACTGCAAAAAGTATATTGAAATATGTGTGTGAACTACATTGAAATCTGAACAAAAGTAGTCTGATGTTTTAAAGCAGCTTAGCAAACCTAGTTTCACTTATTTCTAAGCAAGGATACAATCCCCATATCTTTTTTGTTCTCAACAAAACTGAAATGATTTTTCACTTAGTACTTCTGTGTCACTTCAGCATGGTGACAATGTATTCCTTAATCTCTTTTGGAAGTATTCAGAAAATAAACCAGCATATTTACTACACATTAATTTTACTAAACATTATTGGAAAATGAGGTTTCTGAACCAAAAACACAGATCAGTTTTGATTGGATAAGAGGCAAACTGCTTAACCAAGGGAAATACACTGGCTATGGCAAGTGCGATTCCTGGCTTCAGGAAAGCTAATTTGAATATTTGAAAAATATTTTATGAAATATTGCCTCACATATTATTAACTTTAAGGAAGCAAGCCACTAGATAGAATTGATTCTCATTGCACTTTAAATTGCTGCTCCAGTGCCTTCACACTTCATCAAGTATGGATCAATTATCTTTTTGGCAAATATGAACATGCTATCTTTTAGCAGAGCTTCATTTATGGCATTTTCTCTCTCGGTCTTTAGCTTGATCTGCTCTTGTCTCTCTTTGAATTAATGTAGACTATTAGCTAAATTGCACAAATATTTAGTTAAGAAAAAGTATCCTGTGTTCAGTCTGCATCCTCCTCAAGTTGTATGCTAATATTCATCAGAAATCACCTGAGGTGGTTCTTCCCTCATCACAATAAAAAGAAACATTTTACCTGAAAATACAAATTAATAATTGTGCATTTTATGGAGTCATAATTATGGAAGCTTCTTTTCAAGGCAACAGCAGCCAAGCTTACCTGTCAGCTGAGAGAGCAGTGAGAGTAAAGACTGACACCCCTACAGAGGTGAGCTGTATGAAGGGGATAAGTTTGCATCCAGTTCTGCCAAACAGCCACTCGTCAGCAAGGTACCTGCTGGCATCCACAGGCACACAAGTCACTAAAAGCAGCAGGTCTCCCAGAGCCAAACTGGAAATGAACAAATTAGGGACATTTCTCATGGATTTCACAGTACAGAATATCTTAATCAAAGTGATATTGCCAATAAGGCCTATCAGAATGATGATCCCATAGATAGTGGGGATGGCGTAGAGGAACGCTGGGTAAAACCAGTCTTCCCCCAGGATTGAAAAGTTTGCACTCTGGTTGACAGAGATGTTATAGAAAACGAAGTTATCAGTTTCTAGGTCTAGCAGAAGGCACTCTCCAGATGCCATCGTCCTGCTTTACTCTTCTCGGAAAACAGCTTTCTTCTTTGAAAGTCCTCAAATTCCTTAAATTAATTTCTTCCTTTAATTTTGCTGCTCCTTGCTGGCTTTAAACAGTCAGAAGAGTTTAAAAGTCATATTACTTTGTGACACATCTTGTCAATAACCCAACCAAAAAGCACCTGCAGCTTGCTCCACAGTCCTGTTTCCGTAAGGTGAAAGGAGAACATGTTTTAGCATTGTTAGAATTGTGAAACTTGCCTTTTCCTCCTTGACTTCTATTGCTGTTAAGTATTCCTCAGCTCTGGAAGGCCAATTATCAAATTCAAAGACCAGCAAGTGGCAGGCATTTTCGCAAACGGGGCTCGTTAAACTCCCAGCTTCGGGTCTGCCCGGCAGCTCCGAGTCCGAAAGCAGGGAGTTACAGAAAGCAAGAACTTTCGGGAGTTGCTGCCACGCTGCACTGCCAGTCTCTCCCGCATTCGGTGCCTGCCATCGCCAGCCGGATTTAAAGCGAGGGGGGAAAGCGGGGCTCGGCTGGCGGCTCGGATCCTATAGGCAGGATGTTCTGGACGTCAATCCTTGCGCTGCTTCCCACGGTGTGCGCGGCTGCTGGCAGCGCGGCGGGAGCGCCGGGAGCGCCGGGAGCGCCGGGAGCGCCGGCCGCCTGCTGGATGCTCCGGGCAGCGCCGCGCGGGGCGGGGGCCAGCACCGCCCTTAACTCTTTAGGAGACAAAATACACATCTGCTCACTTGGGGCTCCTGACGTGCGTCATCGGCTAGCCACCCACTCCCTCCCCCCTCAAAAAAACAAAACAAAAAAACAACCAAACAAAAAAAAAACCCCCCCCAAAAAAAAAAAAAACCAACAAAACAAAACAAAAAAACCAACAAACAAAAACAAACAAACAAACAAAAAAAACCCCAAAACCTCTACTCAAAAAAACCCAACCCCAAATCTCTGCCCCCCCAAAAAAACCAAAATAAGCCCCCCCCCAAACAAACCATAAAAAGCCTCAAACCCATCAAACCCAAACAAATCAACCAACCAAATAAAACCCAACCCAGGTAATTTCATACTGCAAACAACGTGTTCAGAAAACCCATCCCACCTTCTTAACTAAAAGCACACCTATTTTCATTACACTCAGGTATTCAATTATTCCAGTGAAAGAGAATGATGATATAAAGCCAAATTCATCTTCCCCTCTCCTCCCTCCTCCCTTAATAAAGCCAATTAGGATACAACCCAACATTGTCGTTAAGGTAGACAAATGAGTATTAGCACTGTGAGCCTGAAGTTATACAGGGAAACCTTAACTCTGCACACTTTTATGCTATTTTTTTAAATTTGGAGGTAACAATGCTGAGAGACAAAGTTCACCATTCTATGCAATAATTTCCATAGACAATGCATGTAGAGATGCAACAGAAAGAAATTTGCTTGGCTTATAATAGTCTAAAATACTCCTTCTTAAAATTGAATTAAGATATAACTATCACTGATGCCTTACTGCTTTATAAGAGGGTATTAATGAATACCAAGGACTTTCTTGACTGCGGAGATACATAGTTAATTTGGAAAACAGCCTACAGTATTAAATGAAGCTGTCCTTTACATTTTCTCTCACAACTGCTCATTTTTGCAGGCAATAGAATGTTTCACCAACTGCTAGAATTACTTAGAAGTGAGAGGGGAGGCGATTCAAAGCAGGCATTAAAGTGTGATCACTGGTTTCTGCATAAAAAAAGCATTTCAGAACACATTCTGGAAAATCTCCAGGGGTTTGAAAGTGGTGTCCCAGGGTGGGATTTGAAACAGGAGGCTTCAATAGCTGTTTTTCTGCCTCATTCTCGTGACCTGGGTCAGTGTTTTCAGCTGTTTTTATGCTGTCCACTCTAAGTCAACAAAGGACTTATGTGTACCCTTAACTTTAAGTAGGGTTACTTACATATGTTTTTCTAGCCAAACACACATGACAGTGCTGTGCTGAGAGCTTGAGAGTACAGAGGAGAAGCCAAATTTTCTAGTATTCCTTTCAGACAGAAGCCTGCTTTTAAGAAAAGGCTGGAGGTTACCACAGTTAAAAGGAGAGGACACAGAGCAGCTGTACACATTCTGATTGGGGCACATGGGCACTTCTGAGGATCAGGGCCAGCTCTGGGCAGGGCTGCCAGGTTGGGTGGATGCCATTTGGAGGCAATGCCGTATTTGGCACAGCAGAGCCAAAGGTACAGAGAGGAACTGTGGAGCTACTGAAGCAGCCCATGGTAAGACACCTCTCCCAGAATATCCCCCAGCATACCTGGGAGCCTGGTGATAGGAGCTGCATGACAAAGGGATGCACACCTCCCCCCTCCCTCCCCCCACACTTTGCCTTCGGAGCACTGGGATAAAGAGGAGAGGACACTTCTAGAAGTGGGAGTAACCACTTGGTGTAATCCTGATGGACCCCTGTGCCCAGCAGCCTGGTCAGTAGTTGGCAGTGACCTACCCTGAGTAGGAGGTGGGGACTTCTTGTCTCCTTTCCCATTCAAATGACTTGTTGACACTGGGATTTGTAAACCCACCACTCAGAGATATAGCATCTCTAACTCTCACCACGAGCCTTTATTTTTCATATGGAAAACAAAGTGGTCAGTTTGACAAAAATCCTCTAACAGGACCACTAATGCATCCCTCTTCACCGTTTGAACTCTTCTACACTGAAACTTCTCTTACCTTTACATGGCAAACTATGTGAAGTGAGCAAAGGAAGAAATGAGAAGCAGTGCTGGAAATCCTGCTGGTCTGGTGGCTGACAGTGATGTTGATCACCTTTTTGAGATGGGGCATATCACCATATCCCACATGTCTCCATCAATGAAGGAAAGGTCTCTCATGACCTCTGGGAGGATGCACTTCACCTTTATCTTTGCAAGGCTGATAGTTATTCCAGGAAGTACTTCAAGTCTAAACTTACATCTTTCTCATTTTTGCTTTTGACAAATCAGGCTTCATGTTTAGGACAAAGTCTTCTGACCAAAGAGAATGAGAAAATGAAACGATGAAAAAAAGAAAAAAAAAATCCCCACCAAACTCTAAACCAAACAAAAAAAAACCAAACCAGATCCTATTACGCTTGAAACAGTTCAGATCATAAAAATATTCTTTATTTATGTCAAATGTAAATACACTGTTTCAGAGAAGATGAAGGACGCAGGTTTTATTCACCGTTGCCTGGCCTGCAGATGTTCCCCAGAAGTAACTTAAAAATGCTGAGGATGTTTCCCAGACATGTTTTTGTCTTATCATAAATTGCATTTGCAAGGTTTTTGTTTATAATAAATGGTGTACCTTTTTAATAATTTCACTCTACTGTTTATCTTCCCTGAGCAGGCAAAATGTCTGGGCATTGGTACGAGCATACCACCTGTGTTCCTTTCAAGATCCCAAGCCTCTCTCCGTAGGACAGTAAGCATCAATACCCCTGTTTCACCACTGGAATAACCTGAATGCATTAAAAAAAAAAAAAAAAAAGTGACTGGCACAAAGTTACTTAACAAGCTGTTGGCAGAGTTGTGAATAGAATAATGCAGGGCTCCTGAGCCTGGTCCTGCATGATAATGGTTTTTGGATAGACAATGGGTGATTCCACACATCCTTTCAGTAGATGCTTTTTTTTAATTTCTCAGCCTTTGTTCAACCTCTAAATGACAGCTGCAAAGAGAAAACTTTCTTAACTGTGCACAATGGGGGAGATTTGTAAAAGTTTGATGGGCAAAATTTTCAAAAGCACTTAAACCTACATGAAAGGTAATGAAATTTAGACTTTTACGTTGCTTATGAGCTTACCTGGAAGTGGAGCCACAGTTCCAAACAGCTGCAGTCTGCATTGAGAAAAGTACGCGAGGACCTGCTTTTCAAAGGTGCTTGGAGAGCTGCAGCTGCCACAATTACAGCTCCAGGCAGATGTTCAGAGCCCTAACAGCCAGTGTGCCGAGGTCTTTTGTAAGACACTGATCATGTGTTCTACAAATCTAAATGAACCACTTTGGAAAATCTAATGCAACAGAGGATTCTGAGGCCATGTGAGGTCCCATGGGAGATGATCTAGTGATGGGAGCTAGAGAATGCTGGTGTGGTCACCAGCAGACCCTGAGGCTGGCCCAGCCATCACCTTGGAGAGCAGGAGCAAGCTGCTGCATCAGGGTGGGCAGCCCATGCAGCATCCCCCACACCAGGCACCTCCAACATGCAGAACATGGGGGCGATGGGAAATCATCTTCTTGGAGCATGGCTCTTTCCCAGGGGTGTCATGGTTGCTTGTGTGACTTTTCTTCATATCAACCTCTTCCCAAATCAGAGGAGATGCATAAACTTGCATCCACGGTCAAGAGTCAGGAGAGGAGTCTCTGTGCTCAGGGTTTTGCTGTTTCCTGATAACTGAATTACTGGGGCTAGGAACCAGTGAACCAGGGATTACTCACTGCTGAGCTTGTGGAGCACAACATCCGCTGATTTACTAAGTATTCTCCTGCAAACTCTTCATCTCCCAGAGGGAACAAAGCAGTGTAAGGCATCCTGCCTATAATCTCTTCAAGCAAATCCTTCATTTTTATTGCTGTCACCCCTATGTGCCCAAATAGTGCTCTGTGTTCACCACTCCATTTCAGGCACCAAAGTTAACAGAAACAGTTCACAAAAGGGTGATTTTCTAACCCATTTCATTCCAGGGTTCAGATTTATATCAGGACTTTACAGAGAGTAAATTACATAAACTTTATTTTCTTGAGCAAAGACCTTTACTCATACCTGCATGACTGGAGGTCAGAGGGGCTGAGGAAAGAACTGAATATAATTCAAAGCATAAAAATCCCCTGAGTAGATACGATGTGCTGGTTTCTTGCATATGTAAAAATGGAAATGAAGCATCGTCAGGTTTCCTCCATCCTGCAGCCTTGCTGACGCACAGCCTACAGTGCAAATGAAGATGCAGGTCATACAATGTGAAGTGCTCCCACTGTGCCTTTGAAAATAGCTTGTTCATTCTAAATTAGGCAACTCCTTCTGTGTGTTTTTAGCTTCACAAATCCCTTACTTAGTCCCAGCATTTCATCATGACACACAGTCATCAAAAACTGACACAGCTGGAAGGGATGTCTGAACTGCCTAACACACTGGATGTGTGCTAATGGGGAAAGAAGTGTTTGAAGGAGACACATGCAGATACATGTTTACAGGAATCTTCTGCCAGAAGAGTAACACAGCCATAACAGTGCCTGAAAATGCAGTAAGCGAGAAAGTAAAGGTTGCATGGTGGGCCAGCAAGAGCAAGGAACCAGCCTGTACCTGGTAAATGAGGGATGAAAAGGGACTTGAGAATGTAGAGAGCTGCCTGTGTGAGCCACTTTCAAGGAGGGCACATTTGGAAAAGATGCACAGAGTGTTGATGTGAGCCTAATGCAAGGAAAAGGATCTTGGCAACCCTTCAAGAAGCAACAATGCATTTTTTTGAGAGCAAAGAATGCTGTAACGGGCAAGATATGGGCAAGAAATCTTAGCTAAAAAAGAGGTAGGAAAAGTATAATTTCACATACTTTATGCAGACACACACCTCTCCACACCCACAGCCTGCAAGACAGAAAGACCTGGGGATGCAGGGAGAGCAAAAAGTAGGAAGCAGGACTGAGTGAAAAACAGTCAAGAAAAGTGATGCCACCTTGGTGCAGAGAAAACATTAACATCTCTTTTAACCATGCGGAGCTCATGATGGCAGCAAATAATTACCAAGGAAATGTTGCAGGATGAGATTCCCATCCTGATAGATGGAGGCAAAGTCATTGAATGAAAGTCATCTGCATGGAAAGAAGACACAAGTTTGTGGATAAGGACAGCTCAGAGGGGCAAGGAAGGGTACAAAGGAAAGATCATCCCACAAACAGCTGAGGGGAGACAAAAAGAAACCATCAAAGATCCTTCAGAAGGGAAAAAGCATGCAGGAAAAGAGAAGGCAGATGAGAAAAGCAGGGGAAGCCAGGATTTTGGGTTCAATGTATAATCAAATACATCATCCTAAGTAACTACATGTCCAAGTTAGGTGAAGCTAGTAGCACAGTTTGGGCTAGAGGAATCTTAAATAATTATAGACTTTTGTGCACGAAACTTCAGTCCTATGGAAGGGATGAAGCCAGATTAAAAGTTTGGGCTGGAGCTGTAAAAGAAGATGCTCTTTTTCCATGCATCTGTTTTCCAAGCTAAATGGGAAATAAAAGGATCTGGGTGCAAGAAGGTTGGGAACAGCAGCGTTAGAAAGGCATGAAAAGTGCACATAACTCATGCTTGTCCTGAGTTTGCTAATTCTTCCTGAAGGGCACCTTAAACTGGGAACTTTATAGCAGGGCACTCTGGTCAAACACCCCTGGAAAGCTCTCCTGCTCTTGGCCATCAGCAGAGCCATCTCTTCCCTGCAGTTGCTGGCCCTTAGCAGGGATGTAGGAGCATTTCCCTGGCAAGACAGCTGAGAAGAGCATGGAGTGGCATACACACTGCAAAACAGGTAACAAAACACCACCCTCAATGTTACCAGTCCTTCCTACTAACACCTTTTTTCAGGACCTACTGCCAGACAGCACTGAACTCCACTGGGACCATTAGGAGGTACCTCAGACTTAACTTGGTTGGTGAAACCTGGGCAGAATCAGCTTGAGAGTTTGTTCAAACACTAACTCTGGCAAGGCCAAGCAGGAATACTAAAGGCCAGAAGGTCTATGCAGACACTTAGAATTGTGAGCATCAGCCCTATGTCCAGCATCTCAGCTGTGTCACTTCACAGGAAATATAGGCGCCAATTTAACAAGACGAAATCTTCATCCCTGACCCCTGGCTCGCAGAAGTATCATTTAGGATGTGCCAGCCCTTCCTTGGGCTGAGCAACGCTGATGGATTCACACCCAGTTTCACTCCCTTCCTTCCCTGCATCATCCCAGTATCCTCCTTGGGCTCCTGGGGTAGGAACACTTTCAATGTTGTCACTGACAAGCAGCTGGTGGAATAAATTATTGCTGACTGCATGCTGTTCTTTTCCTTTTAAAAGGTAAGATGCACTTTTTTTTTTCCATCTTGACTGTCACGGGAAAGTACAATTCCCCACCTAAGAGAAAAACACAAAAATGGAAATATTGTTATTATTAATAATAAGAATTGTATTCTGGGAGGTTGGAACAAATGAAACAACTCAGTGTCAAATATGTATTTTAGAGAAGAAAAATATGTTGAAACCCATAATCAACAAGGCTGTTAAAGCTTTTTTTTTTGAAACAAATGGTTCCAAAGCTTCCTGGCATAACTCACCAAGAAATGTGCTGGAGAAACACAGCAAGGTAATATTACCATTTACCATCTTCCTATTGTACTTGAGGGATGTTTCAAGAAGAAAGTCATGCAATAATGATAATTCTAAACAGAACAGTTTTGTCTATATCTGATTTGTTTTGTATTATCTTCTCTCACATGAGAAAGAGAGCAAATCTCAAATATTTAAGGGCAGTGATTTGCCTTCTAAGTTACAAGGGGAAGCGGCTGTAGTTGTGACAAGCAAGAGGCTCCGAGCCCCTCGGTGCATCCCCGCAGTGTGCTCCAGCGGCTTCTCGCGGGGCAGGGGACTCCCTCACAGCAGCTCTGATGGCAGTTTTGCTTGAGCAAGTCCTCTGTACTTTATTGGGGTCGGAAGGTTCCGGCCCCGCCGCCCCTTCCCGGCGCTGCGCCTCCCGAGCCCGCCGCTCCCCCGGGCGCTGCGGGGCGCGGCCGCCGGAGGGCGGCGCTGAGCCGGAGGCGCGGCCGGGCGGGACGGGCCGGGAGGGGCCGGGGCAGGGCCGGGGCAGGGCCGGGGCAGGGCCGGGAGGGGCCGGGGCAGGGCCGGGGCAGGGCCGGGGCAGGGCCGGGAGGGGCCGGGGCAGGGCCGGGACGGGCCGGGAGGGGCCGGGGCAGGGCCGGGAGGGGCCGGGGCAGGGCCGGGGCAGGGCCGGGACGGGCCGGGGCAGGGCCGGGACGGGCCGGGAGGGGCCGTGGCAGGGCCGGGAGGGGCCGGGGCAGGGCCGGGACGGGCTGTAGAGGGGCCGGGAGGGGCCGTGGCAAGGCCGGGAGAAGCCGTGGCAAGGCCGGGACGGGCTGTAGAGGGGCCGCTGCCGCCCCACCGGTCAGAGACACTGCAGATGGCAGGCAGCGAGAGCCGGCCGAGGACACCTCTCTGCTGCAGTCAGGCCTCAGCAGGCGCGAGAAGGCAGCAAGTGACAGATTGGGACAGATTGGGAGGGTCTTCCTACAGCGGGGAGAGGAAGAGGCAGAAGTTGGGCAGACATTCTCTTCTCGTCTCAGTTTAATTTAGCTCTGAGTTTAGCTTAGTGTGCTCTCCCCAACACCCATCCACGGGATTTTAGTGGCTTCGCCATATCAACAGAGCATCTGACTCCATCGTTATTGCTTAACTTCAGCTGATGTCTGAGAAGCAAGGGAAGAATTGGGTTTTCGGGAAAGCAAAGCCATCTACCAGTGTATTTCCATTTTTTAAAACACTTCCTGTGAATTTTCCAGGGCTGGGTTTTGTGCCAAGTAATGACTTTGCTCTGACAAATGGCAGTAGAAAAAAAGGTGGTGCAAATGTTACACTGATGTCCAGAAAGTGTGGAGGGAGAGCTAGGGTGCTGCAGGACAGATACCTTGCTTCTGGTGTCTGAAGAAGGAAGCATATTTAAAAAAATAAAATCAGTAGAAGAAATACAAAGAGTAGGGGAAAAATCAACACAACATTCATAGAAGAAAGCCATTGCCCTCAAACCTAATGTTACTGAAGTTAGGAGTCAGTGAGGTTGTAAATAAGGATAGTCAGACAATACATTTATGCTTGGACTCCATGAAAACTTTCATAAGCTTAGGGTTTAATAAAGGTTACAAAACAGGAGAGTGCTTTGTATAAACAAATTCTGAAAATTGTATATTTACCGGTATGGTAGATGGGTGTTCGGAATGCTCTTGTGGTATTCTCTGAGCACCTAACAAATGATAAACTAATGAAGGAAAAAAAAGAGGGGGGAAGTCAATAATTTGCAAGAAGCAACTACATTAGCAACAATGAAGACAGAGGGATAAAAGGCTTTGCAATGCTGAAATAACTAGGCTTTTATCCCCAGAAAAAAAATAGTGTATCAGAAGGAAACATGACAGTGTGAAATAGGTAAAGGTTAGTCTGATTTGGAGCATAGCTTTGCTTGCAATGAGACAGGCAGCCAATTCTGATACACACTGCTTTTCTTAATGGCATAACTTCCCTGAACTCAGTGATTTGTTGTTTTGATTTACCAGGAAAAGACACATAACAGCATCCAGCAAATTCAATTCTGCATTTATAGCAACTGCAGAGGGAGACAAAATTGAGATACAGAACTATGAGCGCACTGGAAAAGTCAGCCCTGAACCAGGAGAAGAAAGCTCTCCATGCTTTGTAAAGAAGAAAGATACAGTGTGCAATTCCCACTCCATCTATGGAGAGTACATTCATAAACATGTTCCTAAACTTCACTCAGAAATCAGACTGCCAATGGTCTGTAGAGAATGTGCCAATGGATATGATTTAATAGGACCTCAATTCAGTTGTGTCATTCCAATAAAATACAGCTCTTCTTCCCACGATGGATGTTATCCATATGAAATGAGAAAGCTGGAAGATCTCTGGAGTTTACAGCCCTGATGGTTCTCACCATCAGGTTCTCACCATTTTTTCCCTATGGTATTCATACCATAGGGAAAAAAAATCTTTCAGAAAGATGCATAAGCCCTCAGTTAAAATTAAAGTCAGTGTAAAATACTATCTGTATTCATGAATGTATTGACAGCTCTCAGCACTAATTTTTGTTTCTTGGCAAGTCACTGTCCTATCTTATTTAACTGAATAAACAAATTATTGGTTTTCTGGGCAGACAGACAAGTGTGTGAAAAATAAATGACTTTTTGAATAATTTTCTCAGCATATCACTGTACTTCAGCAAACATCCTATTCAGAGAAATCCCAAGTAAGGGGCTTTTAAAAAAATACAACAAGTATAACTATTGCTTTTTCTGCATTTCATGGAGCTAATCCTATTATCTGTCAGATTGCACTGTTAGAAGAGAAGAGAATTCAAGTACAAAGTGAATGTATCACCCTGGAAGTTCAGTGAAAATGTGAATATGGAAAAGACAAAGCATCTGACAAATGCTTTGAGGATCCTCTACCAAGGAATGGCTCTGCTGTCATTCAACTGAAGCTGTAGTTGTGACACTTTGCTTTGATCCCTTTTCTTGGGACACATGTACATTGGACACTTACCTTTTTTTTTTTAACTTTGGGGTGCTTTTCATGCACTCTGCAATCTTTGTATTAGCATTCTTCTAGTGTGTTTATACTCTTAATTTGGATGCAGTATGCAGCACTAGAAAAGGCAAAAGGACTGTTCCAGCTGTCATTAACTTTGCAGCTGAAACTAAATGATTCACTTCTATTCAGCAAAGAAGTTTAAACCTTAGGCAATATGAACACATTGTGGACTACATGAAGAATGTTGAGGTCTTCAGCTTCCACCTTACAAATCTGACAGGAAAAAAAAAAAAAGATTTTCTGTTTTCAGCAGACTTTTATTTATCAAAGACGCTGTCAGTAAAATGAAGGAGATTTGCTAGCCTCAGAAAACCAGCTATGCTGGTGGGGTATTGGACACAGATGAAAGTCATCAGAGGACTCTGAATTATCAACAATTATCTGTAACACACCAATTATGCTGTCACACTGAAAATCCTTTCCAGGAACTTGAGCAGTGACTGAAAACGGGACTATCCTTCACCTACCTTCTGTGAGATTAAACTTTTGTGCCTAATCCAGTCTGCTCTTTCAGGTGTGCCAAAACACAGATGTCATATTAATATTTAAAACTCTGGGGAAGAAAGAGTAGACATAATTAAATGCTTTGCCATCCAAAACTAAAAACCATTCTATCCCTTAGATGAAAAAAACCCAGCCATACTGGTAAGTATGATAAGACATTTAACAGCAGTAGCAGTTCAGGCTGCTCTCTGTAATGTACAGTGCAGATGGACCATTTCAAGCATGTTAAATATGATGAAGGTAAAATGAAACCATGTCCTCGACAGTATCTAAAACAATTTTGAGGCAGAGTCAGCCCATCACAGCTGTATAACTTTCAGTCACATCTGAAAACTCAGTACAGATTTTGTGATTCTTTTCCAAACCTCGGTAGTCAAATAGGAGGTTTTCCATTAATGCCAATAGGCTGCACTGGGAACACTCTTGGCCAATGCCTAACCACAGACATTTTCCTGACATAAAAACTTTAACTAAACTGAGGACTAAAAAGTATCAAGATATTTGTACGCAGGAAGGCACCCTACATTTCCCATCTGAACAGCTCTAATTTGAGACCAAATAACCGGAAAAGCTAGAAAATGTTATTATGAAAACTCTGTGAGGAAGCTGATAAATGAAAATACCTTTTTTGACAGTAAGCTCTGTGTGTGTAAAGGCCATTCTAAGTGCTCTTTTTGTCTGGGCTAACACAGCAGGTGGAGGCACTTCACCTCACTGCCCAAGCTGTTCTTTCACTCAGAATGGTTATTAAGAGTGCTCATTCAGTGTTTCATGAGGATAAACTAAGTCACAATAAAAATCTATGAGCAAAAGTTTTCCACTCCAAGAAATTACCTATCAACTTGTTAGTGGAGTTCAAAGACTCTTACTTTTTGTTGTTTTCTTGTCTGATTGCTCAGTACCACTGGCAAGAGCCTGGCTCCATCCTCTGTCACCCTCCTTTCAGATACTGATAAACATTGATGAGGTCCCCTTTCAGTCATCTCTCCTTGAGGCTAAGCAGGCATTTTCCCCAGCCTTTCCTCATAAGAGAGATGCTCAGATCCTTTATTCATCCTGTTTGCCCTCCACTGAACCCACTCCAGGATCTCCAAGTTTCTCTTGTACTGAGGAGCCCAGAACTGGACACAGCAGTCCAGGCCTCACCAGGGGCATGGTGGGGCAGGATCAGCTCCCTGGACCTGCTGGCAATGCTCTTCCTTATGCACAGCAGGATTCCATTTGCCTTCTTGGCCACCAGGGCACACTGCCAGCTCAGATGCTTCTGTATTTTGTGCTGTTTATCCATTGCACACTGAAGGAGTGAACAAGTGGGAAGATGGGGAAAGTGAGCATATTCTAGTGGGGCAGGATTCCCACTTCACTCCCAGAATGAAGGCACAAAGCACACACAGAGCCCCTGCAATGGCTGGCTCTCCCTTACCTTTCTCACCCTGGCTTCTCATCTCCTTCCCACTCTTGAGCCTTGCACTCCTTTTAATGCCTTTGGCTCTGCACCTTCCCTGAATGCAGAGGTCATTACTCCAACCAACCCATCCATCTTTTCCTTCCTGTACTTGGTTCAATAGAATAATTAACATTTTCACTGGAGCTGACCCAAATGGCCCTAATCAAGAGGAACTGGCAAGCTGGCAAACTCCCTGCAGATGCCTGTCAGGGATGAAGTAAAACCACCTTTTCTGTAATAGATACCAGGATTAAAAAAAAAATCTACTGCTTATCTTCCCCATGTTCGTCATTTATTAGAAATAGCAGAGAGGATTTCAGATTTTTAGATTAATGCTATGGACCCCATCTGTGCAGCATGGGGATAGATGCAGATACATTCCTTTACACTGGTTTTGGTTTTTGTCTTCCTCTTAGGTTTAGGCATTACAGCCTGAGACAAATGTAAAGATGTAAACATCTGGTTTCTAATGGTTCATATCCTGAAAATTAAGTGCCCTCTCTTACAAATGCAGTTGTTATCAGACAAAGGAAGAGAAATGCTTAATTATGGGATTGCTGTTATTTCCTAATAATTTATAGGAACACTGGTCTCAGATAAACATCTCCTTATCCACATATTCAAACAGCAAATTCATGGCTGTTGGAGCAAAGCCCTTTGAAGTATATAGCAACTCACTCTTCTTTCACTGAAGAGAGAAGCAGACAGTGAGGATGAATTGAGACACAGCTGAAATCTAACCCATTTCCTACACGACAATTGCCAAGCTTTGGTGTACTCCTTTGGCAGAAATGCTCTCTCAGAGCATCAAAGTTTATTGTCTGAGGGACTGACCTTATCAGTCTCTATGACTGCCTGAAAGAAGGTTGTGGCCAGATAGGGATCAGCCTCTTCTCCCAGGCAACACATGACAAGACAAGAGGACATAATAATCTTGCATTCCGCCAGGGGACGTTTAGGTTGGACATTAGGAAGAGTTTTTTTTCACAGAAAGGGTGATTAGATATTGGAATGGGCTGCCCAGGGAGGTGGTGGAGTGACTGTCCTGGTGGTGTTTGAGGAAAGACTGGATGTGACATTCAGTGCCCTGGTCTAGTTGGCAGATGTTGGGTTGGACTCAGTGATTTCAGAGGTCTTTTCCAACATGATTGTTCCTGTGATTCTGTGATTCAAAGAAAGAAACAGCAATGATGTGCTCTTATACAGCAGACAGAATGAAGTAATAAATAAGACTCTTAACCACTCTGGAAACAAAAATTATTCTCCTTAAAAAACCCCCACAAATGAACAACCATGAACATGCTCTGCATTCAGTCAAGGCTTTCATGTTGTCATGCTCCATCATGAGTGTCTGTCAAGCTTTGTGTCCAGTGACATCCCCTGTGTTTCAGTGGCTCCTTTTCAGCTTGTTGAGTACTTCTGCTCCTATTTACAAGTGCAGCCACAGTCTCTCGAGGCAGGCTTTAATGTGTATGGATCTGACTGATGTGAGACAGTATTTGAATGGACATGTGAAATGAGAAGTATGCTTCTTATTGCCTATTTATTTCTCCTTGGAAATGCTGAATTCACTAGAGCTCATGCTGACAATGATCTGTGTTTATGAAGATTCATAACTGAGTCATAGACACTCTAAAATAGCCTGAAAATCCCACAGCAAGTGTGTAGCAGGAACATGTTCAGGAATATAGAGAATTTGACTGGGAACAATAAGACCTTTTGTGCTGACATAATAATACCATGACATTTTCTTGTTCTTTCTGCTATGGCTGCCACACACTCAGGGCCCTGCAGTACAATCTGTACTGATTTTTGCCAATGTCTTATTCCATAGGTGAGGCAGGTGAGACTGTTCTTTATGTAAGATGTTGCTCCCTATAAGTAATGGAATTATGGTCCCTAATAAGTTTAAATTGTTTAAATAATGCTGAGAAGACAAATGTCCTGACTACAGTACCAGACAGGGATAATGAGTTAGATTATCCCTGATAATGAGTGTGTGAGAGGGTAAATATTTTTCTACCTTTATAAAGCTAATATATTTATGAATGGAACTCAAATTATGAATTACCTGACTACCTTCTGTATTAGATTTGTATCAGATTCCTGTTTCTTCACTTTTATGGAACAGTGTTTTTTAAAGGACAATCTATAAAATGAACAGCCTGGGTAATCTTGGAAAGAATCTTTCCTTTTTCATTAATGAAACAAGATAAAAATCCCAGCAGACTCTATAGTACACTTATCCTTAGGAATGTGTGAATTGAGATTAGTCAACAATTAAGTTATCTGGTATTGATTTTACATGCACTATCAACCTGCTAACCCTTGGCTAGCAGAGGTAAAGTCTTTATCTTAATGCTGTTCTGTTTTGTTTTTTTCAAAGATAAACAGTGAAACATTATCTCTGGTAATTTTCACAAAAATGTTCTCATTTGTTTTTTATACCTTTCAAAAAGACATGAACAAGTTTGTTCCATAAGTACTTGTTTGGTAGAAATTAATTTTTGCTCAGTTCAGGAAACTCAATCTCCACATTTTCAGGGAAGTAAATAGAACACTGAGTTTGAAAAGAAGAATGCTTAGCTCTAGCTTTTACTAATTTCTCAGTAACTATCACCAGAACATGAACAAGATGATTCCATTATCATGTGGGGAATTATGATTTGTCATTTAGATCTTTGAATCATAGTATTATAGAATGGTTTGGGTTGGAAAGGACCTTAAAATATCATCAAGTTTCAACCCCCCTGCAATGGGCAGCGACAAGTCCCACTACACCAGGCTGTTAAAAATTTGGGAGTGCTCAATGTTTTGCAGACCAAAGTAAAAAGACTTCCTTTTAAAAGCCTGCTCTAAATGTTATCCATGGGCAAATCAAAATGTGATCACTCCTTTTGATTCAAAACAAAATAGGCGTGCCACATATTCCATCTCAGCTGGAAGGTGAGTAGCAGAGCAGTTTTTCTCAGAAAGGAGAGCATTTCACAGACTATGCAGAACTCACGGGAATGTGCCTGTGCCAGTCACAAGGAGCTAACTCTGCCTGGCCTTAGGACCTGTAGAACAGGAGAAGGGCAGAGGGATCAGCATAAGGGGCAAGCACAGAGTGCTGTGGTAACATCTTTGTGGGAAAAGCAGTCCCTTTTCAAGGGCAAAATGAGGCCAGAGGTCGCCTGGGAACAAAGCTGCCTTGGATCCCAGCAGCAAAGCTGAGCTGTAACTTCAGGCTCAGCCTAAAGGCACCCAGCAGCAAATGCTCATGCCATGTGCACCCTCTGAGCTCCCAGGCAGTGATCAGCACAGCCCGCAGAGCTGGGGATCACCTGCACAGAATTCTCTCTCAAAGCTCTGCCAGACCCTCTGTGTCAGACTTCTCCTACCACGAACTTTGGGCAGCCCTGTCACACTGGTGTAAAGGAGGCTCTTCTGAGTTAGCTGCACTTCTCTCCTCTTCCCCTGAGTGTAATTTAAATGGCACAAGAAAGATGTTTTACTGTTGAAGCCTGATAGAGTCTCAGGCCTTGTATCTCTCACTGATTTAGCTCTCTTCCCAGCTGGGATCTCTGCAGGGAATGAGGCTGTCGTTCTGCAACTGCTTTAAGCTGCAAAAACTGCAGCCCTCAGTTGTCACAAGAGAGGTCCTGCCCTGTCCCTTTGTTGGGTTGTGTGTTTTCCACACCCACCTTTGTGTTCCTGTGAGTACTGATACCTGAGACCTGGGCAGTCTCAATAAGCAAGTCCAACTGGCAACAGGAGTAGAAAGAAATTAAGAAACACTTTTTACATGCAGATTGGTTTTGGTGTGAAAGTTACCAAACAAAATACAACACATGAGCTAGAGCACAGGCAGGCAGGCAATTTGGGGAGATTCAGCAGGGCAGGTGGCTGCTAGCTTACTGTTTGAGATGGAGAGTGTATCACCACACATTAGAGCTCTAGGGGGAAAGTCTGTCCTCTTCAGGGTCTTGTGGGATCTGACTCTGGCTGCCTGCAAGGTGCTTTCCTCCCATTTCCCATTATGGTACTGGGGAAAAGGTGTCTGCGGCATGCAACAGGTGTCCTTGCAGCTAGCTCCCCATCTAACTGTGCAATAACACATGTCCACCTGCAGCTTCTTCCCAGTCTCTGAACTCGTGATGTTCTTACAAGTTTCTTCATCAACGCCAATTATTCCTCTAAGAAAATGTAAGGGTTTTAACAACATTTTTTCACTCCACTGCCTTTAAGGCAGGGCTATAAATCATACTAAATGCCTCCACATCATGTAAATTGACTCCTTTGCAGAACATTTTTCATTCAGTATAAACAGAGCAATTACACCCTTTGATGTTTGCCCAAAATTGCTATTTCTTTTCCCCCTTCCAAAGGGGGACTTTTAATCTGTGTCATCTTTTCTCTTGTGTTATGAATTAAGTGAGAATGTGCTGCAAATGCTTCATCTCAACTCTCCTTCTTAAAAAAACATCTATGTTTGACCTGCTATCTTCCTAGCCCTCCTTCTGATGTGTGTCCTTTCCACTGGTTTACTTAATCTCCATCACTATTTGTGCATTCCCTTCTTGTATTATTAGGTGACACTTTCAATACTTTCCCTTCAATCTTCTTTCTCTTTTTTCAGTGCTTATGTCATGCTTCAATACAGGACATTCCAAAAGTGTCTTCTTTTGCCATGTCATGGCCAAACATCTTAAGTAGCTTCTTTTATGTCAGTTAATTCATCATTTTGCCAGAGCTTCTCTGGGTTTCTATGTTGTTCATCCCAGTGATGCCCTTGACACAAACAGTTCAGTACTAGGGCATTTCTGCTTCTCTGCAACACCAATGTTACATTATGTGTTAGCTTTGTATGTTGCATCACAGTTACCTATAATAATCATGTTTTGATCCAAGAGAACCAGAACAAATATTATTTGATCCAATAATGACCTGAACAATGAAAGCAGCAGTTTCCAGAATATGGCCTTTAGAAAAAGGCATGGGAGCCTAAAAAACAGAGTACAGCTCAAATTTTCCCTGGAGTATCTAGAGAATGACAGAAATTACAGAATAGCTGAGATTGGAAGGGACTTCTGGAGCTCATCTAGCCCAGATCCCTTGCTAAAACAGGTTCACCTGGAGCAGATTGCACAGAATCACATCAGGGTGATTTTTGAGTACCTCCAGAGAAGGAGATTTCACAAGCTCTCTGTGCAGCCTCTTCCAGTGCTCTGTCATCCTCTCAGTAAAGAAGCTTTTCCTCATATTTAGATGGAACTTCAATTTGTGGCTGTTACACCTTGTCCTTGTTGGGCAGCACTGAAGAGTCGGGGCCCATCCTGCTGACAACTGCACACAGACAGAAAAACCTGTTATTCTCAGTGATGAATTTCTTTTATCTAGTTAACGAACTAATTAATTACTGAAAATAAAGATCAGTTTTGTGTGCCATTTTTAATAACTGAAGTTTTAAGCAAAGAGATGTCTGGCTTTGAACATCCAAGGATGCTGAGTTGCTCAAAGTCTAAGGTGCAGTGCAGTTTAGGAACTCAACCCCATTTTCCTCTTAGAGGATGAATTTTGGTGCAGTTAAAGTCAGATAGATATTCTTTATTGCTCTGACTGTTTCAGATAGAAAAATCCATGATGACAGTTTGCTTCTCTGTATCATTTATTTTCTTAATTGTTTTTCCATGGTGGTTCTTTAATAACAGAGACACATGGAGTCAGTCACCCTGACAAAGTGCTCTTTCAGTTAGCAGGTAGAAATTCACAGTTGATTTTATCCCTACAAGTGTAATCTTTCCTTGTCTTTGTGTCAGTGCTTTTGAACAAAAAAGTCAATTAATTAATCTACAGTTATGGTTTATTTGCAATGCTGTAAACCTTTAAGTACTTCTGAAGCTCAGACAATTAAGTGTGCCAATTTTTCTCTTGGCCAGCAACTTCTGTGCATCTTTAACTGATACAGGCTGTACTGCTATTTTCTAGGGAATGCTCTTTATAATATCAGTAGGAAGCTTCTGCTATATAATTATTTAAATTATTCCTGTCTTAGATGAATTGACCACACTGATTCTGCAGACTTTATCACAGAGTGAATTTTTTTCTGCTTCATCTAATCCCTTATTTTTCACTGAAAGATGTATTCATTTTGTAAATCAACATCATAGCTTTTGACAAAAATGCTGACATCTCTGCAAAATCAGGGATTTAGTGAACAAGGTTTTGTTCAGTTAGGTATAACTGAATGTTGGGAGCTCAGCTGGTTTCCAAACTATCTGAGCACTTCAGGAAGCCCCATTTTTTGCTTTCACATCACCACACCCCTCATAGCTGTATTATCTGTTACTGAGGCAATAAGCCTCTTTATTTTCTTCTAGTCTGTTGTAGCCTGAATAGCTGCTGGTAAAGTCCAGGGTAAAGAAGCAGAAAGGGCCTTTGCATGGAATCCACAGATGTTTAATTCAGCCACACAGTGAGATGTTCAGAGTCCCAGGCACACACACATGGAGGGTGCAGGTTTCTCTGTCTCAAAGGGCCCGGGGTGACCCTGGTCTTGGGGCAGTACAAAGATAAGGGCCAATCAGGGAATAGGCAAGGAGTGGCTCAGGGACACAGGAACTGACACAGGAATGGGGGAAGGAGCCAAGGGGGTTTTATCAGCTTTTTGAGGGAAGCTTCTTCTGTTTCCCCAACCCAAGGGATGCCCCCCAGGGTCTCCACAACTCCCCATTTTGATATCATTAAGAAAGCTCCTGCTCCTCTGAAGGATCAACTGAAGCAACACAAAATTACAAAAACAATCAAAACCACCCATAAGACAATTTTCAAAATGCAAACAATTCTGAGTCCCCAATGTCCAAATAGATTTTCTTAGAGCCAGCAGGACAGATGCGGGGTTTTCTTAGCACGGTTTATCAGGAAACTGAGTCAGTAGAAGGTTCCTATAGCAGGGACTGGTTCTCTGTCACCTGTGGCAGTGTTGTTGGCTCTGACAGACTCTGAGGTAGCGTAGGTGGTGGTGTGCCTGTTGGAAACTCCAAATAGAAATCATTAACTTTTAAGAAAAAGGTGGTTACTTTGGGGAAACTTTCCTTTCTTTCCCTCCCAGTTACGCTCTCTCAGGTATTATGAAGGAGCTCTGGGGGAAGGCATTAGTGGAGGGAGTCCATGGAAAAGGGGAAAAGGTGGTAGGAATTTATGGGGACATAGAAAAGGGGTAATAGGACAATGGAAAGGAAAAGGGGAAAGTGGGAGGGGGTAAGGGAGCCACAGGGATTGGGGAAGGGCATTAGAAGTGGGACTTAGCGGACTGGAAGGTTCTTTCATTATGGAGGTGGAGTCTTGTGTGCAGGACAACTTGTCAGTGTTCTGTGCTCTTCCTGCTTTTAGGCTGTTGTTGGGACTTGATGGTTGTTGGTTTTGGGTTTGTGTGGAGGACTTCCATGACGTGGGTAATATTTTGCAGGTTTCCAGTTTGGTGTATATTTACTACCTTGCACTGGAACTCCACCAGGTCCTGTTACATTGGCTGCTTGGGCCCCAGGGTCTCCACACTAGTCAATTCTTTGTCTTTAACTAAACCATCAAATATCCATGACCTTGTTCTTGGAAAGAGCTGATTTTTTACTTCAACAACACCCTGCTGTGGCAAACTGTCCACAAAACACTCATGAAAGATACTGGATAATTTTCAGGTAATGGGTAAGGCAGACTGATGGCATATTTGGAACAATTAGGATCAAGATAATATTGTTTTCTTATGGATTGTCCCATTTAGATGTTCATTCCTTTCCTTAACCTGTGACAATTTTCTTTGGAGCTGTCTTCCCACTTGAGGTCAGTTTCCAAACACAGTCTAGTCCCATAAAGGAATCTATTCACAAGAACCTGGGTTACTCTCACCTTCTGGGGCAGGTTGTAACATAGGTGAAGGGCCAGATTTTGTCTCAAGCCTCTGGCAGTTGTAGTTGAGGAGCTTTGCTGGAAGTTTTCTTAAAATCTTCAATTGCTCTTCAAAATTAAAAATTACTTGCCTGGTTACAGTAAAGCTGGAGAAATTTAAAACCACTGCCCACTTTCATATGAGTCACCCTGTCTATGCTTTCTGGAAGTTTTGTGCATATGCTTTTCACCTTTGCACTTAAAGGTTTGACATTATATGTTTCCCCTCAGGCTCAGAAGAGTAGAAAAAGGAAAAAACTCTGTATTTTAAATGTCTCTTGAGCCTTAGCTCAAAAACTTAGAAATCATCTATGAGAGCCACTGTTTACTCTCTCCAGTCACAGAAAATTCCTTGTGACCAAAATTGTAAAAAGTGTTTATTTGAATGTTTAAACCCCTGACAGTTCTTTCATTCCTTGTTAGAGAAGTTTTAGTGTATCCTTTATCTTACTGGAACACACTGTAGGCAAATCATCCTTGTTTACCTCCCTTTCTATGGCAACCCCTTCTAGCATTCCTTTTCAGTCCTTAGAGGGGGAAACCTTCCTTTCCTTTGCTCTCTGCCAACCCTGGGCACAGCTTTGACACTGTTCCCAAGTCCTCCTGATTCATTGTGGCCCCACACAGAAGTTGTTAAAGACTGTTCCTGTAGTCCAGGGGTTTCAGATGCAGAAGAGGGGAAAAGTCCTGTTCTGTTTACAGTGAACCATCACCTGCCTTTGCCACACAGGGTCTAATGATGCAGTGACTGCAGTCAGCAGTGCTGCAAGACATCAGAGATGTAATCTGCCTTGCTAAAAGCAGTGATGTTAATTAATTTTACAGCTTTCCATTCTGCAGGAAAAAAAAAAAAAAAAAAAAAACCCAAAGGACAAATTTCTCCTCACATAAGTTTACTCTGCTATTTTACTGTTACTAAGGTGCCCTCCAGCCAGGCAGGGGAAAGGTCAGGAGTCATCACAACAAGCTGGGCATGAGTGAGCTTTCAGCTGGATGATGTGAGAGGAAAGTGCATCGCATGCCTATGGAGCAGGTAGAAACAGAGCTAGAAAATGAAGTGATGAAAGTGTTTTCTGTTTCTTGCTCTGAATGGGTGCCATGTGGGAAATCTGTGAGGTGCAACAGAGCCAGCAACCCTATTGAGACCAGGACTAGCAGAGCTGCCAGCTTTCTTTCCTATGCCTGCCCTATAAATCATGTCTATTTCTAAAGGTTTTGGCCACCAGCAATGATCCCTAGTGTCAGTAGGGATTCTAAGTCTGTATCTCTAAGAAGCACAATTCTTCAGAAGACGTAAATTGCACCAATTTTTCTCAAATGGCAATAACTCCACCTTTATCCAAACTTTTGGTGGACAAGGGCCATTTAAGGAGATCTGAAATCCCATCCTAGGCAAAGTCTCTGGCAGCAGACAAGAAGCATGGGTATTTAATGTCTAAAGTTTAGACACTCTGGATCTGCTAGATTGTAGAGGTACTTAATCTTGACTCATTACTGTGAGTGATTTGTGAACATCCTGAGAAATAAAAGCAATGATTTAGTTTTCATTTATTTTCATAACAATATTTATCATTTATAGTAACTAGGACAGCTTCCTGCAATTTGGGAAAACCTCCATGTATTCTTACCTAATTTAATGAATCACCATGAAGCCCATACTGCATTTCAAACACTTGGAGTGAGCTAGTCATTATTCACCTGCCTCCAGATTTCAATCAACAGTTCTGGGAGGTAGAAAAATGAAAGAAAAAAGTCTTGAAATATAATCAGAGAAATAATTTACTATCGCTTACAGAAATTAAACATGTTTATAGAAAATTGAATGATTCTGTAAAGGCTTCTCAACAGGAGTAAATTTACTACCAGTTTGATTTGTAATGATTCAGTCAGCAAATAAATAGAAGTAATCCCTTGATGATAAAAAAATTACTGTTATTTAGAAATATGATTCTGCTATGATGCAACGACAGTCTTGAAAGAATGAATTGACTATTTTGAATTTAAAGTGGAGGAAGATAGCTGGAGACCAAGATCTCTTGGATGTATAGCTTAGTGATTGCATCAGATGTTGAGAATGGGAAGCTTACTACAAAGGTTTTTGAAAAGAACCTTGCATGCTGAAATAGCAGATCAAGGTCTAGAAGCACATGTGCCTCATAGCACGATGGTACCTCAAAATCCCATATAAAATTAATTATATTGTCCCAAACTACTCAACCCCACTAAATCTAACCAATGCTATGTATTCAATTTATTTTCTTCCTTTCTTTTGCATTCCCAGATGGAGGACAGTAAATATGGAAATCAAGTTTCAGTACAAGTCAGAAGCCGGTGCAGTTTTTTGTTTGATGCTCCAAATATTTTGTATATGAAACTTGAGCTGGAAAAGGTTTGAGTGAAGGTCGCTGATGGACATTGAACATTGAGAAGAAGTGTTGAATAGTTCAAAAAGCCATTACTGTCCTCTGGGAAATTTTTTCAGTGCAGAGAGGGCCTGACTGTACTTATCTGGAAACTTGCATTGCACCAACTTCTGTCAATAAAATACACAGGTGGCTGATGGCTGTGTGACCTGTAAGGGGACATGGAGGAATGAACTTCAAAGCACTTAAGTAGACAGAAATTTTGTCTGCACTATTCCTCATCAAAGTTATCTATGCTACTTTTCTGCCCTTTCTTTTCCTATGGAAAATTGCTAGCAAACTGTACTGTCTGCCCCAGAAACACCCTTTGTCTTGACTCTTGATGATTAAACAGGTTTTGAAGTGCCATCCACTTACTGCAGTCATGCTGTTGAGTAAGGATAGTGTGATTAGACAGAGTAAGGCTTTAAACAGCTAAATCTCACAGCAGAGATCAGCTGGCTCTGTTCTTTCTTTGTTTTTGTGCTAGACTTCACCACTTTAGCAAAACATCACTTCAGGCTTTTTTATGATACACCTTCTTCCTTCAGTGAGGGTGTTAATATTTTAATTACAAGGCAGTGTGATCTCTTTTTGCAATCTCTGTGCCTGCTGTAGCATTCCTCCTCTAAGAGCAATCACTTTCAAGGGAAGGATAAGTCTTACTATTTGATAGTCACTATTGTTTAGGTGTTAATGGACTTTGCCATTAATAACATTTTTGCTTTTTACTCAGAACCCCTCAGCATGTGTCAGGCTTTATTTGTTTCTCTCTTTTTAATAATCCTCCTCTGAGGCTGATTTATGAAGAGGCCGTCCTTAAGGTGGTTCATGAATATTAGTGAATGATGCCCCTTACAGGTAAGTATTATTTGTTACTGTCTTAGCATGAAATGCTAAAGAATTATCAACAGGGATGACAGGGGACTGATTTTGAAATTCCTTAAGACTCAACATGGAGCCAGTGAAATCCTCTGAATCTACAGAGTCAGAGGCTACAGAAGTCAATCCACACAACTGAATCTGCAAATCCCCTTCACCCCCAAATTTGGTGTTTGTATAGCTTGAGAGAAATGTTAAAAATCATTTTACTGAGAATATACAGATAAATAATCAGCCTTCTTCTAGGCTATCTCTTCAGACTTCTGTAAATGTGTCAATGCTTATATATATTTGAGACAGATATATATATCACCAGGTAAGCTCTCCTGGATGTACCAAATCACCTCCAAGACCAGACAAAAGGTCCATGATGTGCTGACAATAATTTTTTCTCTCTCACTAGTATCTGTTAGCCTGAGCAACAGATTGATGTAGCTGGAGAGGTAACAAAGAGTAAAGATCTGTCTGCACTCCATGTTTCATCATTTGAGCAGAGCAACTCGTCTCCCTTTAAATTGCTCCTAAGTTGGAAAAAAGCCCAAAACACCACCCCACCACCCAACTGTCACTGGCTGAGTGGACTGCTTAGGTCTGCATGAATGAACTGGTAGGTTTGAATACTTCATAG
The DNA here is from genome assembly GCF_026979565.1 of Vidua chalybeata. NCBI lineage: Eukaryota > Metazoa > Chordata > Aves > Passeriformes > Viduidae > Vidua > Vidua chalybeata. The sequence goes on from NC_071531.1 coordinate 16,914,887, forward strand.
TTGAAACATGTTCAACTGCAGCGCTGAATGCTTTGGAGAAGCAGATCTGATAATCCCAGTGGCCAGATAATCTGTTAGGAAAAGTTCTTCTTCAGGCAGTTAGCACTTGCCATATGTCCTCAAGCATAAAGAAAAATGTTCTCTATGAATGTGTCTTATCAATCAATTGCAGGTGTTCTTGTTATGTGGAACCGACTCTTCTGTGAATGGCGGCACTCTTGTTCTCAGCATTATCATCTGACAGTGAATTTCAGGTGCTGCGTGCTCTGTGAGAAGTATTTCCCTTTAGCCTTTGCATTTCATTTAATGTCGCCTTGTTTGTCTTCTGAGAAAAGGCAAACAAGAGTCCTTTGAATTACCTTCTCTGGATCATTCATTACAATAGGCAGAGGTGATAGAGCTTCTTATTATTAAGTTTGGTATTCCTATTTTGTTTTCTATTACAATATCCTGTTTTCAGTTGCTTTTAACTTTGTCAGACATGAATGCTTCAGGCTCTAAATGTCAGTGTTACGTGCCCACCCTAAGCTAAATATTTTTCAGAGGTTTCAGGCAAAGTAGATTAGCCACTTCTGAGAAGGAAGAAAACAACTAGGAAAAAGTCCTAAAAAAGAAAAAAAGAGAAGCTGTTTTTCAGTATCAAGCACTATGATGGAATGTTGATTATTCAGCTATAATCCAGACCCTATGGCTCAGGGTCTTGGGAACTGTGTCTTAATGATTTCTTCTCCTTTGAATATTCACTCTGTAACAGCTACTCAGTTGTCCCAGTCCCTGAGTATCCTTACCTGTGTAACAACAAAAGCATTCATCCCCTTACAGGTCCAGATCAGCCTGGGCTGAGTCAAGAATGGGAAACATCGGTGTGGGTACACTGAGGCTGAAAGGGGGAGTAGGGAAAAGAAAGCCAGGTCAGGAAGAAATGGCGACTATGTGAGGAGACTGGGCACTGGGAGGAGTCAGACCCCCCACAGCATCAGACAGGGCTGAAGACCTCAGCTGCACCCATCTCGTGCTTCAAACCAGCAGATGTGAGATGATGGCCAGGGTGTCCCAGGCAGACTGTGGTGACACATGTAGGGCAGGAGCCAGTCCAGGAGCTGCAGCTGGGGTGCTGCAGTTGATCCAACCACAGTACCCAGCCATGATGGGAACAATATCCTGTGAACAAATGGAATAGAAAATGCTTCAGAACAAAGGAATGCTAGAATTCAGCTTGTCAGTGCAGTGGGATTACATCTCTCTTGAACACTCTATTTTGAAGTCTTCAATTATATGATTACTTATCATTTTGGCTAAATGTCACCTACTCAGTCAAAACACAATTAAACTTCTCAAGGGATAAATATCAGACATGTAGTAGAGAAGATGGCTCCTTGTAAGATCTCATCCCCATTTATTAAAGATGGTTGGAGGAGTTGCAAGAACCTCTTGGAGGAAAAAAGAATGGCCAGGTGATGCTGTGGAGGATCAGCTACAATTATTGCCTCTGCCACCATGTTCCTGTGCAAGGGCATTCAAGGCATACAGTGAGCTTTTCACATGTGGTCAAATGTTCCTCATTTTCTGTGATATGAAACTCTGGGATCAGGGCTATCAAAGCACTGAACACTCAGATTTGTTTCTTGAATTAGAATTTGCTATACAAGGGTTTGAAAAAGTAAGGTTGAAAGTATCTCTAATTGGGTACTTTAAATTAATGCATGTTTTTAACTCTAATAGCTGTGTCTCAGATCCCTCTTTGCAAAGTGGATCCCCACTCATTTGCTGGGTATATAAAAAATACAAGTCATTAACAGATCTCACATAACATAGGCATCATGGGAAGAAGCAAATAGCTCTGTCTCCAGTGTGTGGTTTCAATAGCCTGCAGGAAGTAAAATATGGAGACAAAAATGAGAAAAATATGACAATAAAGAGCTACTGAATATGTACTAAAAAAGATAAGGTGCCTGGGAAAAAACAGTTTCATGTAATTACCAATGGTGTTTATGTCTACACTGGGATTGGTCCTGTAAAAACAGTCAAACAAATGCTCCTCCATTGCCTCTCCGAAAATAAGAGGCCCAGTCTCCACAGTTTGTCCTTACCTGGAATTTCCACCACTGTGATTTTAATGATCCAGTCTTGAATGACCCCTGTTCCTGACCTACCTGCTGAAACAGATTCACTAAAGTGAATATTCCAGAAAAAGCAGCACTGCTAATTAGCAGCACTGCTAATTAGCTCACAGTGGCATTGATTCTCACCAAGCTTCTTTCTGATCTGGTCCCTTTCCTGTGAAATACATCTTTACTTAAACTTTAAAAACTGTGGCCAGACACACATAAATTCTCTCATCAATTTTTTCTCCACCAAAATGCCAAGACAAATACCTGAATATTTGGCTTGGAAAAGTTTAAGGGAAAGGGCTGGTGGGAGAGGGAAGTCCATTTAAGCATTTTCTTCTAGTTCAACTCCAAATTAGACATTAGTATTAAAAATCTAGAATAAAAGGATTTTTTTTTCAGACCTTTGACTGTACTGGTTTTGTCAGGAAAGGGAAATGGTCCTCAGAAAAGAAACCCAACAGAAAGTTATCCTCTATAAACGAGTTTCAGAACAGGAAATAGACACATTACTGGCTGGACTTTTCAGCACAACATGGAAAATATGGCAATTTTGGCAGTAATGTCTGGTGGCTCTAGAGCCACAGTGACACAGAAGGGCTCTGAGACATGCCCAAGGCTCCAGGAGTGTGAGGTCTGGACAGCCTTACCCATCTCTGGGACAGGATCACTTGAAGACACTGTGCATGAAAGATAAAACATGTAGTTTCTGGGAAGTCAAAATGTACCCAATACCAAGCTGTTATCAAAATCTCTTTCTCACATTAAATAGAGGCAGTGACTGCCTTTCTCCATCCAAGACTGGGCAGCTGTTGATTCAAAATTTCTTGGTTCAAATTTTTTCCAGAAAGAATAGGATGGATGAGGTTCTCTGGCTGAATTGATGAAAAGTCTGACTGCCTCTAGGCAGTAGAGAGAAAAACAAGAGTGAAATTAGTCTGACTTAACTTCATGTGTCTGAGATGCAATGACTCATGTCCTAGAAATACCTGCTTCTCCTCTGATTGCAAAGGGAGGGAAGGAACCCACCTCAAGTCAAGGAAGCTGCACACATCTAGATTTAGTGGGATGAAACTCGCCATGGAAGATGTTGTGCTTCCTCCCTCTGATAGGTAAACAGGAAACATAGGTGCTACATTACATTATAGAGGGAGTGAGTGTATTCCTTACAGTACCCAGTTAGTCCACACGGCAGATGAGAGACTCTTCGCAAATGTGGGCAAATGCATTGTTTTTTAAGCTGAGCCAGGCTCAGGAAACACAGGGAAGTAATTGGGAATGGCCCCTGTGCAAGGAGTGTGAGAAAAGACACTGGTCATAAACTGTTTTGGGTTGAGAGGGACCTTTGGCCCCACCTGAACTTCCTGTACTGTATCTAAAAATTATGTGTCACATTTTATAACTGATCATACAGCAAAGTGTGTGCTATTCAGAATTTTATCATTATGATTTTCGGTCACAAAAGACATTGTTCCTTAGCTTGATGAAGGGCTCCCATTTGGAGTGACTTAATGCAGACTAAGTAGTAATTATGAGAAAATCAGGAAGTGAATAGTAATTGCACTTGTCTGTTCATGATTAAAAAGGATATATTCAAAATCATATAATGCTTAAAAGATCATTTAAGAGGGTATTAATTTTAGTGGGGTGAATTATATAAGTACAGAAAAACATATTCTAAATTATGAATAATAAGTAAAACCTATTTCTGGTAAATAAACCAATTTCTATTTTAAAAAACATATTTTCTGCACCATTTAAGACAGCAGGAGCCCAATAGAAATATTAATTTGAATGAACAACTTTCACAGTGTCAATTCAGAGGTTCTAAATGACAATAAACAGAGTTGTAAACAATCTCATATCCATATATGAAAGTGGTGAAGGACTATTGCAGCTGAAGCAATGTTCTCTTTAAGTGAGTGGGGCAATCTGTGCCGTTAAACTAACAATGTATTTAAGAGTTGCAATGCCTGTGACTAGAGGTGCACTGGTGTTCTCTGAAGGTCTGCCAGTCGGCACAGGAGACCACGGCTTAATGGGGCACTGCTGGGGCTGTTGCATTGGGGTGTGGTATGTTTTTTAACCTGAAACATTTATAGGAACACGCTTCTGAGCCCTGGGTACCTTATCTGGGCTATAGACCATAAAGGGCAAGTGTCAGAGGAGGCTGGGAAAACTCAATATGTGCTTTTAGCAAGTAGAAAGATCTTTGGGATAAGGTCAATGGTTAGAAATATGGATATCAAAGGAATAGGAAGTACAATAATTTTAAAAGCACAGGAATCAAGGAAATCATGGCATTAGCAGCAACTCTTCAGATAGTAAACAAGTAAGCTCAGAGATCATTTTTTAAATAAATGTGAAGACCCTGCAAAAACCCCCCAAAAATGAGACAAACTTGTGATTTCTAATGCAAATTATGAAAAAGATTTTACAAGGATGAGAAGGGAAGGAGCCTGGTGGAGTAGTTCTGAATGCATCAATCAAGTGACTAAATGACCAGAATATTAATTTTGGGCTTTCCAAGGGCTATCAATACAGACTGTGACTAGAGTGTGTGCAGGAAATCCATTGCACAGCCCCAGCCCGGCAGCCTCGGCAGGCTCCCAAACCCACATGGAACATGCAGAAGTCCTCAGAGCAGGACCCTGTGCTGCTGCAGGCATAAAATCTGACCTTTACCCCAGAGACTAGGAAAGAAGGACACCAGTAGATAATGTATAACAGGGGTATTATGGCCTGATAATAAAATATGCTACTCTGTTTAAGAGACAGTTGAGTCACAGGAGAGGAAAAAAGGAATTCAAAAACCAAACCAAGAGTCATCATACTGGGAGAGCGATGTAGAATGAAGGGCTAAAAAATGCCAGAATGAGAAAATAAAGAAACATGTTTCTGAGCACAAACCGAAAGAAAAAAAACCAGCTCATTTCCCAAATTCTCCTGTGCACCCATTACACATCTTCCATCAGCATCCTCCATCACTGTTCAAGCAAACCAGCTCTTTCAAGTCTTCTGGGCATCCATGCATGCTAACTGAGCTCTGCTGTTCTTCAGGACAGACAAATTCTGGCACTGGATTAATCTAACACATCCTTTTCCCTGTGGCCATTTTGAGAACTATGTGAAATGAAAGTGAGATAACAGAACTGTCTGTTCTACCCAACATTGCAGCAGTATCACCTTTAAATACATGCTCCTGACTTTGTGAAATACAATAATATTAACTTCAAAAGTTGGCCTACACTGACTATTTAATATTTTCTTCTTTTCTGTATTTATAATTTTTAAAAGGTAGGAGTGAAGCAAGGTTGATGCAAAGAGAAATGTTTAAACTTTAGCCTTACTACTGGTATAAGCTAGAATTACATGTGTTTTGACACAGGGAATTAGGCTAGAGGACACATCTATACTGTTATAGATTATGAAATTAGAAATGCTTTGTAAATGTTTTTATATGTATATATAGTCACACCCCCACAGAGCCATGCCTCACTTGAATATTGGCAAAGTTCAAACGTAAATTTTGTGTCTAAGATTGACAGACTGTAAAAGAAAGCATATCTTGGTATTTAGTTTTCATATGAGCACAAGGACTGATGTGTGGAATGCTGATTAAAATGAAGAATTGAAAGAAAAAAATCATGGCAACCAATGTGTGCAATGTAATAGCAATGAAATGCACCAATAATCAAAATCACCCTGATGTATTGGGAGAGATGTAACTAAATACATTAAAGGAAATGGGTGAAGATATGATTGTGTGATAACTCACACAAAAAGTGGAGCTTATGAGCAGAAGAAATATGTTCTCTTTCCCAAGGATGTGATCATCCAGAACTTACACAGACCAAATCAAAACTGACACGGTTAAAAAATATTTGCGTAGATAACAAAATGCATGACTGTATCATTTAATATTTGCCTTTGCTTTGTAGGTTGATTTTATTACTTATAATAAAATGTCATGTTTTATAAATCTCAGTCTATTAGCAGTTCTGCTTCTTATTCCTTATTCTCTCTACTTTTGAACAAAGCCCTTGAACAAATTGAAGTAGGGCTATCAGTCAGGGGAAGGGAGGCCTCTTCTAAGCTGGTAACCTTCATTAGTGGCCAATTGATCAAAACAGGCAACAAATTCACAACTGTACATGCAGCACATAAGCATTAGACATTGGAAAATTTCCAATTTTTTACCTAATATTTTCAATTTAAAAGTGTAAATATTCATTTCAATGGAGACCATTGATTTTACACTCACAAAAGGAGCAAAGTGATCAGTGGTCAGATTACAGTCCTGAAGTGAGGATTATGTTGTGATTTGTGACAGTGGCTGAGTGGAGGGTGTGAAAGGGGCTGGAAAAGGGATGGTACAAGGGCACCGACAAGGATGATGGGTGCTTTTCTTGTGGGACACTGGTCTTCTTCCCTGGTAGCTAAATCAGTCAGACAGCTTAGGACTTGTAAGAAATCCTTAACTGCTGCTTGATCAGCTGCAATGAATCCAGCTCTCAGTGACTTAATGATGGCAAGATGTCCGTGGGCAGCAAATCATGTTATCCTGCTCTGGAGTCAGCTCTACTGCATTGGAAAGGTGCTGCAAGAGCAGTCCCTCAAATCTAATGGAAAGCTGTGTCAGATTTATGTGAGGGTCCCTGAAATGATGCTCTTTCCTGGCTGAGGAAGTCCATTATCAAGAAATAAATCCCAGGAGTGTTTTATGCCATATCATAATGATACCCTTAATTTAGCTCTGAACTACTCAGAGTCAGATCAATAGGACAAGATATAAAAAACTGTTATCCTAGATGGGTTAAATAAGCATACTCTCTTTTCCAGCTGCAGCTGGAAAGATGATTCCAGATTATGCCAACACAAAATGCCCTTAATAACTGATGCATCCACATGTGTGTCCAGATGCTCATCACTGCTTGTGATAGCTAGTTACCCATCCCTGTCATATGGCTTTTTGGATCATCCTCTGCTTTATTCTTGGCTCTCCTAGGATTAAAAATATTGAGCTAAAAGAATAAATTAGCTTATGACTTGATGCCTTTAATATTTAGCGTTCTTTGTGAACCCTCTTATTTTTGTGAGAGACCACATACAGAGAGAGGAAAAAAAAAGAAGAAGAAAACCAATCAGAAATCTGGAAACATGGGAGTGAGATGTGCAAAGAATAAGAAAACTGGAAGAGCAGGAAGAACATGGGTTGAAAGACAGGCCATAGGGAAGGCATGAAGCACACCAAGGGTAAAAAACAAACAAGAGACAGAATGAACCAGGAACAAAACAGCAGAGTCAGGATTACATGAGTAAAAAAGAAAAATAGAAAGTGTCCACAGTTTTCAGAAATTATTGCTTGCTATGCAGTTCTTCTGCCTGCACTGCTCTGCTCCTGCCTAGGAGGCAGCTTTTTTCATTGACCTCTTCTGAGGGGCCTCATCCATACTTCCAGCACATTCCTTGCTTGTGCGGGAGTTGAGCATGGCCACAGAAATCTTAACCCCATTCTATGGAGCAACCCTGGTTATTAGAAAAATAAAATTATTTAAGCTGGAAAATACCCCTAAGGTCATTGAGTCCAATCACTAACCCAGCACTGCCAAACCCACCACTAAACATGTCCCCAGGTGCCACATCCACATGTCCTTTGAACACCTCCAGGTATGGTGACTGTACCACCTCCCTGGGCAGCTATTCCAATACTTGATGGCCCTTTCAGTGAAGAAATATTTTATAATCTCTAATCTAAACCTCCCCTGGCACAACTTGAGTCTGTTCCTCTTATCCTTATTACTTGGGAGGAGGGACCGACTCCCACCTGGCTACAGCCTCCTTTCAGGCAGTTGTAGAGAGTGATGTGGTCTGCCTGAGCCTCCTCTCCAGCTGCTCCTCATCAGACTTGAACTCCAATCTCTTGAACAGCTCTGTTCCCTCCCTTTCTCCCTCAGTTCCCCACAGGACTCATTCTCCAGACCCTTCACCAGCTCTGTTGCCCTTCTCTGGACATGCTCCAATACATCAATGTCCTTGTCATGAGGGGCTCAGAACTGAACAAAGGACTTGTGTAGCCTCACCAGTGGGACAATCACTGCCCTGACACTATTGCTGATCCTGGCTACGATGTCACTGGCCTTCTCGGCCACCTGGGCATACCCTGCCTCATGTTCAGCCACTGTCAACCAGCACCCCACGCCTTTTCCCCAAGGCAGCTTTCCAGACATTCTTCCCCAAGTCCAGACCATTTCCTGGGGTTGTTGTGACCCAAGTGCAGGACCCAGCACTTTGTGTTGTTGAGCCTCATAGAACTGACTCATTGATCCAGCCTGTTCAGATCTCTCTACAGTGCCTTTCTGCCCTCAAGCAGATCAACTTGGTGTTGTCTGCAAATTGACAATATTGACAACCACTACTGCCAGCTGGATGAAACTCCCTTCACCACTCCCAGGGCCATCAGCCAGTTTTTTACCCAGCAAACAGCACTCACTCATCCAAGCCATGAGCAGCCAGTTTCTCCTGGAGGATGCTGTGGGGAATGAAGTCAAAGGCTTTACTGAAGTCAGACACGTGCACAACTTTTCCCTCATCCACTAAGCAGGTCACCAGGTTACTGAATGATATCAGGCTGGTCAAGCAGGACCTTCCTAAACCTGTGCTGGCCTGGCCTGGCCCCTGGTTGTCCTGTACGTGCTGTCTGATGGCACACCACCATGAGCTGCTCCATCCCTGCCCTTCCCCAGCACCAAGGTCAGACTGACAAGCCTGTGGCTCTCTAGGTCTCCTTCCAGCCCTTCTTGTAAATGGGCATCCCATTCACTCACCTCCAGTGCCCTGGTACCTCCCCAGGTGGCCAGGACTGCTGGTAAATGATGGAAAGTGGCCCAGTGAGCACTTGCACCAGCTCCCTCAGTAGTCCCAGGTGGATCCCATCCAGCCCCATAGACCCATTTGTATCTAAGTGATGTAACAGGTCATTTTCTCTTGGATTATGGGGACTTCTGCTCCTCTTCCCTGTCTTCCAGCTCAGGGGTCTGGGTACCCAGGGTACAATTGGTCTTACTATTAAACACTGAGCAAAGAAGGCTTGAATTACTTCTGCCTTTTCCTTATCCTTTGTCACTAAGTTTGCTCCTGCATTCAATAAAGGATGGAGATTTTCCTTAGTCCTCCTTTGCTTGTTAATGCATTTATAGCAATATTTTTATTGTCTTTTACAGCAATGACCAGATGATGTTCTAACTGGGACTTGGCTTTTCTGACCTTTTCCCTGCATAACCTTACACTATCCTTAGAAGAACATTTTTTTTTAAATTCCTCCTTTATATTTTGTACTTATTAACAGAAAGCCTGGGGATTACTGTGCTGTGCATAATTTCCAGGTTGCATTTATCTAATTATTGGTTTCCCCCCTCCCATTACAGATTTTATGCAATTTCTTTTTTTAATCAGTGTTTACTTGCAGGGTTTACTAAGTGACAGATAATATGAAATATTGCTTTAGGACAGATTAATACATATCAGCTTCTTATGAAGCCTGGGTGATAAATGACACCATGCTTAAGTGAAAATGGGCTGACAAATCTCAGAATGATAGCGTGTCTCTTTAATGTCTTTGCCACAGCCTGCTCACACATCCTTCTTTGAACACAGCTTGGGATCAGACTCTCTATTTTTCTTTTCAAGTTGAAGATGGAGATCCATTGAGGTGATATATATTCTGCTTACATGAAAAAGCATTTGTGATTATGATGCATTCAGCTGGGATCTGTTTCTGCAACACCAAGGATATTCTCTCTTCCGTGAAGTCTTATTTGAAAGTTAAATAGTAACAAAGTGAAGTCATGATGCAGTCTGGGAACTGTAACAGCATTCTTTCTTGTGCCACTTAAAAAATATATATTCGAACCCATGGAAACAATGTAATTTAAAGTAATCTTTCTGTGGTGACCTGAAAGGAATGACTTGCAAAAGAAATTCAGTAGTTTCAGACAATCAAGTTCAATTTAAAGCTCAGGAGGGGTATTTGTTAAATGGAAGACAGATTTAGTGCAGTGCCTGCACAACAGGACAGTGTGAGGGGACATTTCTGCCATTTGCATTTCTGGTTCTGCCTTGCAGACAACAGGGCAACGTGAGCAGCAACCTCATCCATCAGCAAGGGCAGGTCTGGAAGCTCTGTCACACCAGGTGCCATGGATGGCTCCGGAAACCAGAGCCCACCATCCCTTCCAGAGGACAGGGCACCGAGCACCAGGTGACACCCTCAACAATTTTGAGCCCACCATCTGTGCCCCATGGATTTGGAGACCTCTTTGACATGAATCTAGCCTGATCAGAGGACTGTGAAGCTTAGAGAATGCTGCTCTTCATCATTGCCATATGGCTTTATTCATTTTAGGAGAACAGGCCCTGTTCTCAGGCCCAATTTAAAAGTCAGGCTCTTCTCAACACATATCATCTATATTCAGGTTTCCTTCATCAAGGAATTAGGGAAACATGGAGAAAATAGACTGTTCACATGTCTATGTCCTATGTGTTCCAGGCAGAGCTGTTAAAGCTACTATGCAAAATAAATCAGTGTATATGGTGAGAAAAAAAAAAATAGTCTTTATCTCTTGTTTTAGGAGATCTCAAGGTCTGGGATATGCTGTCTTGGCAAGTATCTAGTGACTGCCAGGTCTATACACCATATCAAAAAAATCCTTCTTTTATCCCTTGAGAAGACAGAGATTAGCACAAAGCGTTTTCAAAGACAGAATTCTGGAAAATATCAGTAATGGCCCTTTGAGCCATGGGCTTTTGTCTATTATTCAAGCTCCAATCAGGAGCCAATATATGGCAATGGATCAGGACATACATTTTGCCTTTAATTTCATGATCAATATGTGTGATGGTGAGAATAGAGTCTGTGGACCTTAACAAAACATTTAGCATGAATAAAAAGTTTTACTAAGTCCTTGAAGATGGGATTAAGGATTTTACCTGTACTAACAATTCAACTGTTCAAATCACCATGCACCACTCTTTTCATGGTAAGAAAAGTCCCTTGGAGATCTTCTGCTACAGAAGAAAAGGTGAATAAAAACAGCAATTGCAGCATGGGAAATGCTACCGCAGTATTGTGGAGGGGGCTTTTTCTTGACATGGTGTGGGTAAAACAAGGACCATTGCACAGGGCCAAAAAAATAGCCTGTACCAGTCCCAGTCTTCTTGATTTAATCCAGTCCAGTCACAAGCTGCCAATAGCAGCAAATTCTGTTTTGGATTTTCTGAATATTTTACCCCAGTATGAATGAATGTATTAATTCAACAAGAAAACAAATCTCACTAATCTGGCCAAACTGGCCAACTAGAGAAACTAATTTCACTGTGCAAACCAGAATTTGGGCTGTCAGAAACTTCTCTGGGTGTATCTTGGGTTCCTTGGAAAAAGGTTTAACCTTATTCTTCCTAATGCTCAATGGGAAAAGATTGTTTTCGCAGTGTCACAGTGTCCCATCCAAATGTGCTAACAACAGACCATTTATTCCAGCACATGAAAACAGATGCAGGAACAGCGTATCATTTATCTTTCTTCAATAAACGACTGCAAGGGTGAAAGTAGGAAAAGGCAGAAATCAGGAAACATTGTGGAGGGGTCAGGTAAGCAAGAGAGTACATTGACAGCCCAGAACAGGACTCCTTGGTTATGGAGGAGATCTATTAGAGCAGCTCTGCTACCCTGAGGGACCATCCCAGCATGGGGATGCTCTTGGAAAAGTAAGCAGAAAAGCAGGGTTAAAGGATTGCCTATTTGATATCTGCAGCCCCTGTCTGGGCTTTTATTTGAGAGTGTCACTTGTAACTGCAGCGCTTAGGAAAGCTGCTGGGCCAGAAAGGTCTAATTAACACTGAATCACCTGTCCCCTGCTTGCTGCCATCCCACTGGCACTGGGAGCAGGTGGCAATGAACAGCTTGACGTAGGTGGCTGTCTTTTATTAGCTACCCGGAAGCTGCTGAAAGGCAGGGGAAAAAAAAAAAAAAAAAAAAAGCTCCCCAGCTGAGAATTAAGCCAAAAACATCAATTGAATATGAGGCTGGAAAATGGCAGTACTGCCATAGTTAAGAGAGCAAATAGCAGTTCATTCCAGTGCTGGAGAAGTGCGGAAAAACTCTCATTGTTCCCTTTCAGCTGAGTCACTGCTTTCATTGCTGGGTGTTAAATGAATCATTCCTCTCATTTTCCACTTTGTTACAATTTGAGGTTGTGTTTTCAACCCTTTTTTAACCAGTGTAGAGGAATGCTGAGCTGGTCTATTTGCAGAAAATTGAGCAGGTATAAAGTTTCTGTTCCCCTTCCACTGCTGTTTTGGTAGGGTGAGAAATGTAAGGAAGGTGAAAGGCAGTGACCATAAGCAGTAAGTACCATATATGTAACCAGTCTAAGGGGGTGGCAGAATGGCTGTTCCCTGATGGGGCACACCTGCAGCACAGCACTCAGCTTCCAAGTGTGTGCAAAAAATGAGATCCTTGCCTTGCCTGTCTTCCATGAAATCAGGAGTTGTTCTAATGGGATCCATCAGGTAATAACAATTATTTCAGTCAAGATGTGCCACATTTCTAATGGTTTGAAGAACAGAATTGAGATAATTAATTAAAAGAGTTTGGGTCATGATCAAGCCAAAAGACATACAATTTGCTGATTAAATTGACTGAAGACACAGTGCTCAATGTGTTAAAATAATAGTATGAACCTCAGGGCTGTTTTTAAGAAGTGCTGTAATTTCCTTACCAGCACAAGCTACGCTAAAATACTGCTCACACTCCTGTGGTAGCAGCATTGCCTTCAGCTTACCTGGAAGAAACAATCCCACTTCAAGTGGACTTGAGGGTTGAGTACCTTTAGTAATTAGAGCCCTGAAGGGCCCATCATTGAGGAGCTTTTAAAAGTTTTGCTTTGATTGCCTGCTTTCTGATAAAACAGAGTATAGCTCTTTAATACTGGAGTTACACTTTTTGTGTTCTGGTAACTTCAAAATATCATTACGAGAAAATTTTTTCATGAGTCAAATACCATCTCTACCATCTCAGGTGTCAGCGTAGCAACAAAGGCATTAATTATTTGAAAAGTTTAAGCTGAATATTTACTGCTAAATTAATGTCCTAATAAAATTGTTCTGTTCTGTGAATTAAATACTACAGTACTGTCAGAAATTTATGTGAAAGAGTAACTCATAGATATTTTTCTTACATTATGAAATGAAGAACTGTTAAATTAACTGATGTTGCATATAATTAGACTACTAGAAGTTTCATTCTGTATCTTGAAAGAGTAAATATATTATCTGACTTTTTATAGTGCTGCTATGTCAAAAAGAGCATTTTCAGTTGAGCAGCTAAATGATATGAATTAACATATCTTCAAAAATCAATCCGTACAACTCATATGAAGCTGAACTGTTCAATTCAGATAGAACATTTGGCAAAGATTGGAGAAGGACAATAAAGATTATTGAAGTTACAGACCAGCTTTAAAAGGAAGAGCAATCAAACAAATTAGTCATCCTCCATTTCCAAAGGCGAAGCCTGAAGTGGATGCAGCAGTTTTTTATGAAGCTGTGAGTAGAGCTGAGTTTGGGACTTAGACTGAGCAGTGACTGCACACTCTTCCCTAATATAAAAAGAAAGGCATCAAATGAATTTAGCAGGATGCAGATTCAAAGTAAACAAAATAATTTTTTTCTTCCCACATTGCATAATTATACTGCCACACTCATTGACTTATGATGCTGTGGATGCTGAAAGTTTAAATGTGCTGGAAACAAAAACCCATTAAGGGCAACTAAATACAAAGATACTGATTAAGGTTTAGGAGTGTCTGAACTGCTGGAGGCTAGATAACACATAAGGAAGTATTGCTATGCGCTTGATCTGTCCTGACAGTCTTTTGTAGACATGCACAGTAGTCCCTGTCAGAGACAGGACTCTCAGATTTTATGTTTGTTAGAGTCAGGGGTTTTTATTAGCACTGTCTGTATATAACTAACTGTAGATCTTAGCTTTTGCCACTGAGGTGCTCCTGGTCTTTGATCCAGGCAAACACAGCTGAAAAATGCAATGATGGAGTACAACACTGTATCTCACAAAGCAACCCAGCAATTCAAAATAAATTAGGGATCTCTGTAAGTCTTAAGTGATGCTGAGTGGGAGCAGTTTCAGCTAGGTGCAATGAAGTGGGAGGGTGAAGGGAGGGAGTTTGAATCTGCAAGGAGAAAGAATCTTCTTTGTCACTCTGACTGCATAGCTTAGAGGATCAGACAGCTTCTGAGATGCATCATGTAATGGAGGCTGCAACAGTCTGTATACTGGAAAATCTCTCTATTTCTAGCCTAGATTTTTGGTTACTAGGGAACTGCACCATTTTGTGCTCTTGGTCTCCTCAATGAGACCAAGCTCTTCAGCAGCTGTAATTCCTTGACTCTTTCTTAGATTCAAAAGTAGATTCCTAAGTTGCCCCTTTCACATGCCAGTAAAGATGCAATGTATACTTCATGTCTTTACACAAAGTTAAACAAGCCATCAGTATAGAGCCCTAGCCTTGTTCTGCAGTCAACTGTCCTCCTCCCAAATCTTCAGAGAGCTCTTTACAAAACACTATATATGTGGAACAGGTTTTTTTAATTGACTACTCAGAAGGTTTTGTTTTTCCCTACCTGTATGTTCAGAGGTACTTTAGAGAAGAAGCATTAATAATATCTGTTTAGTAGGGAGAACACTGGCTGCTTCCACAAGTTTCCAGTATGCTCAAGGCTTGCATTCCTCCTGTCCTGAAAAATCTGTTGGATCCCACAAATTGCTCTTGGCAAATGCCTACATGTGAGCATTCAGCTCTAGGTGTTTCACTGCTGCAGTAAAGCTGCTCTGCCCAAGAACCTTAGGATTCTGTATTCTGAAGCCTCTCTGCTTAAGTGTGGCCAAAGGTGAAAGCTGGTGTTGATCCATGAGGCAATGCCCTGTGCCCAGTGCAGAATGACAGCCCCCAAGGGAAGGGCATGCACAGGACCTTAACATAATTTTTGACATAGTAGGCTATGATTTTCTGTGCAGTATTTGCAAGCTTTTCCAGGATGTTTCATTAGAGGGAGTAATCCCTGAAAAGCACGTGCTATGTGTTGTGCTGTTCTTGTTTGACACGTCTGACAAAGACTGTGATAATTGCTGTAAGGAGATGGCTCTGACCTGCAGGAAGGCACACAGTTCTAGGCTGTGACAGATGGGAGATGGTTCTCACTGCAGTCTTCTGTGAGCAGTAATACTTCACTAGCCTGGATTGCTCACTCTTTCCTGTTAAAACCTTGATTTCCAAAGGCAATTAATTTTTGCAACTGCACAGTTTGTTGGCCCAGCCGTCCTCCTCTCTCCTGTTCCCTCTCCAGTACCCACTGAACTTCTCAACAGGAGTGAAGATTAGAAGAGTGGGGGTCTCAAGGACACATGTTTCTGGAAAACCCACAGCCAGGTAAAAGGAAAATCAGGTTTGTATCCCCCTTGACAACACACAGCCTGATCCCATCACAGGATCTGGCTGGGATGTCAGCATCCACCTACTGACTCACTGGCATGACATGGTCCCTCCAGTCCAAGCACTGTTTCCTCATCCTTGGTGTGGCATCCTATGGGGAATAGGGGACTGGTGAGGGAGTACCATGGGGGTACCGTTACTGAAACAGCAGCAAAACCAGGGGAGCTCTGCTGCTCATCCAAAACAATGTATTTTTTTCCTGATGGAGCTTTTGCTCTATCTGGCTGCCACTGAGCATTGCTGCAACAGCTCACTGGCCTGCTGCAGGCATGTGAGTGCCACCTAACTGCTGGTTTAAAGTCAGTCCTGTTGAAATTTAGGGTCTTAGCCCAAAGTGCTACTTAGGAGAGAACAGAGCTGCCCCAGGAAAGATGACAGTGCAGAAGCCCATAGATCTGTATGGATGAGAGCAGAACAGGGGTACCTGAGCCCCACAGCTGACATCTTCACAAAGCTACCAGTGATCAGGCACAGCTCCAGCAATACTGTCCATTCAGACAGGGCTCAACAGGGTGCAGACAGCATCCATGGAGAGCTGGTGTGTTCATGGTGACAGCCAACAAAAAGGCTGAGTGAGGATATGGTGTGGGTTCACAAAAACATTGAGGTGATGAATGGGGTGGCTGATAGAATTGTTGTTCACCAAACCTTACAACCCTAGAAGAGGATTTGTAAGTAATAGAAACTGAGTTTCTGGAATGTGCTGTCCTGGGGAGGAGTCAGGCTCCAAAAGCATATGGGCAAATTTGGACAGCATGTCCATAAACAGGCAAAGGGAGTAGGCAAGGATGTAGCTTCCAGCATCCCTAATCCAAGGGTGGGTGCTGGGAGTAGAAGAAAACACCCTGCAGCAGATGGGCTCGTGCTCTCCCAGGCTCATGTGCAGGGAAGCAGAAGGGAGAGCTAGAGGGACCCTGGTCTGATCCTGACACCTTTCCTCTTCTTCTGCCCTGACTGCAACAGCTACACTCAGAAACACTCCACAGTTCCTCATAAATTCCTAGGAGGTGTTTCCCACATAACAACTTTAAGACTATCAGTGATTATGATACTTCTCAAGGTTTTCTTTAAGAGCATAGTTTTCCCTCTCACCATGTCTTTTTAAATATTTTTGGTTTTAACAGTCCAGAAATTCCCTTTCCTCTTGGAAGACACTCTATAATCCCCTCAGGAAAAAAAAAATAGAAGGGAGAAATGATTAATAGTTATTCCTTTGCCTCAAACTTGGGCAGAAACATAATAAATGAGGAATAGCAGATACCATATACATGTCCTCAGTATTTGCAGAAGACGAAATATTAGCAAGCACTTTACAACAAGAAAAAAAAAAAAAGAAAAGGCAAGTTTTGGTCCAATCTCATTTTCTGTGTTCCAGCTTATTACAAATGCCATTTAATAAAGAATGATTTTCACTATGAATTTTATTTCCTCTGAAAAGAAAATTAAGAATCATTAGCAAGGAAAAAATGATTCAGTCATTTGAGAGATCTAGTTATGTTGCAGAGGTCAGCTGCCAAATTACGATAAAAATCCCTGGGAGGTTCTTTCTGTGCTGTGCGGAGAAATAACCTGTAACAGTCAAGATGCTCAAATAGAATTTAAAACAAAGCCTTGGAAATAGCTAACTTAAGATACAACAAGTTCCTACTTGTATTCCTGGATTCAGACTAGAAGATTTTAACAAGAAGAGTGAATGGTTACAGGAATGGTTGTGCTCTTCAGAAGCTTCCTAATCAAATTTGCTACTCTTAATTCTTATGTAAATATTTTTAATGAAGTACGGAATAGCATTCAAGAGAGACTGGTGTGATTCTTGGACTTGTCATGTGCAGAACCAGGAGTTGGACTTGATGATCTTTGTGGGTCTCTTCAAACTCACAATATTCTATGAGGGGCTAAAATGAGGATCTGCAGAAATATCTTCCAGAACTGCCTTGAGTTTTTTCCCTCAGTTCAGTGAACATCATTCTGAAGGCAGGGAAATCAGGTAAAGGCAAGCCCAGCTACAGCTCCTCTGACATAGATAATAATATTACATATTCATGCAATCCACAGAGCAAGATGTTTGTGCATGAACCCATTCTAGGGTTTTATGAGAAAAGCTACCTTTGAACCCAGCTGTTTATTTATTACTTCCATTCATCTTTGCCAAATAAAACATCTTTATATGATTTTGGCTCTTTTTCTTTATTTGTTTTTTTTTGGTTGAAGTGTTCCCTAAGTAATTTGCTTTTCTATCAGTTTTGGTTTCGGTCATAATTTCAATTTCCAGTCAGTGCACTAAATCAACACCTTTTTTTATCTTTCCCCTTAATAATATCTTCCTCTGTTCCATGGACCTTGACAATCCAGTTCTCTAGAACAATCTCATTAAGGAGGAGAATTGAGTTAAAATCATAATTTCCACTGTGATTGCTATTTGAAGTTACTGTTTCTGACCATAGTGGTGGTAACTTGTCCACTTTTCTAGCTGTGTTGTTAAGATTTCCCTGCTCCTATGCCTCTCAGGGTTTTCCTGGTGCATATTTTTTTCTTGCAGATGGTTATCCCACTGGAGAACCATCATCCAGTCTGAGCTCCTGCCTGACACCAGCATCAGAGCTTTGCACTGTCCTTAGCATACTAACCCCATGTATCAAGCTTGAGTAAGAAATTTAGGGTGTAATTTTTTTTTTTTACATTAATTTCATTTCTTTACAGTCAGTGGGGGAAAATGGGCACTTTTCTCTTACAATTCATATCACTACTTTCACTGTTCACTTTGGACTGACACAGACTGGGTCCCCAGTATGTCTCCCTCTCCACATTGCCTGTCCAGAGGGAAGAAGGTGACTGGCTCTGTTTACCATTGGCACTATCAGGATTTGATCAGATAGGTCCCATCCTCGTGGCCAAGTGCTAGAAATACATCATGATTCCAAGAAAACCACTCCAGTGCTTGAGCACCTACTCTGTCTTGAAAAATTCTGACTTATTTCAGCTTTAGGCTTTCAGCACGTCTTTTCCACTCGATTAAGGAGAAAATCTACTGTCAGGTACATTTTGCCTCATCTGCCCTGAAAGCATAGCCAGTGTTTAAAATCTTAAATGAGTATAACCTCCATTATCATGAGAAGTGACTGCAGCAATACTTCATATGACATTTGTAACAAGAAGTAGCTGGCTGAGCAGCGATGGAGTCAGGACTCCTTGGTGTGGTCACAGTAGAGCAACCTGGATTTGAGTTATGCAGACCCCACATGCAGACTTTCTGCTCCAAACCCATGCACCAAGTGCATTTGATCCACAGCTCTGCTGCTCTCTCCATGTTGATTTATAAATGAGGCAAGTGATAGTCGTGGCAGAGAGGATTCAGGAGATTTTCAAACATCTGAAAAGACAGTGAGAGAGCAGTTGTTAATTTTGGTTGTCACAGTTAGAATAGGGATATCCTAGTAATACCTGAGTTGTCTCTTGAAGGCCATTTCCTTCAGGAGCTACTGCTTCACCTTATGGGGACAAGCTTCCCAACCCCCCTGCACAGAGCTCTGACTCCATTTGCAGCTGCACCTTCATAAAAAACCAGTCTGTCCTATTGCTGCAACAGTTTTCCTTCCCTCTTCCATCATCTGTAGCTCAGGGAAGAAGATCACACTTATATTTAGAGTTTAAACAATGAAGGAAAGGGCTTGTTCCTTTACTTTTTGGATGAAAGCATTTAAAAATATTTTTGGTGTTAGTTATATAAAAGTAATAATCTGACCCACTAAATCACCAACCAAAAATCACCAGTCAGCCAAACAAAAGGACATTTAATCCAATTAACTTCATGATGGAAGCTATTATTTGGCAGCTAAACACTAACACTTTACTAGCACTTCTCACTGCAGAGCTGCCAGTTATATCTGTATCTGTGTCATTACATGGTTTGAAGGTGCAAAAATGTGGTACTCTAAATGTTACAAAATATGTTACTTTTGCTCATTTTGCTGGCAATAAATGAGCTTTTATTTCAAAATAAACACTTAAAACAGTTAAATAAAATAAGATGAGAAAATGTCATTCAGAATTAATTTCAGGGTAATCATTGTCTACAAATTTTTAGATATATCTTTTGTTATATGTTTTCCTGGCCTAATAAAAGATAATTAAGTGGACAATCTTTGCAACAATGTGAGCAATGTGAGGTACTTGGTGGGTAACTCCCCCAGGACAGACATCTGGGTCTTCCCTCCTCTCTCCATATGGTCTGAAGGGAAGCCAGGTGTGACAGCTAAATCAAAGAGAGATGATTTCTTTTCTGAGTGCTTTCCCAAAAGCACACGGGAAGCCCAAACGGGAGCAAACGGGTGCTGGTCCAGTGTTTTTGTACACACATGACATGATTGTCATACAAAAAGGAAAAATCTCAGTCTGTTGAGAGACCTGCTTGTCAAAAAACCCCCAGGTGAGAGAATTGTCTGGTATGCAATCAAGAGTGATTGCTAGGGATGAACCAAAGGCTCTGGAGGGGAGAACAAAGCAATGTGTATCTTGTCTGTGGCTGTCACCTCCCTTGACAGCCGTGGCCTGTCTCTGTCTTGTTAGAAATTATTTTAAACCATTTATTTTTATCCTTACCTCTAAGCATCTGAGACAATGTGAAAGGAGGAAAATAATGAATCCACACGTGATTAATGTAAATATCATTTGATGAGTATCTTCTTATGTGAAGACAGAATTCAGCACATAAAAAGATATTAATCAGGAAGACGATGTACAATAGGACCAACAAAAGAAAAGAAGTGCTAATAGGAAAAAAAAACCCAAAAAATCCAACCCAAATCCCACTAAAATATTCCAATAAAGCTCCTAAGCTTCCACTTGTAAACAGTTGAAAGTTAATTTCATTTTGCTTACTGCTGTGGGATAACAACTCTTTCTTCAGAGCTATGAATTCCCATTTTCTAGATGTGAATCACTTCATTTCATTAACAAGCAGAAGCAGATTGCTGACATCTTTATTGTAGCCAAAATATTATTTTCAGTAACTGCAAATAACAGGGTCTGTTGACTTGCAGAGAAATGTGACGTGCTCAGGATTTCTAAATTAAAAATAGAAGAAAGAGAGATAATATCCTGGAGTGACATAACTAAACTCAGTGTTACTTTTCTAAACAAGGCTCAGAGTTGTATTATTGTAAATAGATACTGAGAGTTTCTGTTGAAAATTGAACCCACTAGCTTTCCAAATAAACATAAATTAGTGCATAAATCACCATTATCGTCATCTGAACAAGCTGTACAAGCACCCAGAAGCACCCAAAAATCTCAGGGAGATTTCTCCATGTTCCCCCATCACTCTTAGAATACCTGCCAGTGCTTTACCCAGGTTGTAAAGGGCTCAAGCAACAACACTTTCCACTGTCTCACAATAAAAACCTGTCCTGTTTTCACCTTCTCCTCTAACTCCATTTCTCTTTGACCTTCACATGGAAAATTGCAGTTTGGGGGAAATGCAGCATTTTTCTTGGATCTGAGATCTGGAGGGCCACAGCTGCTGGGTGCAGGAATGAGAGCAAACCCAGCAGGAAGACCAGCAGCACAAAGCATGGACTAAAATCCTTTTTAGTCTCAAAATAGAAGCTGTCAGGAGAAAACTGTGACAGAGGCATCTTTACATTGGTCAGCAGGCCAAGACTTGGCAGGTCACTTCCTGACAGTACAGGACAATATATGAAGGAACATCTACTGATTTCAGGGTCAGCATCACCCACCAAGCCTCCATCACTTTGAATTTTGGGATTGTTTTAGGGAGAAATAAAATCATTGAAGGTACTGGAAATGCATAATGCAAACAGCAGCTGCACACAGGCCATGGAGACTTTATTAAACACTAATGGAAATGGACAAACCAGGGAAAATACACCACAATTTTTGGAAACAGAAAAAGTATTTTGATGTCTGATTGCTAGCAAAACACAAGACTTCTGCTGTTAAGTTTTTAGAGGAGCTCTTGGAACAGAGCAAACAGAACCTCCAGGTGTTATTTTAACAATAGAGTCCCTCTTAAAACTTTTTGAACAACAATTTTATGCTAACCATAATATTGAATTGTGATGGGAAAAGGCAAAGGCAAGGTACAGCAAGGCAAAATACAAGGTAAGGAAAGGACAGGCATTTGATGCACTGTGATAAAAGTACAATTATTCATCTCAGCCTGTGTGGAATTAGAAAGAAAAGTGAATAATCAGATCTATATGAAGACAGATCTGGGGGATGCATGCCTTTTGTGCCTGCTCAATGTGATTGCCCAACACACATAACTAAAATTGTCCCTGTGTCCTTTTTCTTAGCAAAAACATGTATTTGTATTGAGTCACAGCTCCCTGACTCCGTCTGACTCGGTCCTGCTGAAATCAATCAGGTTACTCAGGGAGAAAAGTTTCAATTTTTAGCAAATTTTCTCTACTTGAAAATGCATTATATTTGGTTCAAGGGATGGGATGTAGTCTGGACCAACTTTTATCTTCTGAAGATGAGTTTATTCATCCTAATGAAAAAAAATGAGTCACTTCTTCCCTCTCTGAGATGATAAGACACAGAATGTGATGAAAGTCACTTAGAATTTAGCTTCATAGCCACTAAGAGTAGCATAATTAAATCTGGTTTTAAAAGGAGGGAGTAGACAAATGCACAGTAGATAAATTATGGGCAGAGAACAAAAAAATTTAAGCAGAATATAAATACTTTTTTATTCTTTTCAGTATGTGTTGTCATAAACCCAAGTTATTTTTCATTAAGTATTTTGTCTTCCAAAGCAGAAAATAGCAAGAGAGTGGAGACCACATAGGTTTGTTTCTGTACACCAATTTGTGCACCCTGGCACACGATCAGGTAGGTATGTACAAAGTGAACAGTGCCTCAAATCTGCCCTCTCTGCCCACGAGTCTGACGTCACACAGGATTTGAAGCAGAACTGCACTTCCACTGAAGTCCTGCTATGGGAATTTTATTATTGTAGTTAAGCTGTAAATACATTCTGTAACAAGCAGGCCTGTTATCTTCTTGGATGAGAGCTTCTGGCAAGAGAAGTTGAATAACAACTTTATTTGCAGCAGAAAATGAATTCTGTTTTCCTACCCTATTCCACTGGACTTGTCACTAACAAGGTGCTGTGACTACCTAAATTCTGCAGAAAATATACAGAAATTGCTTAATGACCTTTTTTTTTAACATTAAGCTCTCCCTCCCTTGAGGAAATTTTTTATTTTTTTTCCAAAAGGTTTAGCTGGAAATACAAGGGTATTCTACAAGGGTATCTTCCTATCACAGTACTGCAATATTCAGAACCCTGTGTTGGGAAGCTCTACTCTTTTTTGATAACTTGTCCTGTTTTATTTTCTCTGTCCTTCAGAAGAGCTCAAGCAACTAGGAATGAATCAGCTTGAGTATTTCTTAGGTCACCTGCTTTAGTGTGGGCCCATCATTCTCACTGAGAGCTGGAGAAGCCCCTTGGATGGGAAGAAGGTGTTTTTGCAGGCAGAGCTTGGAGAGGATTGTACCAACACAGCAGAGCTGTTCAGGCCCTGGTGACACAGCCCCACCAGAAACACACCACAGCTTCACTTTCACTACTTAGCTTTTCAACACCACTATGTCTGCAACTTAGCAAAACTTTCTTTTATTCCTGTCCCCAAATAACCATCAACAGCTCAAATGAGATGAACATGTGCCAGCACACAATGGCTACATCTCCTTTGCTTTTTTTGCCACAGATAATTTCTGCTTATTTATCCAGACCTGAACATTTCTTCATCACCAGGAATTTAATTTTCACTTAGTTATTGCTCATATTCTATTTGTATTGGGGAAAAAAAAATCCAAAATTTCCTCCAAACAGAATTTTGGTTGACCTTGAAGTCAGTGAAAGAAGCTAAGACTGAAGAAATGGTCCCTGACTGGAGATACATGATATTGCCAAAAGGCTGAGAACCTGTGTTCCAGGAGCCCAGGTCCAGACCTACCTGGCCTGCTTGGACATATGGGGTCCTCAGAGAAAAGGTGCTGGGTCCAGCAGAAAGGGCAGGGATCTGCTGGAATTCTGCTTGACCCTCAGCAAATGGTCATTTACAGCCATCTCTAAACTGACTGGCCCAAATTATCACTGCTTTTGTACTTAATGGCTCTATGACCAATTGTCCATCTCAATTTATTCTTCTCTAAAATTCATCTTCATCTACAGAAAAATAGTGTGCTTTATGTGAAGAGTTCAGATTTAATAGGCAGCTTCAGGACCATGTGGTAACCCAAGCAGTATTCACTAAATGTGGCCTGGGAAGAGCCTTGGATTATTCACGGGGAATTAAAGACTTCAGAAATTAGTTTTTTGGGATGGATGGATGGACTGAAAGACACATCTGAAAGGCGGGAAATGGTATAGAAATCTATGAGTCACTAGCTAGAAGTCCTGAGAGAAACTCTATGGGAAAGTCCTGATTTTTATTCATTTATGCAGATGAGAGAAACTACTAGTTTCTTGAGGGAGAATTCCACTGTTAACTCCAGCCTCTGCAACAAAAATGTTCATTGCACTCTTGGGAAGGGGAGGAAATTGAATTTAGTCTAACTGTAGTCTATAAATGCAGTGCAGAGAGTCTTATTTAACAGCAGATCTTAACAGGCTAATGTGTTGAATAGCTCTAGGTATAAAGGACACTAAACTATAGCTAAAATCATATCTCACAGTCATGAAATTCATAAGGAAAGACAGAATGAAAAGCACTATAAAAAATCAGTGAAGCAGCTGTGATGCAAAGAGCAGAGTGGAAAGGACATTGCCGCAGAGAGCGTTCACGTGGCACCAAGGCAGGCAGCAATTCCTGCAACTGCAGCTGAGAAACACTGATGTGACTTACAGTGCCCTCAACAAATCCATGCACAGGCAGCTGCGGCAGTGACCACCCTGCCTGTAAAAGAGAGTGAGATCCACAGATTACTACATCTTCTAAGACTGGGACACAGGACTGTTCATATTATTGGGTATCTATATAGCACTGTCCTTGGAAGTGAAATGTATGGGTCTCAATTGCCAATCTGATTTACTTGGGCTTTTCATTGCAATAGGCAGTCAAGTAGGGAAAAAACCTCAACCAACCAAAAAAACTCCAAAAACACACAAACAAAAAACCAGAAAAGCAACATCATAGCTTAAAATTACAATCCAGATCTAGTAAATTTAATTCAGACAAACTCTTCACTTGATACAGACACTACTTGCCTCTTCATCTCAGCTGTCACCTTTATTCTCCTTTTCCTCTATTTCCACCAGTCTCTTTTTCTTCTCCTGTCCCTGCAAGGCACAAGATATTTTTTCTATTAACCCCTTCTCTGTAACTTGTTTTAGTGATTTAAAATTGATTAACATTTTTTAGCAACCTGAATACCAGTTATTACTTATCTTTGAATCCTCTCTATTGAAGAGGAAATTAAGTGACTTTCATGTATTTGTTTGCAAACTCTAACCTAGAACCCAGAGCACAAAATGAGTCAGACCTTCCTAGGTAGACATGTCACTTCAGGAAGCAAGACCCAGAGCATTTGCAACTGCTTGGGTAAGGCAGCTGTAGGAGGAAAGGGATTGACACTCACACCATGCTTAGCACATTCCATGGTAGCTCTTTGTCATGATCATGAGATCCTTACAGGATCCCAATGCTCCCCAGGGACTGCTGACAAGTACTAGACATTTAAAGTCAGTTGTAGGATCCTGCTGGACCCAAGAATTTAGCTACTGGGTTCAGAGGTATACAGAATATGCACATGTCACCTGTGCAGATAAGAAGGAATTATCACAGAGGAGAGAAAGGCAGAAAAATGAAGTGGGGACAGGAAAAGCAGAGGTAGAAACCTTTGGTAGATCCAGTGTGAGTGGAATAATGAGTAGTATTGGTTGGAAGAGCAAATTAAAGTGAAAATACAAAGGTAAGAGAAGATATTTTCTCTAATGATAGTGATAGGGGATTTTGGACTTTGAAGGTAATTTTTTTCTGAAAAGGGATAGTCTTCAAACGAAGATGGCTGAATGACCTGGCTCTCTTGTAAGAAAGAGACTGGATGAAGCACAGAATTACAAGAGAACATGCAAACAAAAAGCTTCTCATATGAAATCTTGTCCAATATAATCAAATCATGGGGAGTGAAAAACATATGCTCTCTGTAGCTGTGCAATCATCTGTTCTATTGTCCGAGGCCAAGAAGTTCTGCTATCTATAGGCCATTGGCAAGCACCTATGTAATTAACTACAACCATCATCCAACTGGGAATCCACTCTTTTAATTAACTCAGTGTGGTATTTCGGATGCATCTGTTTATGTCCAAAAGAGATTCTCATTTGTTGTTACTTGCTACAGAAATATTACTCTGTTGTAGGAAAATTATTGCACATGAATGATTGTGCTCTGTTCTCTTCTAAGTGAGAAATACAAATTAGAGATAAAAATAAAGGCATCTGAGAATGCATAACAGTAAACATGATATTTTTCCTGATGAAAACAAACTGATATTTGCCTCTTACTGTCTGACTCCAAACTCACAGGACCACTCATGCCTTAGAAGTATTCCTGAGAGTAGTAATTTTCACAAGCTCTTGCCAGATTTCTCTCAGTTTGACAGCATGTTGAAAAGAATTTTGTTAAAGAGATCAGTAAGTAAAGCCCAAGGCATTTATAGTGTGATGCATTTAAGCAGGTGGAAGATTCTGGTATCTCCACCTGGGTTTGTTCAGTATGTTGTTGTATTCAGCTGTGCACATATGGAAATGTGCAGAAGGGACTGGTTCTGTTCTAGTTTGGCCTTTCTGTTATTGCAGAATTAAGCAGCTGGAAAACAAAGCTTGAATGTGATGAGGTGTGGATGGCTCAGGGCTGCGGGGCCCAAAGAGGATTGAAAATGCTAGAAATGCTAGGAAGTGACAGAAGCTGCTGGTGGGGAAGGTAAGTTCTAGGCTCAACTCTTGGTCCTCCTGAGATCAGGAAGACTGGATAGTACCTGTGACCTGTGGTAGGATCACCTCTGACAAATCTCACTGACGTCCTCACAAACACCTACAGCCTTAGGAAAGCAGAAGTCAAAAAAAGAAGCGAGTATTTCATTAGCAAAATGAAATTGTGTTTTCTTCCACCAAAGCTTCAGCCTGCTCTCTTTTTCACCTTGTTAATCTTTAGCACCCTCTGGCAGAGCAGAATATTTCTGCTGTCTACAGAAACATAGGGACACCATATGTACAGAAACATAGGGACACCATAGGGACAGTGCCAACGAACAACCTTTTAAGCCTTATTTTATCTGTATTACATATTGGTTTGACAGCATTTCTTAATTTTATTGATTAAAACATTAGGGTATAAATTTATTATTGGTAACACAAATCACTCTGTTATGTCAAATTTACATCAGTATTTATTATCACGTTACCAACACTTCTATACTTAGTATTACAATTTAACCTTGTATTCTAATTGATCAAAAAGAATCGCAGCAAACAATGCAACTAATTTAGCTCAACATTTCTTTGCTTCCCTTTCTCATACAAAAAGAAAATAAAAAGGTCATTATTCACTTTTTTGGGTAGCAAAACTTCATTTATATATCCATTACATCTGAAGTCTATTCTCCTATTTAGAGCAAACTTCTCAGAACTGTATTTCTGCAAGGAATTGTTCAAATTAAACTATTCAAAATTAACTGTTAAAACAGAATTTCCAAAGTTGGAAAACATCTTTGGGATTATACTGACAAGCACTGTCAATGAAAGTTTATTTTAATGTATGCCAATATCATGTTCTATTGAAATTTTCTCATTCATCTCATTCCCCTTATTGTGTGTAAAGTCTAATAATAAAATATATCCCTAAATCTGAATGACTTCTTAAGAAAGAAAGGAAAGAAAGAGAAAGAAAAAAGAGAAAAAAGAGAAAAAAGAGAAAAAAAGAGAAAAAAGAGAAAAGAGAAAAGAGAAAAGAGAAAAGAGAAAAGAGAAAAGAGAAAGAGAATGGAGGGAGGACAGGCAGGATTTCTTGTAGTGAGGGGTCCAGAACTGAACACAGGATCTGAGGTGTGGCCTCACCAGTGCTGAGTACAGGGGGACAATCACTGCCCTGGTCCTGCTGGCCACACTATTGCTGACCCAGGCCAGGATGCCATTTGCCTTCTTGGCCACCTGGGCACAGCCGGCTCATGTTCAGCCACTGTCAACCAACACCCCCAGGTCCCTTCCCAGAGGGCAGCTTTCCAGACACTATTCCCCAAACCTGGAGCATTGCCTGAAGTGCAGGACCCAGCACTTGGCCTTGTTGAATCTCATGCAATTGGCCTTGGACATCCATCCAGCCTGCCCAGATCCCTCTGTGCATCCCTCCTGCTGTCCAGCAGATCAACACTTCCTTCTACCCAACTTGGTGTCAGCTGCAAACTGACTGCACTCAGCCCCGTTGTCCAGATCCTTGATGAAGGTATGAAACAGGACTGGCCCAACACAGAGCCCTGGGAACACCTCCTCTGCCTGGCCACCAGCTGGATGCAACTCCAGTCACCACCACTCCCTGGACCTGGCCATTAGCCAGTTTTCTACCCAGTGAGCAGTGCATCCATCTTAGCCATGAGTAGCCAGTTTCTCCAGGAAGCTGGAACCGCCCCCCCCCCCCCATTTAGAAGTTTCCTCTTGTATTGTTCGGCACTTAAGGTTTTTGAAAAGTTGCTTCATAGATCAAATTTGTATTTCATCTGGTGAATATCTGAGACCCAAAGAGTTTCATTACACATTTACTATCTGCTATAATGGGTTTCAGCTTGGAGGATTTCATACTGTGCATGTAGTCTCCTGACTACATTTCAGTAGAATGGTAATCCCAGTTCCTGTGCTGCATAGATAAGAGAGGCTATCAAAGGATGGAATAATTATTTTCCAGGAGCACATACTTTCCTTTCTTGTTTAATTATTATATAATTACTTTTTATCTTATGTATTTCAAATAGCAAATAATAGCATTGTGCCAGTACCAAGATAACAATGGCTTAGCAACTTATATGTTTTATGCCCAACACTATGTGGCCTACTAGAGTGAAAATATAAGAGTATTTAAATTTTTCCTATGTCTGTGTGTAAATATATTAGATCCTGGATAGCTGTAATATAAATCTGAATCACACTCCAGCTGGAATACAAGAACTGATTACCATTCCCCTTACTTGGTATACTGTTAAAAGTTAGGTCTTGTTTCTGCTTTTTTTTCTGCATTGCCTCCTTGTTGCTTCCCAGCTATACATTTTAAATTTTTATTTCTGAACTTTATTAAAATGCTCTGAAGTGATTCTTACATAACTTCATGTCTTAAAAAAAAGGCAAAAAAGGACAAGAGTCATTGTGCCTGTAATTTAAATACATCTTTTGAGTTAGAATGGTATTATTTCATATTTCTTATTGTCATTTTAACAGAAATGGAAACGAGTAAGGTAGTGAAGCATAAAACAACATAGCAACATATCTGAATAAATTGATTTTTTCCCCCTCATAACAGAACATCAGTCACAAATAAAATGCATCCATGTGGAGCAGGAACAGAGCAGCATCCATTTGCAGATGGCTGTGAGGGAGGGGAGCTGCCCCACTCTGGCAGCCCCCAAACTGCTGTGCTGCTGCTTTGCTATCCTGAGACGATGCTGTGGCTGGGGAAAGGCAGGGCAGCAGCCAGGGCAGGGATGCAGCAACGAGAGGGTACCACAAGCCCAGCAGAGCAAGCTGATAGCTTGGAAGAGCTTGTGCCCAATGTGATGCACTAGTTTTGCTTATCCAGATTTGGAGTTTGCCTGGTCATCTAGATCCTGGTGGGTAGGAAGGGCCTTGAGAGGACCCCTGCATCTGTGAGGCACGACAGGAAACTCTGGCTGAGACAATCAGATAGAAGAGAAATCTGTCCTTACAAAGCCTCCATGTGGAAAACAACAAATTACCTTGTGAGCAGGTAGGAGCACAGGCTGTTTTATATCAATAAGTGAGGTATGTATTCTCTAAATTCTATCTATTCTCCTAAACACTGTTTTGCTCTAAGGAAGCTCTTCAGTCACCAATTACAACTTTTCTTGTAGCTAGAGAGAACAAAATTACCAAATGGGAACCTAAATCAGATTCATCGCAATAACCATGTTTTACCCCAGGGAACAGCACACTCCATCCAGCTCTCAGAATGGCAGAATCCAGTAATGCTGTTCTCAGAAAAAGTGCAGTAGCTGAGGGGCAAAGACCAGCAGGATACACCAGAGAAGAGGAAGCATCGGAAACAATCACCTGGTGATTATAACAATTGAGTTTGAGGATATGAAGAAAACCTACATTTGGGTTGTTTCCCTTGTAATTACAATTGTATTTTGGTGGCAGAAGATGGGCAAACCACAGTGTCCAGCTTTGCCCTGCTGCACAGTGCCCCAGGGGCCACAGCTGCAACTAACAGTTCGCCGAGGAGATTAAAAGGGCTGCTTCCCAAGGGGAAGGAAGCACATCAGTTTTGCTCCTCCTGGCCAAATAACCATAGCAGCATAAGGTTATTGGCTCAAATGGATGCCGAGGCTCAAATGGAAGCCTTTGTAGGCCCCTCCTTTTTAAGATATTGTTGGAACCTCCAAGACTCACCAGCCAAACTGGGACAAACGTACAGCTCCTTTCACACAAGGCAGGAGCAGGGCAGGCGTTGTGTTGGGAAACTTTGCAGCATGTTATTCTCTGTCACTTCTTACTGGATCTCCCTGTTCCTAGTCCCAGTTTAGGTCTAAACACTGAACCATACATTAAAAATGCCTTTTTTCTTCCCCCCTCCCTCTTCAGCCAGCCTGTGAAAGAGCTGCAGATGCAGTTTAAGTGCCTGTAATGTCATATTGCCAAGCCTCCAAACACTGCCAGATTTCTCAGCAGGAAGCCAGGATGTGACATGGCATTTGGAATGATTAAGTTGCCTTTATGCACCACAAAGGGCACAAATGCCATTACGAACATGAGTGATGTGATGCATTTGAAAACCATTTTTTAAAGCAATATTCATGAAGAAGAGTGCTAATAGAGCTACTTCAAAACGTGTGAAAATGAGTCCAAGTGAAAGTGTTGTGGGTGGATACAGTGTATGTTATCACTCAGAAGCTAAGCCCCTCTTAGGCCCATAAACAGCAGACAGACTTAAGCAAAACAGTCATTTATCTTAGTTTTTACAGCCTTACAGGCACTTCTTAGCTGCTGATGTCCAATGTGTCTGCAGCCCTTTCGGAAGAGATTAATAGTCCTTGTCAGATGCAAAGCATTGAATTTTTCTTTTAGGACCTAATTATTTTGTTTAATTGTAAGTTATTTATGGAAGTTACTCTTAAAATAATAGATAAATATGATATAAAGTTCAGAGCATAAGAATTACAGCTGGGGAAAGGAAAGCACAAAAGCAAGACTGTCATTCTGCAGATATGAAGAGCTCTTTCTTGGTGACATTAAACTGCAGGAAATGGATGCTTTTGAAGCTTTAAAGGTGCTTCTAAACATCACCACAGTCAAAGGACACTGGTTTGCTCAGCAGTGCACCAAAGGTGCTCCCCAGCCTGCAGATGTGTTGATCTTGATTATCCCATTAACAAAGACCTTCATGAATAAATTACAGAGAAGAAATCTCAAGCTAGAAGCAGAATGAGCAAACTGATCTAGTTCATTCCAAACCCAAATTTATAGAAGACATAAATGATGTAGTCTTCCTACACACTGATAATCAATTTAAGTTCCCCTTGCAGTTTTCTCTCTGGAATCATGGCATGTCATTTGTATGCAAGAGGAAGGTTACCCACTGAAATGAATAGGGCTATTTTCAGAGCTTTTCTTTTTAAATGAAAAAACCCAAACTAAACACTAAACATTTGCTAAAAATCATCAACCATTAAGAATTTGTTAAAAACTCACTTGGTAGTAATGTGACCATGTCCAGTAAGAGGTCAGTTAAGTAATTTCTGCTCTATGAACACCACTTGCTGCAGTGAAAATAGAAAGAGTTAAAGCAATCTAGGAAGACAATCAATATTTCATTTCTTTGGAGCTAAGTAGCAGAAAAGATAAACACTTCTGATGAAGATGTTTGTCAGACTAGTGCTTTTTAGTTTTACAAAGACATCCTGATGAATTCTCCCAAAACCCTATGGGAATGGATAAATTTATCCTCATCATTTTATAGGAAGCAGCATTGAAACACAGGCAGAAAGGCTGATATTTCATATGTGCCTGCCTTAAATTAGGATTTAATACATCTTTTGATATCTAAACAAAGGTCTGGATAGGGGTTTACTGAAGCCATTTAAGTTTTCAGTGAGTATTTAACTGGGTCAAAAACAATTTCAAATTGTTCATATGGCAAATGGGACATGCAAAATTCATAAACCTTTTATGAAAACAGTCAGAGGCTTTGTGAAAATGCTGGTGTTAGAATTTAGATGTTTCTTGTTTATATTTCATATTTTGTATTTCTGGCATAGACAACACAATCAAATAATACTTCTACACATTCACTTTTATTCTAAATAGCTACAGGAATTTGCAGCAAGCCCCAAACTGGTTTTGGAAGAGGATCAATAATATTAATTGCAAATTATATTATGTTTGGTTAGAAATATTTATTTCTTCATTTATTTACTATTCAACCAGTTCTAAATGATCCACATTAAAGGAATTTCTGCAGAGAAAACTAGCAAATTATTTTTTGAGACACATTTGCAGAAAAGAGTGCTGTGTTATTTAAATCCTTGAATTCTGACTACAGGGTTCTGCTGCCTCATCTGGTAAATCTGATCCTATTTCTACCAAACACTGGATTTGAATTACAAAGGCTTGTGAGTACATCATACGTAATGACATACTCACAGATGTTGAGTCCATAAACAGCTTTCCCTGAAAATTAACAACACATAGCAATGAACTCAGGGGAAAATAGCAGCCTCACCAGTTTACTGATGTGTATATAGGTTTTCTAAGGCAACAAAAGGCTTTTGTTAGATTTAAAGTTATAAAAAAAAAATATTCAGGTCTGTGTAAATAATAATAGGTTATAATTTCTGATTTTACACATCTAGTTGATCATATTATCAAAGGGTTTTGAGTGCTTAGATGTATAACCTTCAGAAAAAATATTGAAAACCTTGTATTTAAAATGCAATATGAGAATGAACTTTACGCATTTTTATAATATTTAACTGTACATAAACTGATAATTAATCTAGACAATCCTTTCTGAGATAGATAGATAGATAGATAGATAGATAGATAGATAGATAGACAGATAGATTGATTTGAAGAAACACTGCTCCAGTATAAAGGCAAATAATAAAAAAGCTGGAGTGCTCATTCTTCTGCATTGTCATATGCACATTGGAGTTTGGTTATAGACTCTTGTAATAGTTTAATTCTGTTGTTACAAGATACTTTAGAATCTTTATTTTGGAATAGTACCATCATCTCAAGGTAAAAATCCTTCCTGATATAAGGACAGGAGGTAAAACTCTCCAGTTTTAGCATCTCAAGGAAGCCTTTGCAAATAAGCCCCCATAAAGCACGTTGTAAATAAAAGCCCAGAAAAGAGAGGGTTCAGCTGTGACATTATGAACTCCATAAAATCACAATGGTGTTCAAGATGTGAACAGAAAAAAACATAATTTAAGAACTAGCCAGAATTCTAAAGCAATTAAACAATCAGAAACACTTACCCCAGATCACGGAACATTAAACTGGAAAACTTAATGCTAGAGGTAACTTTGCAGGCAAAAAACTTCAGTGAATTAAAAAAATATTCAGATGAAGGAAAAAAATCTGTCATCAGTCTCTCAGCATGAAGTTGCAGCTGGAACCTGTGCTTCAGGAGGACCATGGACTGCTGTGAAACTGGGAGATTAAATTAAGGATATGTTGTTCTGTTCTTAAAATGTAGCCCTTTTTTTCTGTTGCAGACCATTACACAAATAAGGCTAGAAGGACCACTGGTTTAACTCAACAGGGTGGCTCATCATTACTGTTCAGCAAAAGGTGCACCACTGTTCAACAGAACAACTCTAGGTCACAGACCAGTTATTTTGAGCAGTTCATTCTTGCTGTTTTCTTGCTAGCAGTTTTGGAAGATCTACCTTCTCTGTTATAAATTGCACTTGCAGAGGTTTTTTTTTTTACAACAGAGGTAAACAAATGGACATACAACAAATCTTTCCAAAGAACAAGTCCATCAGGCGCAGAAGGTCAAATTATTATGTTGATCTATCCAGAGTGGCCACAGAAAGGGAATCCCTAGTGCAGCTCTAAGATCATCAGAATGATCTCCAGAGCCTTCAGGATGGGCAAAGACAAGCCTTCATACATGGACTAGAGGGCTCCAAGGGTGCCCAGCTGCAAGCTGAGGTGAATGACACCCTGGGGGGATGCGGCAGGCTGGATGCAAACACTCCATTGTGTTTTCCATCTGAGGTCAGTGGTTATGCCATCATTCACTTGAGGGAGACACTGACAAGACTGTGGGACCACCTGTGCTATTTCATATCAAGGGATAGAAGTGGGTGTGGTACAATAACAATAATAACAACAGCAGAGGACTGAAGAAGCACTGCTTGTGGTTTGGTACAGCTCTCTGCCTCTCTTCCTGGTTGACACCTCCCACAGGAAAGGGTTGTGGTAAACCAGGAGCAAACAGCTGGAGAGTGAAGCTCAGCTGCATAGGACAGTGTAAAAGCCTGATTCAAACACTGTAATGCCTAAAGCAAAACAGCTGTGGCTCAAACAGCTGAGTTCTTTCTTGATAAGCATCTACATCTGTGTAATCTCCACAATGTTGAACCAAAGATACCAGCAGGGCAGGCAAAGGAAAGATTCCAAAGTAACAATGAGATGTTCCAGAGCACACTTGTCTAAAAATGGGCACTGTGCAGAAGGACAGTAAAGAAAAGGGACAGCTGCCTCATTTATGAAATTAACTGAAGTCTGACTGTAGGAGTGACTTACTGCTCCAAAAACTGAGAAGAAAATATTTCAAGCAGATTCACTGCTGACTTATGTCCAGGAAGGGCAATGGACAGAATGAAATTGCTGCACACATGTAGAGGGTACCTCAGAGATTGTTTGGTGGATATTTCCCATTTTTTTCCTGTCACTGCAAGTGTACCACAGTGCAAGGGGCAATGGGAATGGCCATGGTGAATGACTGAGAAGACCTTGTGAAAGTTTCAGGTCCAACAACAATAATCACTCTTAGAAGTAAGTTCAATTATCTTAACATTGTGAAATGCACTATGCAAAGAAGCAAGTACGAGGGAAATTACAATATTTGAAGTGTAAATTAGGCACTGTGCCAGCAGATGTGTAATAAGCCAGCCAAAAAATATCACAAGTGGATTTTCATGCTCATTGTTTCTGTCCACCTGCAGTGGCTTAAACACTCCCTGAATGTCAAAGTATGGAAGAGTGTCACTTGTTAATCTTTTTCTCCTTTTGCAAATCTCTATGGGTACCTGTATCTACCAAAAATTTCTCACTTCTAGTAATGGGACCAGTCTTGGGCTAGGAGGTCACCTTTTCCTTTTCCTTTTCCCTTGACTTGCACAGGTGGAGTTTGTAGCCATTCCTAGAGCTGAGGTAAATCTTTCCAAAAGGCTGTGGACCAGGTTCTGAACAGTCAAACAAACCCACCAGCAACTGCACTGATTTAATTTAGTTTAATTTAGTTTTTCTCTGTCAGCCTTTTCTAGGCAAAATAATTTGTTTCAAGGGAGAAGATTTGTTTTTAGAGCTCTGAAAGAACCCAAATATCTTACTCAGAAGCTACAAAGAGCAATCACTGCACAAAAACTAGGCCTGCAAGCAGGCCAAGTTCTCAAGAAACTTGAAAGATATACTGCTGTTAAGGTTGGTAAAAGTAATATTCAGTAAAAACACTTAAACCCAAACCAGTATTTTTTCTTATGTCACTTCTGTTCTCTCTCAGGTGTGAGATCATCCAATAAGCAGAATTATTTAATTGTTTGCACATGTACTTCTTTAAATCTCTCTTGATCTGTTTAAAACTCTGTTAGCTGGAATTCCCTAGGTGCACTAATTTCCAAATAAGAGCAGTTACTAGGTACTTTAGGTCTCTGATCCAGAATGTTTTGTAATTTTTAATTGATTATGGAAAGTAAATATTAGAGAGTTTTTGGGTTTTTTTTTAATAGTGCATCTTAAATATCATGAACTCATGCTTGTGTCTCACAGGTTAAAAGCCAGAATTTTTGAAACATCATCTCAGTTAGTAACACTCATTACCAGGCAAATCCCTATACAGTTTGTGATTTTAATATGGTATGTGGATTTATCATGCCAGGGTGGCTGAATACAGTGCTCATAAACACCACAATAAAATTCTACTTAAACAGAAGGACAGGAAAATTATAATGAAAATTTGAAACAAATAAATGCAAATATGGAATCATTGTTCTCATCTTGTGAGCTCTAATTACACGTCTGCATGAGAAAATGTAGGCAAACAATATTGAAATCCATTAGTGGAGGTGGTTAAAAGTCAACCTTTAGCTGAAGCTCTGGCCTATAAAACATGTTCTGATGCTGCCTAGTCCATGGCTACGAATAAGGAAGAAAGGCTACCTTTGTTATTAAACCCAATGTCTTTTTAAAACTATATTTGAAATTATTAACAGCATTGAAATGCTGAGAAATGCATGAAAAACATTACTCTGGAGCCAAATTTGTTGATTTTAGATAAAAAAAAATCAATACATGTTTTTAATAGATCTGTGGGTATTTTAAATCTGACTTAAAGGTATCTTAATGTACTTCTTATTTTATTATTGCAAAATTTTAATAAGAAATCTGAGAAATACACAATTCCCTGAAAGTGCATAAAACCGAATTCAGACAAAAGAGTCCAGAAGGCAAACTGCTGGTTTCCAAGACTTCATCCAAAGCCAGCCTAAACATTTCACTTGATCTGCTCTCATTATGTTACCTTTCCTGGGGAAGCACCATAATTTATTCTCTCTTGGAAGAAGATGTTCCAGGAACACAGGAAACAGCTCCTCAAGCAAGTCTGAGATCAGCATCTGCTGGCACCTTTCTGGTGCTACTGATTGCACCGTGGTCAGGCAGTGACCATCCACCTGCCTTCACATCAAGTACGAGGCTGATAAGATCCAACATGTCTGGTTTTCACCCTTCTCTCTCCTTCCTGTCCTTTATGTAATTATCTCCTTATCTGACTCCAAATTATTATTGAGTATAGCAGGCTTGCCATTCCTGCAGAAATGGAGTTGGCAGGGAGCTCTAGGACTTGGCAAACATAGCTAGTAATCTGACTGCTGTCCATAGCAATATGTGGTTGTTAGACTTGTTTTGATTTATTGTTGACAACATAAAAATCTATTATGACTGTTATGTGTTGCAGAAGAATTTTTGATACAAGTTGTTTTGAAATGAACAGTGAAAATTCATCAATCTTTGCAGACTCAGGGCAAAATCATCATCATTCACTTTCAGTTTTTGAGACAAATTGATAACAGACATAGACCTTGTCCATTAAGCCCTCAACCTGTATCACTGATGTAACACACAAATAATTCAGTGGAAGATTAGGTGACTACTTCCATGTGCATAACGACTCTCAGGATGGGCACCCAGAGGTGAAGAAAGGAAACAAATATTCCTTTCAAAAAATAAAACAAGTATTACTTCACCTCTTCTTGCTCCGTACACCTCTCCAAGGCAGTTATTCTTGCCTAGTTCATGCCAAAAGCTCTTCATATTTGCAAAACTAACAAGGCTCAGCAAAAGCAGATATCCCCTCACTGTATGTGTATGCAAATCATTTTAGGTAAGTGCTACAGTGTCAAGACTGCAGTGGGCAGCACCATTTCACTGTCTTGACTTCTCCTTCCCTACATGCTCCTGAACAGCCCCCCTTTCAAACTCTGTCCTTTACTTAAGACCACAAGCACTTGGAGCCCACCTGTGGTTTCTCAGCTAAGCCATTTTGTTGAAAGCAATGCCAAGAGTTATTTGTGTTGTTGATACCTAAAGAGGTATCAGTCCCATATCTTTCTCAACATAACTACAAACACCACAAACCCCTCCCTGCCCTAAGACAGTTTGCAGTCAATACAAGGTCATGTGAGCAAAACCTGATTACACTGAACTCTGAGTGTGGTGCTGGGCAGTGGTGGTCCTATCTTAAAAACATCCTGATGCAGTGCTGGGCTTTAAGTGCATACATATCTTCTAACAGACGCTCTATGAAAAGTTTACATGGTTGTTTTGATGTAACTAAGGTACTTGAGGTCCTGGTGTATGCATTTTGTTTTCTCAAAATGTTCTCATAGTCAAATAAAACAATCTGTTTGAAAGAAGCCTTTTCCCATTCCATTATAGTTCTTCCAGTTGGTAATATTTTCCTTGACTTATACAATGGAAAAGTAAAAACAGTTCTGAGTTGTTCTTGCAGCCCCTACCACTCTATGTTTTTCAGTCTCAGTAATTAGTACCTCTGAGAGATTTCATCTTTATTTTTCAAGCTTAGCATTTCATATACTCACATTTTATTTCCAGAGTTGTAGCGCTTTTGTTCATCAATAATGCATAATACACACAGAAGCACAAGAAAGCATATTTAAAGTGTATGAGTCGGTGGTAAAAAAATTTTGACAACTACTTTTCTGAGATAATTTGAATTTTGTTCTCCAAATCATCATGCTGTCATTGCTCATGAGTGACATACTGTAAAGGCAGAAATATTTCTAAAGGCATCAGATGTAAGAGTCAGTCAAAATTTTGTAATGCTAAGGGTCAGTAAACTCATTATGGAAACACTGCTCAAACTCAGGAGAAAATATATTTGGTAGTGAGTTTTGTCATGGGTTTCTAGTCAGTCAAGAAAGACTGACTAGACATATCCATGCTGAATGGATAAAGACTTAAGAAAAATTTCTGGTCAATTCTATTTGTAATTGGTATAAAACTTCCTTTCACTTTACATGAAGCTGGGTAGAGTATTAGAAGTTATGGTAAGGGAAATCCACATTTAGAAATGCTACCACTCTGCTAGTGAAGCACCTACATTTTAAATTCCCTAAACCAGCAAAAAGGTGATTATGCTTTCAAAGATACACACCAAGGAAGGACTGAGCACAAGTTTGATAAGAACAGAAAAAAATATCAGAGAATTTAAAATAAAATTAAAGGTAAATTTCATGCATAAATACACATAATTTTCCTCTGTGGATATATTTACTCCATAGGATCTT
The DNA here is from genome assembly GCF_026979565.1 of Vidua chalybeata. Classification (NCBI taxonomy): domain Eukaryota; kingdom Metazoa; phylum Chordata; class Aves; order Passeriformes; family Viduidae; genus Vidua; species Vidua chalybeata. The sequence goes on from NC_071531.1 coordinate 16,953,859, forward strand.
AATTTCATTATATTATAATTCTGGGATTTTTTTTTCAATTACTCTAAATTAATCTCTGAAACTATGAAAAGATATTAAGCTTCAGCTGTCAGGCATTAAAACTTAGTGTGCTGAATACAAATCTTTCTCACTAAAGGAGTGAGGCAAAAAGAGCCCACCTTACTTAATCAGAGATTTAATGTATTAAAGTATCATTAACATTCTGGACTCCACCTCAAAGTAATTAAAATTCATGAAGACTTAAGAGTGGAGGTCATTTGGAAAAACACCCATACAGAGGCATGAAGAAGGAGGCTGGCTGGAAAAGAGAAGCAAGACATTTTAAAGAGGAAGACAAATGCTTGCTGACTCAGAGGCCAAAAAATACCCTCAGAAAGCCTTAATTGAGGAGACATATGATATCTACACATTGTTATAAAGCATATTTTATTTTAATTCTTTGTACATAAGCTCCCTGACACATCACCAGCACTTTGAGGCCAGTTTTCAGTAAAGTGTTTTTTATACAAGCACTTCTGTTGAGCTCTCTTCTGCTTTGTTTAAACTTTAACTGTGCTTAAGAAAGCTGAGCATCCAGTGCAGTCCACAAGCAGCTTGGTCACAGGGCCTTTTGAAAGGGAAGTAGGTTGGTCAACCTGGTTGAAAACTGGAACAAGTTTGCTTCTGCAGCAGGTAACACACATGCCTTCTCCTTGCTTCCTTCAAATGCTGACCATTTTTCAAAATATTTTTTCTAAATACCTGGATCTCAAAATCAGTTTACAAAAGTCTAAGATTTTCATTTTATGTCTGACTCTCATCTCTTGAAATCAATACTTAGATAAATTCTCCTGCAAGACTATTTCCCTGAGATTAGAATAATTAAAATTTCTTTGGCTAAAAAAAAAAAAAAATTAACTACCTTATGAGACAGTAGCAGATTTAGCAGGCAAATTTGACCCAATGCTGTAGGACACAGTGGGGCATCTGAAGGAACAACATTTACCAACATAGTCAGTAAGTGAAAAGGACAGTGATGACAGTCCTACATAATCTTCTGTAGCTTTTCTTCTACACTCAGCTTGTTTTTTTCAAAAAAAACATTTAAAATTTTAAAATTCTCAGTATTAAAAGAAAGGACAGCCTTGTGATTAAAACATTAGATTTGCATTTCAACTTGAGTCCTGTTTCTGTCTTTTTCTGGCATCCTAGTGCTCTCCTTAATTTGTTTGCTTCTCATTTTTCTCTTCCATCAAGTACAAACCTTGGTTTTGCCTATTTAGGCTGGTTGTCTTTGGGTTTGCATATTTAGACTGGGGGTTTCCAAAGCAGAAAGATGAACTAGAGGCTCATACAATTTTTTGTTCTGAAAAACCTGAAAAATCTCAGCTGCTGAAAAGTGAAGTTTTCCTCTTCAGCCATCTGAGCCTCCACAGTTTTGGGTTAATTTTTTCTTCCTTTTTTTAATCCCATCTATAAATTTTTTTATTCAAAGAATTGAAGTAAACTAAATAACAGCATTAGATTTAAGTGTTATGCATTTTATTTGTTGAAATAAACTTTATTGGATTCATTCAGGTGTAGGAGAAGTTGCAGATTTGGGTAGCAGGATGCAGATTGCCAGGTAAAATGAAGTGCAGTGACAGAAAATGCTTCAAGTTGCTGAAGAAAGTTATTAGTATTGGAACTGGAAAAGGCAGGATGGTAGTGACTGAAGGACTACCCAAGCAGGTAAATGACTTAATTAGCCCCAAAGCTTTCCTGAAAGGCAGGAATTTGCCCATGACACCATCATGGAGCTGCTAGGGAGAATACTTCTTCCATCCTCCCACAGGAGAGATGGATTCACAGATTCCTCAGAACCCAGAGAGCTCTTGAGTTACTGTGTACCAGCAGAGCAGATCTAAACTGTGGTGCTGTTAAGGCTTCCTGAGGGCCAAAGAGAAGTGTCAGTGATGTGTAGCTTATGTTCATTTCTGTTGCAGGCAATGGCCACCCAAAACCATGTAATGGCAAATTTATACCACTTGGGAGTGTGTGTGGCCCAAGGGCAGATCTGGGGATGAGGATCACCCAGCTTAGCGTGTCTGGGGATGATGGTTGTAAAGCTGGGGTCCCAGAAGGAGCATGCCTGCATTGGTTAAACCTGCCTTTCAGAGAGCTGGCATCTGTCTATCCATGTTCTTCTGGACTCTTTTTTTTTTTTTTTTTTTTTTTTCTTTTGCTACTGTCAGCATTTCACAGTAAGGTATTCACTAAGCCTGTATTTCCTGTATTTGGATAAAATGCCAAGATACAAAGGTAAACTGCACTACCATCCTTGGTCTGCCTGCTCTCTTGGAACATCACAGGGACTTGCTGGCTTTCTGCTGTTTTGTCACTGTCTGTACCTGAACTGTAAACCGAAATGGTCATAAAACATTGACTCCAGTACTAGACTAAGTGTGCAGTACAGGTTTCATATCAGCACACACAGAAGCAGCACTGCCTCTGAAGGGATTGAGCTCACAAAAGACAATCAGCTGCCCTACACAAATGGGCAAATCTGAGGTGATGCTCTTCACTCTAGGACTTGTAGTCACAAGGACGTGAAGCTTGTCTAGTCTAATAAATGCCAAATAATAACCTATGCAGCACCATGTCTTAGAGGACATGTGCCCAAAACCAGTGGCTTCATGGCACCACTGTTTCATGTGCCATAAAAACTTATCACATAACAAGCACTGTGCACAGACCTCCAATCTCACAATCTCACCACATCCAGGCAAGTTCCCCAGGTGTTGCATTGCTCTGTTCAGGGTGCCTGCTTGGACACTGAAGCAACACATCTGGAAATTGCTAGGCAGGTTCCTCTGTTCCTCTGGCTCAGCCCAGCAGCACAGCTGTACTGCTTCTGGCACCAGCTGGCTCCCTGCAGAAGCAGTTCAAGTGCTTCTGCACTGTGTTGCCAGCACTCCACTTTTCAAGTTTACTTCATCTGGAGAAGTATTTGGAACTACTTTGTTTTCTGTTACTGTGATGTTAAGCAGGGTATAAAAAATATTTAGAATAGAATCCAAAATCATTTTTTCTTGGACAACAGTAATCTTAAGTATCTAAACCCTGTGAAATGTTTGCAGTAGTTATTTTAGGTTTATGTTCCTTCCTAAAGTCCTTCACAATTCTGTGCAAAAAAAGCCTTTTTGCTAACAAATTCTGTTGCCAATTCTACTGCAAGCAGGAATATGACCTTCACAAAAGATAAACAGAAGTGGAGCAAGAGCTGCCAAGCAGTCCAACAGTGCTAATACCTCTCTGCGAAAAGCAAACTGTAATGCTAATTTACAGAGCCAAAGAGGAAAAGAAGATGCCTCTGCACTTAGACTATTCAAGTCTAGCAGTTACTTTCAGATCTTAAAATGGAGCTTTCCCTTAAACCAAACAGCTGCCTCTTCTCCCTCACTGTGAGGAAGCTTTGGCTTGTTTTGCAGAAAATGGGTACTTTTAGAAAGTGAAGACTGAGTTTAGATCTCATATCCCTGCATACAGGGACTAATATTTCATTTTAGACGTGGCTTCACAACTGATTGAGGGCACTGGAAGTGTGGCAGCCACCGTTGTTAAAAATAGTATTATTGTATTTGATGAGGGACAGTTCTGCACACCAGAGTATGATGTAAAGGTGCACAAGTTAATGGAAGTTGTCTTTGTGGCAAACAGTAGGAAACATTATTAGGAGTCTATCAGCTTTGGAATAAATTGTGTGGTTTCCTCTGGGTCCATGGCAGTTAAAAGATCTGCTCTCTAGTGCCAGCGTTAAGAGTCTAATACTTTTCCTTTCTAACATGAAAGTGGACAGTTATTTCAGTGGGGAGCATGATGAATTTCATTATGTCTCTGGCTAATATAACTGTCTTACACTTCCAACATCCACACCACAGGACAACCAGAGGATTTAAATTGATTAGTGATTGTTTGTAAAGTTCCTTACAATTTAAAAAGCTAAATGCAAGCTATTAGTGCCTTCTTGTTATAATTTTGCTATCATTAATCATTATGCTTTTTAGGGGGAGGACAGCTGACAGCCTCTGTAAAATTGTAGTTATTTGTATTAATCAGAATTGTTATCTAAACCTTTCCTGGAGTGAATGCATTAGACACTGCCAAAACCTAATTGTTACATATTTCATTTTTGACCTGGTTGGTTAACAGAGGTTTTGGAATCTTCTAGGCTATTTCTTGTCAGCAAAGCCATGGATGGTAGATTCACGTGCCCCAGAAGCAGTGTGTACATTGTTCTCCTGCACACAAAGGCAGCTCTTGCCATTAAGAGGAGGTGGCTATTTATTTGCTCACAGCTATTAACTGCTTTCAGCCAAGGCTCAGCACAGACAACTCTTGGTGCACCTTTACTGTACAGTGCTGCACATGCTGTTTCACAGTGGCCCCAGCATTTTTTGATCTCCTTCCCCACTTTTCTGGTGTTTCTCTTTTTCTTCTCCTTACTGAGATGCCAGGCTACAACCAGCCACTTTCCTCCATCATACTCTTTCCTCCTCCACACTGTTCCTGTCTGTGGTCTAGTTCAGGCCCGTGCCTGGTTTTCACCTGTGGTCCATACTTGGCTTGTATTGCATTAGTGCTAGCTGGACAAGAGCAGAAACTGCAGAGGGGCAGAGAAAGCAGACAGACAAGTCTCACATGGAACAGTAAGAAGACTCTTGGTAAGGACTCAAATGACACTGTCTGGCTTTTACTACTGAAAGATGCTGGACTAACAACATGAATATGTGATCAGTCCCCCTTTTCAAGAATGGAGCAGAAAGGCAAAAATTGTTGACAAGTCCTTTTAATTTCTGGTTTTCTAAGTTCTGCATTTTTGCTTGTTTAAGGGCTTTGTTTTCTTAAACTTAGCTTTCCCATTTAATTTCCTCCCCTCCCCCCAGAGTTCTTTACTTTAGGAAAAAGATTAATGCAGATCCACATCAAAGTTCTGGGTTGTCTCACCACAGGGGAGTATTTATAGTGTGGTCTGGGGATTAATTTTGCAAGAAATTTGTATTCAGAAAAATTGATCAGGCACAGCACAAGAGCTGGCCAGGATTTAATAACTTTTCACTGTAATTATCTTAATGTCTATGCTCAATTGCCCTAGATGACTGACTCTGAAAGGACTTCCATGAAAGAAATGAAACCACCCTTTCTGGCAAAGCAGGCTATAAACAGAAGCTGATGGAAAGGTAGGAGTGAGCTTCTGGTGTGGGAGAAAAATGGATGTTCTTGTCCTTGTTGCAGACTGCATCCAAAACCTTCCTGTCACCCTGCCTGCTTGTCTGTCATCTGTTACTTTTCCAATTTGCCTGTCAGCAACACAGAAGGAAATTGCTTTGGATGAAAGTTATTGACTGTGTCTTGAGAAATCTGAATTCAATCCACAGCTCTGTCCCAGGATCTCAGGATGTGCCCTGATAATTTTAAAATAGCTTCTGTAAAGGCATCTCAGGCTGCCCTCTGCCAGCCCACTCACTGTAGGGGAAGAAACCATCACTTTTGTTGGTGCTTTCATCTGCTGTCACTTCAGAGAACACAGTTCATGCTGTGCTTACACCTCCTAACAAAAGCAGCAAAATCTAATCTAGACTTCAGGTGTTTCTGTATTGCAAATAATTATGTCACAAAGCTATGGAAAGTATGTATTTTCTCTCCATTTTACATGTGGACTGTGGATGGGAATCATTAATCTGGCAGTTTTGGCAGTGTGGTCTAAGAGTGTTGCAAAGTTTGGACGCGTGCTGCATGTGACCCCGCAGCCATGGAGGCAGCCATGGAGGCAGCCTGTCCCATCTGTGAGGAAGGATATCCCTTGTCCTCGGGTGCAGTCAACCCTAGAGGTGTAAATGGGCATTTAAAATGAAAAGAAATCAGAACATATGAAAGCATTAGTAGTGTTTTAAAAAAAGCTACAGTAGGACTCAGAAAACACTCACTACATTCATAGTCCTAAAACTAAAGCCATGTGTGCCAAGTGTTCAGGATCTCTGTGAGCCGGGACACTTGTCCATGCAGGGATGAGTTAAGATAGTGGCAAACATGAATTTAAATGATCATTTCAGACTTTGCAGCAGTCAGGATAAAGCCTGACACCAACACATAATTGATTGTGACTGGAAAGAGGTAGGTCTCTCTCTTAACTTTCTCAAAATTAGGAAAAAGTCCTGTTGTTGAACTAGTAGGACAGATGGATACCAGTATCAGCTTTCCTTGCACTATATTTAACTTGGTACTACCAAAGGGCATGAAAGTTAGACTTGTGGCAATGCGTGTCATTCCTGAAACTCTTGGAGACATGGCATCTTTGGGGACTTCAACTTAGCAGGTGTCTGCTGAAAGTATAACAGCAGAGACAAAACAGCCCAGGAGGTTCCTGGACTGTGTGAAAGATGATCGATCTTCTGACACAGCTGGTGAGGGAACCAACCAGGGGAGGTGCCCTGAAGAACTGCTCTTCGTGAACAGATGACTGGCAGCAACCACAAAACAGTAGAGCTTTCAATTCTCAGAGAAGTAAGGAGGGGGGTCAGCATACCTGGCACCTTGTAATTCCAGAGGGCAGACTTTGGCCTGTTTAGGAGGCTGGTTGATAGAATCCCTTGAGAAGGGGTCCTGAAGGGCAAAGGGGTCTGGGAAGGATGGACCTGCTTTAAGAAGGAAATCTTAAAGGTGTAGGAGCAGGCCATGCCCATGTGCCAAATGATGAGCTGGTGAGGAAGAACACTGGCCTGGGTGAACAGTCAGTCTTTACAGGAGGAAAATAGAGTTTATCACCTCTAGAAAAAGGAGCAGACAACTCATGAGAGCTACAAGGACATTGTGAGGCCATGCAGGGAGAAAATTAGAAGGGCTGAAGCCCAGCTATGTTTTATCTGGCCACTGCTGTAAAACACAACAAAAAGTGTTTCTACAAATACACATTTCCTACCTCCTCTTCTTCATACTCAATAACTTTCTGACTCATTGTTATTATATTCCAATCTCCAAAATCATATTGGCAGGCTATATAATCTGTCTGTGTATTTTCTTTAGTCTCATAAAGCTTTGTTTCTAAACACATAAAAGAAAAAATTGAAGAGCTCTGAAAATACCTTCCATTAGCTTTTTCCCCCTGGTTTCAATTATGACATTTTTATTCCAGTGGCATTCCTGACTGCACATGGTGCTTATTGGAAGTATGTAAGTACATATGTAATTTTAAAGTAAAGTAGCATCTTTAGATAACTAATTTCTTTTAATTGAGTCAAAAGATGAAACTTTGAGATTTTTTTAGCTACTTTCTGGACTATCTGAACAGTATCTGAGTGATAAGATACCGCTGCATACAATATGTGCAAATCCCTAGATCCCATCTGTGAAAGATGAGGCTATGGATGTGGAGAAGACTGTGCCAGGAGGAGAAGGGAGCATTTTAATATCCTCTTCTTTGTGTTTCATGAACTGCCTGGGTTCTTGTTGGAGACAGCTGATGCAGCCTACCTTTGATACAGCCCCTGACCATGGTTCCAGTCTGATTACATTGTGGTAGGTTGTGTCCATATGTCTGTACAGCCCTTATTGAGATGGTATCAAAATATTTCATGGGCAAATTAGGTCTGTAGTGTTTCCTGGTGGACAGCAGGATCTTTTGAAGCATTTCTGGAGAAGCACACATTATTTGGCACATTGTTGTTCTCCCTTTTCCTTTCCACTGTATTAACCTACAGTAACACTTATCTCTTAGTAAACTGAATGGTTTTGCAAGATGCTCTGAAAAGCAGGTTAACCCAGTGCCTGGAATATCCTCTGAAGGTTTAGCTTGTAGCTCAAGAACAGCACCTATAACTCACACTCCTTGTACTGGGTTGTGGGAACTGCCCTGGTAAAGTCATGAGCAGCTCACAAATGACAGTGAGACCAGTAATGCAACTATACCCAGAGAAGTGACCAGTAGTCTTGGAAACTGGAACTGGGATTTTGAAATTATTGTAAGCATGGATGAGAAAAATTGAGTCCAAGAATAAAGCAGTAAGAAAAGTCCCAGAATGCCACTGGGAAGGTAAACTGCTGCATTCTTCTTTATAGTGCAATAGTTACCTATGGTTGAACTTCTTGCCTGTATGGGTAGTATCTGTACTATGGACCATCTTATCTTATTAGTATGAAAGGAATTTTGGCACTTGAAAGCCTAATGATTAAAGTCTTGTTGGAGTACGCAATGGGAAGAGACAGTTATACTTGTGGATAGTGTTTAGTTTTTTTCTAATGTGGACAGTGTTTATTCTAATTAGGAGATAGGACAATAAGCCTTGTGATGCTAATTTTTTAAAGTTGATATATGGGTTTTTTTACTAAGGGGAAAAGAAAATTGTTTAATTCTTAAAATGGATAAGACATAGAGTGAGAAAACTTTAATTTTAAAATATTTGGCATATGTGTGTAATAGGCTGTCATGAGATAAATGCATATGAAATTAAACCAAAACAAGACAGTTCATTGCCAGGTGATATATATCATCTTTAGCTAATAAATATGTCAATTAAGCAGGCTGAGGATAAAGAATATATCAAAGAATCACTTTTTGGAAAGGTTTCTCAAGATGATGTCATCATGGCAATAATTTATCTTGTTTCTACCCCACTGGGTGGAAGTATGGAGAAAATCCTCTGGTTTGATAGCATTATTTTGGATTTTGGCAGTAAATATGGTTATTTCAGACTTCATTCGACTACTAAAGAAGCAAATCTCACACAAGCTTTAAACATCAGAAGTCAGAAACTTCACTAAACAACAGGATTAGTATATGGGGACCTCAAAGAAGATGAAGCAAATGCAGGGGTAAAATATTAGAAGGAGTATTGTTTACATCTGAGTCATAAGTTAAATGCAGTGCTCACTATGTTGAGCAAGAAGCAGCAAGTGGAGCTGTCTTCTTGTGGGAAAAAATAGCAGTCCCTCAAAATACTGCTTCTCTGATTTATCTCAGTGCTTCTTAGACTGAGGGAGGTGTCTATATTTCAGTGGCAGTCTCTCCTCAGAATGAGAATGACTTTGTACAGTAACACACTAAAATGGAAATAGTGGTTCCACAACAGAGCTGACAGCATCTGCTCAGCCTTTTGAGTAGCCTACTCCAGACACTGAGGTGCCAGGGTTCAAGGTGTAGAGTTTGGCCTGGGGATGGGCAGGCTCTCTGAGTAGCTTTTTCTGCATATGAATCCCCAGCTCGACTTGCAGAAGCCCACCATGACTGACTGTGCCACAGGCAAGGCTTTGCAGCAGGGATTTTTCACCAGGGACCTCTTTATGAGGGGCTTGCCCAAGGAAAATCCTGTGTGAGGCACATGTTTATGGACCCCCAGTAGCTCAGTTCTGCTCTGCCTCAGCGCTGACCTGGCATGACTGGTGTGGGAGCTGCATGGAAAAGAGACCAAATATGTTCATTAATGTGATTGTTGGATAAAAATAATAGCAGCTTCTAAACCCAGTAATATGAGGAGGCACTGAAGAGGGCATTATGTGTATTTGCATGAAGAGAAGCATGAAAACCTGAGACACTCCACTTGTTAGAGTGGAGTGCTACACATACCCTACCAACTCCAGCCAGCTCATAAGGAAACACTCATTCTTCAGGTGCTTAAAATTAGGTTAGAGGAGCATGCTGACACTCCTTAAGAGGGTCTGCAGCACTGCAGGCTGTCTGTGCTTGTGCCAGGCACAGGTGGGGATGGGATTGGCACATCCATTTTCTACCATGTGTGGAAACACCTTGGCAGCACTTGTGTGAGGCATGAGCCTCCCCTAAGTGCCCTACATGAAGCCTTGAAGCAGGTAGTGATTTACCTCCTACTCAGTCATTTTAAAGGATTTTCTCTCACTTAGGACATGTTCAGCATGTGGGATAGACAGGAATAGGTAATTCCTTTGTTAACCTTAGTCCTAATGGAGAAAAACAGGTTAGCAAAGGGACTACCTATGGCTGGGCTACCTGCTTCTGATGGGGCAGGAGGTATGGACTGGTTCCACTTGGTCTGGGGGACATTTGAGCGAGTTAACATGAGGAATTGAGATGAAGAAACCTCTGGCTTGTGGGACATTTATCGGAGAGAAGCTGCCAGGATGAAAGGCAAGGATTCCCTGCACTTGTTATAGCATTTTCCACATCCTTTTATTTTTTTTTTAATTCTGTTTCCTAAAATTAACATCTGCACCAGATGTTAAGGAACGTTTCTCTTCTATCTCTCTGTTACATGACAACGTGCAATTATTTCCCTGCAGTCGCTACCTTTGCAATTAAGCTTTTACAGAGCTTGTTTAGCAGGAGAGCAGGGCGCGGTGGCACTGCCAGGGCTGGGTGGCCCTCTCCTGGCCACACCTGGCCCGTGCGCTTGTCACACCCCCGGCTGCAGCCCCACGCCCAGCCCCGGCCCTGCGCCTGGCGTAGCAGCAGCTCACAGTACACATGCGAAATAAAGCAAGAAGTTCAATCTATTTGAATTAAGCAGGACGCCTTCGTGTTTTATGTAAAAGCATTTTGTCTAGTGGCATGCTAAATATAACCAAAGCTCCCTTATCAGCTGCAAGGTGAGGCACTGCTTGTCACAAATCAATGTATAGCAGTATGTTGAACATCACAAGTAGGATCCAATTCATGTAACTTTGGTCCCTCAGCTATTTTGACACCTGTTCCATGTTAGCATCCTTTATAGTCATTCACTTGGCCTCCTTCACGTTGAGATGCTTTTTAAGGGTGGCTGTGTCTCAGCACCAGAATACAGTCAGGTGACTTTCCTCCTTCCTTGTGAAAGCCTGGTTGTCTGTCCTCTTACTTTCCACAAAACAGCTATTCCAGAGAAGGTCACACTGCTTTAGTGTGGAAAATGGTGTAGGTAATAGCAGAAGTAGGCCCCAAATCTATTTAGATAAAGGAGATTTTTGCCACTGTTAGAATTCTTTCCCTTCCTTCCTCTCTCCCCTTTCTCATCCTCTTGTCCTTCCACCATCTCACTGAGCCAGAGCCATTCAGGGCTTGTAAGCTTTCTCCCTTTTCTGGAAGCATGGCAAATTTTTCCTGACTTGATTTCAAATATTTAAGATGAAAATATTTGAAATACCATACTCTGTCACCATATCTTTCAGAAAGGCTCATGAGTCACATAGCAGAAAAAAGAAATCAAAACACTCATCAATGATAAATTGCTGCTGGAGTTTGCAGGTGACAGAAAAGATTGTGCAGTGCTAAATAATGGAAAGTGTAGGTCACTATTGCAGTATAATCAAAATTGGTTGGTGAAGTGATGAAATTCAGAGCTTTCTGTTTTTATAATACTACATATCATGTGTGTGTAAAAACACAGGAATTGTCACAGCATTGGGAGCTGAGAAGCTGTGACTGCTCCCTGTGTACATTTTTAACATGTGCACTTATTCACTGCAACCCTAGAGTCTAAAGCACCAACATGACCCACCAACTACAAGATGAAACCATTTCCCCTTCTCTGGCCTGAGTAGGGGTGTGTGTACAACTCCACACCCAGTCTTGCTGCCCCTAGCTCCATAGGGGGCTAGAAAAATAATGCAGTTAATAAAAAGGAAAAAAAAAAAAAGAAAAAAAAAGAAAATCAGAGAACAAGAAAAAAAGAAAATCAGAGAAATGGAAAATGTACTTTGCTGATGAAAAAGAGGTGTCAGTTCATATCTGTTCTACAATAGAGGATTAAGGTTGTGAACAAAATTTCTAAGAACCTACATGAGAGCAAAACTTTTAGAGTTCTCAGACCTGTAGGATATAATGAGCTGCAAGGATTGGAAGGGGAAGTTAAAAACATTCATACTGAAATAAAAAGATAAATGACATGCCTGGAAAAAAGAGGAGCTAAAAAGGCATACAGTAACACCCTACCATGAGATCGTTAAAGGCTGGTTGATACCCAGGAGCAAGAAACAGCCTTTCCTGAGCATTTCAGAAACATGTGATGCCAAGCTCTCACTAATTTGTCACTGACATTTTTACACTTGAAGTTAACTATGAATAGGCAGCATAAATGGATAGCTGATGTGAACCTTTGCTAGCATTGCAATCGCTTGGTAAGCCTAGGACAGAAAGAGCTTTGGGAGCACTAATGAGCTGAATGTATCACTCTTATTCTCAGCAAGGTGATTACTTCCCACAGAGTAGGCTCACATTATGAAAAGACTGACAATATAAACAGACCAGACTTGATCTTGAACAAGAGCCAAACCCTTAATCCAGGTTTAAAAAACACATGTATGTGCTCCCTGTGAAAGGCAGTTCCAGACTGCCTTGGCAGCAGCCACCACTGCTCAGCTGCAGGGCTGCCCCAGGCTGTGCCATCACATCTCTTTGGCTGCAAGGCTGCTACAGCTCTTGGCCGTAACAGGGCACCCCTGAGAAGAACCACATCAGCTAACAGCATGTTAAAATTACTCCACACCACTCTGCAGCCTTGGAAAAACAGTATCAGGCTGGCTGATGGTGGCTAGAGCCTGGCAGAGGAACATGCTTACATTTTCAAGTTAGAGCAATATTCTGCTGTAAACATTTAATAGTACAAAATTCTAATAGCCACTGCTACAAAGAGAAACAATTTATAAAACTTGGCTATTTATCACAATGGTTTTATTGAAAATGTGCTAGTATCTTCTGTGATAGTGAAATTGTGGAAATGTGCTAGTGGAATTCTTTTGAGTTTAGTACAGCTATTAGAGGTTCCTTTATACTTCTTCATATTTACCTTCAGGAGAGGGCCATGAAACTCCTGAGATGATGAGACCTTTCCCATTACTGCCTTGTGTTCCTTACATGTTGGTTTGCTCCAGATTGAATCAGTCTCACACAAGCAGAGCTATCCTACTGCTGGCTTCTCTAGACTCTTGCTGCTGGAGGGAAAGGCAATTCTTACACATCCTGAATTTTGAAAGTCCTGAATCCTCTACTCAGTGAAAGACCTGTAGTTGCTCCACAGACTCTCTTGCTTTTCTACTTCTCACATCACCTATTCAGTAAAACAAAGCTGTGTTTCTCTCTGTGATGAAGAATGAAGAGAGCTGTCAAATGCCAAAACATAAGAAATCTTTGGACTGTGAGGACAAAGAAAGAAGTTGCCAAAATATGCATTACCTACCTATAGGCAAAGAATCTGAGGTCCAAGAAGAATGAAAAAAAAATAATTTAACTGCCATGGTAATCATTTTAGCCATTTCAAAATTACATTTAGGTGAAGTCTAAAACAAAACTCCTTTTTGAAATAAAAAATCAGTATTTTGTCTAAGGGTTCAAAAATGTTCACTTTTCATTTTTTCCAATATTCTGAATGATTCTGTCAATTTGACTAGAACTTGAAAATAATTTCAGCCAATTATCAAATTTATCAAATATCCCTTTTTGTTTGATTTTTTGTTTGCATTTGTTGTTGTTGTTGTTGCTGTTGGTTTTGCGGTTTTGGGTTATTTTGCAAATGATATGGCTTCTTTTAATCTTTAAAGCAAGAGCTGAAATGGTTCCACCTTGGTGAGACCTCATTCTCTGCATGTGTACAGGCAGATAGTATGGTGCATGATCCTTTGGAGAGGGAAGACTAATACTTCCTTCATCTTCAGAAAGAGAGAGACTAATAAGCTGCTAAGACATCCTTTCCCTGACTCTCTCACTTTTTGTGACCCATCGGGATGTATACAAACTTGGTTGCTATGGAGAAAACAACTTTCCTACCTTCACCCTAAGCAACGGCTTTTGTTACAGGTAAATCTATCATACTCTGTATTTTTAGACATAGAATTAGTTGGCTATTTATAGCTCCAAAACACTGGATTAGACAGACTAAGGGCTGAACTGGATACAACCCCTCTGCTACAGTCCTTACTAATAACTTTGGCAAAACATGAATCCCACTGCTAGTGCTAACAAAGAGAACTGCAGATTATTTTTTTCCTAGCTAACATACATACACCTTTAATTTCCCAGTCTGATTCCCTGCGGAATTTCACATGACTACCAAAAGAAAATTCAATAAAGCTGTTCAGACACAGCTGCTGAATCTATTGCTGTTGTCAGAATACAGACTTTTTGAACTAAAATGCATTAGGAAAACATCAGTTTTAGGATGAAAATAGAGAAAAGATGAGGTATAACAGGTACAAGTGGCTCCCGGGGAGATTCCAATTGCATGCAGGATGAAAATTTTTTACAACACAGTCACTGAAATAATCCCCCCAGGAAAGTAATGGATTCTTCAACACTGGAAACTTTTAGGATTCACCTGGACAAGGTACTGGGCCATCTGGACTGGGTTTTTTTTGCCAAGAAAGGTTGGACCAGATGATCCTTGAGGTCACTTTCAATGTCGAATTCTATGATTTTCATGAGATACACTTACAGCAGAATTATTTTGCTATCACTTCACATCCTTAAGTACCAGCCTAGGGGCTGCTTTGCATTATGCAAGTTGGAATTAGCCACAGGGGTTGCATGGACCAGAATGTTTGCAAGGTTTCCTAGATTAATGAATCTGCCTTAAAATATCCTTAAGACTGACAAAATAGAGCATCCCCTTTAATGGTGGATGAAATATTTGGTCTTAACTACCTTTAAATAATTTTAAGTGCTAAAAAGTTTGGTGATGCTGAGTAGGCCTAAGGCACTTAATTATGTAAACAAGATTCCAAGGCACTCCAATAGTGTTTTCTGCCTCTTGAGGATAGAAATGCAATTTTTCTCCTATTTCAGCAAATGCCTCCTCAACAACCAATAAAATGTGCAAGCTGGAAGTTAAAGACTGGTTAATGGTCCCTTGACACGATCCTACTGAAGTAAAAGAGTAAAACCAGCATATGCTGTGTACACAAAAGAGACATTTCAACTTAGAAATTATATTTTAAAGATAACATACTGAAGGCCATGAAGAGCTCTGTATCTCCATGGATGGCAATTACAAAGTTTTCTACAGCATCCATTTTTGTTTGTGATGTATTTTCCAGTACTGTATTTCCTCTCATTCAAAGGCAAAGGAGATGCTGTAAATCAAATTAATATAAAGCTTTTCTGGAGCTGTAAATGAAGTACTTTACTGCATATGCACATACCAGCTGAATGAATTTCTTCACCCAAGCATGCCATGGTTCATGGATTTTCGTTCCTCCTATTACTATTTACTATTATTTACTAGTCTTTATTGTGGCTGGTTATGAAAACTTACCAAGCATTTTTATAAGAAAACTGTGGAACTGTGGAATAACTAAACAGAATTTGTAAAGGAAGGTATCTTTTGACTTTTCTTTTTTAACTTACTGAAAGCATCTAAGATTGTTCTCCAGAAATGGCGGACACCAGGTCTTGAGCTCCCAGCCTCCAGACTGCAGGAGAGTTGGGTACCAGGGACAGCGTCTATTTATTGCCCTCTGCTGGTATCATCCCTAAATTTGATGTTTCAAACCTGACTTCTTTACCATTTGTCTCATTAATTATTTGCAATTTGCTGTAAGTGCAAACAGTATTCTAGAGAAAAGGCAGATCTGAAGATCATTACTGGTAGGATGAAATGCAATGTGCTCAATTATAAAGAAATGGGTATTTTCATGAATGAAGTCCTGAAAACCTGAATCTCTCAGGCTTTTTCTTTAAAATGGTCTTCAATCATAAGAAAGAATATGAAGAGAAGGCAAGGGGGGATCTTATTGTTCTCTACAACTCCCTGAAAGGAGTTTGTAGCAAGGTGGGAGTTGGCCTCTTCTCCCAGATATCAAGTGATGGGACTAGAGGAAATGGCCTCAAGTTGTTCCAGAGGAGGTTTAAATTGTCTCTTAGAGAAAATTTTTCACTGAAATAATTGTCAAGTGTTGTCAAGCATTGAACAGACTGACCAGGAGAGTGTTGCAGTCACCATCTCTGAAGGTATTTAAAAGATATGTAGATGTGGCACTTAGGGACATGGTTTAGTGGTGGAACAGGCAGTGCTGTGTTAATGATAGAACCCAATGGTCTTAACAACATTTTCCAAACTAAACTATTCTGAGTCTATGAAAACATCTTTACAGAAATAGACTCCTGGGAAAGGGAATCATAATTTGAAGAAACTGAAGAAACACCTGCTGATTTTCTTTTAATAGACAGTTTGAAGCAGTAAAACTGAAGTCAAGGTTTGCTATTTTTAAGTATTCATTGCTTCACTACATCATAAAAAGAATATTTTAGATAAGAAAAGAGAAAAACATAGCAAATGGACTGAAAATGTAACATTTGATTTCTCATTTGTGCAGATAATATTTCTGTTCTTTTTTACATCATATAGACAGTGATAAAGCCATTTTAGAGAGAAACTATATCCTTTGTTTTTAATAATAAATGTACTCTGCCAACAGATGTGGTGCTACTCAGTTGTTGGTAATATTAAAAAAATAATAAAAGGTAATTTGTAGAGTACTTCTATTTCTAAAACAATAAGCAAGATGAGCTGGCTTAAATAGTGATGGTTTATGGGAAATCTTAGGGCATGCAGTCTACCTGGGTCCTCTCTGGTTTATGATCTAATAATCCAACTGCACAGCCGAGATCCAGGTACCTCTTTCCTGTATGGTTCATGTCCTTCATCATTCATCTCCTTCATAAATTCTTTTTTCTCCTCATCCTTTCCTCTTTATCAGTTCGTATCTTCATCTACCACTTCTCCACTTGGTACATTCAAAGGCTTCAAGAATAAAATACACCAGTTCTTACTTAATGTATAAAACTAGCTCTAGACTGTCAACTGAAAAAATACAGGAAGCCAAGATACTGTAGTGGTCAAAGCACACTCTTTAGAGACAGCCTGGATAAGATACCAAAAGCAATACACTTTTAGGTAAATTTATTGCTTCTTTTAGGAATTAGTTCCAGTGTTTTCACTTCCTCTCTCAACACCTCTGCTTAATGTCTTATTTGAATCCAGTTTTATCATATGTTGTTATAGTACACCACTGAATCTTTCTCTCAAGAAACAGAGACTGTTTTAGTACCTAGCATTTTCCTCTTGGTAAAATAACCAGAGAAATCACATGACTCACAAACTTGTTTTTAGATAAGATAAATAGGTTGAGAGAGTTAAACTTCTCATTATACCACATTTTCTCCAGACCCTCTTTTTGCCTTTCTCTTCTGCCATCCAGCCTCTTTTGCCCCATATTCTTGCTCCTAAACTTCTTTTGCTACTGAGTGAATTGAGGATGACTGTCCCTGTGATATTAGGCCAATTTCAGCTCTGAGAAGCAGGAGCACACTTGGACTGGATAGATTTCAGCAGGTACAGCTGAAAAGTCTTCAACATTTGCAAATTTATACCAGTTTAAATGTTGCAATTCCACAATTGCAGATAATTTTTCAATGAAAGAAAAAGGTATGCCTTCACAACTAGGGTGAGTTCTCTGCTCTTGGAACAGTCCAAGTTCCTGCTCCAAAGCAGGAAGATGCCTGCTGACAGTGCTGAAAGCAGTCACTTGTAAAACCATTTTGACTCAGTAGAACAATCCATTCTTTTCCAATTTCAGTACTGAAAATGGCCAGACCACTTTTCTTGAAACTCTCTTCCTCCTGGAGTCTCCAGCCTGCCACCCCCCAAAATGCCAAGCCTGAACATCTAAACAGCCTGCAAAAATTCAGCATTTACACTGAAGTAGCAAGTAAAGAGCAGCAGGGTAGCACCATAATATCCAATATCATCCCATTTGTATTTCTTTAAATATGAGCCCCAGCTTGCATGATCTATCTGTGCAGGTGTTCTGCTGTCACTTATAATTAGGCAGTTCCCTTTGCTCCTTGCTTTTCACAAGTATCAGTATCTCTAAAACTGTACAGAGAAATTAAGTTCTGAAATACCTTTGCTAGTATTTCAAAGATATTTCTAAAAATTTCAAAAAAATCTGGCAAAAAGCATTATGTGTATTTAATACAATCATATATTTAAATGGTTCTTGTAACATCTTTATCCATCAATGAATACTGCGCAGCACTGAATGAACTAGAAATTGCTGAGTACAGGGGAAAATCTATATGACTTTATTTGTTGTTCTAATGTTCCTCTTCTGCTTTGCAATGGAAGCAAGTTATTGAGGTCTGCAAGCAGCTGGGACTGCTGGGACTGCACTTTGTGCCACAGAGGAATACATCAGTCCTGACTGGCAAAGCAGAAGATGGACTGTGCTGGATAAGGAAGACTGGAATTGAGCTAAGTCATGTTAAATTAATGGGTAAAGCTTTCAGAAATACCATTTTATACATGGAGGTCTGCTACTTTCACAAGTTGCCCAAAGCAAAACTCCTTAGTTGAATTATTCACTGAGGACACAGTGAACTTTTTTCTCCCGTGAGAATGGATTTCTAACTTCCATCACGGATGCGTAATCTTCAGCTATGGCACTCTATGGTGTATGAGGCTGGACTGATGCTCTGCAGCCGCTGTGTTCCCAGGCAAATTTTGCCAGGACGGTTCTGACAGAAATTAGGCCAGCTGTATTTTCCAGCTGCTTGGTTGATCTACATTTTCTAGGAGACACAGGATTGGCACAACTTGTAATCAGTTTTTCACAGAGTGGTGCTAGACACAGCATCACTCCCTGCCCATTAATCTTTGTGAACCAAACAAATTCAAACAGAAGGCAGGTGCCAACCTCTCCCAGAGCATCGGTTAGCACTACACACAAGTAATATGTGACACAGGTTGAGAAAGACTCAAGGCACCCAGCATGTGCTGGATATAAGCTCTAACCTGAATGAACAAGATCCATAGCCCCACTTATGTTTACCATAATGACACCTCTAGTATTTAAGAAGCCCCAAGGAACTCTGCTGTGTCACCCTGTTCTTTTGAGAGTTTTAAAGTTCTAAAAGTTCCAAATGTCACACTACGACATGAAATAACTCACACACGGACGCCAGATGTAAAAGAGGGAAGAAAAGAACTAAAAGAGAGATTTAATTTTCTGACTCCACAATATCTAGGATTGCAAAAGTGATAGTGAATTGGAGAATGAAATTGCCACCTCTCCAACTACACTGGTCAAACTAACAATCTATCAATTCTCTCCATCCACAAAGGAGAATGTAAAACAATCATTATTTACATGAACAGTGTGAGAAGATTCAGTAGAAATATGTAAACATCAGAAGGCATAGAAAACTTTTAGAAGAACTTTAAAACTCTCAAAAGAACAGGGTGACACTGCTGGTTAGCTTGACTTCTTGGAAGTGCCATGGAACAAAACTGGTCAAAAAGGCTCTGCTTCTCATGACAACAGGATATGACCAACACAAGAATCCCTGGTACCTCCCCCCTGATGGGGTTTGTTTCCTCAAGTGCCTTGAGCAGAGCTCTGCAAGGTACAAAACTTCCCCACGCAGGGCCACAATTAATGGCAGGATTTGGCTGGGGAAGGTGCATGCATCTTTCCCCTAGAACCAGCAGGATTTACCATGTGCAGGATTTGGCATTCCTGACTCCCTGCTCTTGTGAAGCTCCTGCCTGGGATCTCCACATCCCCATTTCTCACAGCTCTGCACCTTCAAGAAGCGGCTGCTCAGAATCAGTTTTGCCAGCAATTAAACAGATCTCCAGTGCTTCAGAGCCTGAGTCCTGCTCTTTGCAGCCACTGAAGCTGAGCTGGGATTGTCCAATTATAAAACATAAACAGAACTTTTAAAATCAGTAAAAGGTGAAGGGAGAAGAGACATGCTGGAAAAGCCAGATGGTTTCATTTTAGTTCTGATTCTGTTGCCTCAGTCACTAATTTGTCACGTGTACCCTTGGTAATGTGTTAGCACGGAGCCAGAGGTTGTGGATAGAATCAGGTATCAGCACTGCGACATAGCACTTCTCTCATAGCACAGGCTTTATAAAGTGCTGTAGCAATCCTGAAAATTATATGAGAAGCAGAGAGGCTCTTTAAGCAGGAAAGATCTGCTGCGTAATGGCTGCAGCATCAGTGCATGTGCAGAGGAGCTGCCAGGATTGGGACATATCCCATTTAAAGCCTCTGTAGCTTGAATATTCAAATCCAATTCCATGGGATGGGAGAGAAGGATGAGTCCCTTGGCTCAGGAGGGAAGATCTATAAATGAGCACAGGCAGGTGGGATAGAAGAGCTTGGTGATGTTAAAACTGTCCTGAAAAATGGAAGAAAAGGTGGGAAGGGCATCCTGCAGTCTGACAAGACAGGTAGGGTGAAGACTGCATGTTGAACAAAGAGAGAAAATCCAGTCACAAAGGACACTCCTCGATGTGGGGGGAGTTGAGCGCCAGGCCCTCAGATTACCCTGAGTTGTGGGGGCAGCTCAGATTGCTAAACATCATGGAGAACTGCACTTCATAGATTTCTTTTTCATTTTCATGCATTTTAATACCAAATTCTGTAATCAAATGTCATAATACTTTTATAGCATACATTTCCTTTTTCTTCTCATGTTTATCTCTTATCAAGGCTAGAGTCCCTCTAACATAGATCAGTTAGTGACCAACCAGTAAGCTATGGCTTCAGGAACCCTTCATGGTACAAAGGGATAGCAAACAAAAAAACAAACAAACAAAACTCCAAACCTTCATTCTGTTTCTTAGGGGAAGAGGCAGACATAAAACTACACATGTATCTACAAAGGAGTGGACCTCTTAGAAGCTTTCATGACTT
Organism: Vidua chalybeata; assembly: GCF_026979565.1. Lineage (NCBI taxonomy): Eukaryota > Metazoa > Chordata > Aves > Passeriformes > Viduidae > Vidua > Vidua chalybeata. The sequence goes on from NC_071531.1 coordinate 16,974,514, forward strand.
CTAACTGTAATTGGTGCCATTTCTAGTAAGACTTCTATACAGATATCACTTCATCAATAGGCCTTTATCTGTACAAAACCTTTCTAGAAAATCGTTTACTTGTGTCATTTTTCATATCATCCCAATTTTGTTTCCAGCTGTGCTGACAAGATGCAAGTTTGCCCAATTTTCAGAAAGTTGATGGGGAAATATTTCAATCCTGATTTCCGCAACAAACAGATTTAATAATCAAAAAATAATTTAAAAGAAAATAGCTAGCTTTAGTCACCCAGGCGACTTCATCACTACAACAGAAAACTTTTTTTACCTCAGTTCATAATTATAGCATGTGAAATCATCTATTGGGAGATACTGTAAAATAACTGGATTTTATGCCTTCAATAGTTTCACTGAGTAACTCAGGAAGATGCCATGCAGAGGATGTCCTTTGAGAAACAGTAATTATTTCCTGAGGTCTCTCTGTTAACCTTTAAAGCTTCACCCAGGGGTTTAGAAGCATACAGAAAAACCCCAAGGAAAAATCATTCAAACTTGGCAAGTTTTCCCCAACAGCAGCCTGTGAAAGAACCTATTACAGAATTCAATGATGATGAACAAGAGTTCATCAACCACAAATTATATCAATCCAAAAGCTGGCAGAGGTTCCACTTAATGTATTAAAATACTTTTGCTCTCATGAATGGATCATGGGGCCAGGTTACAGAAGCATAATGAGGAATATAATACCTACTCTTACTGATCAACCTTTGCACAGCTATTGAGCTTCAAGTGTCAGTTGTCAATGGTGTTTGTATTTTTCCTAAATTGACTGACTTGACCTCAAAAACTCCTACTAATTGAACTAAATAAGGAAGGCTGATGTGAAAAGGTGTCTTGGAAGTATGTTACATTTTCTTGTCAGGCTGAGACGAAAAAGCTGTTTCTGCAAACTCTCAGCAACACTAAGGTGATGACTGCCGTTCCCCAGTATTGAGCTGTTCTTTCCTGTGTTCAGGGCAACATGCTGCACTCTCAGTCCTGCCAAACAAGCAGTTCAGCTCAAGACAGAATACAACCCATGTTCTCAGCCTTGACCCAGATTCTTGAGTGATCCAGTCACAGCTCAGACCTTGGCTGGCAGAGACAGCAAGGGCTGCAGTGGGCAGGCAGGAGGCTGAGGGGGTGGCACTCTTCCATAAGTTTTTTGTATTAGTAAAGATTGTGGATCAATAGGAGCAGGTGTCTAGAGTGAAACATTAGTGCTGAGGATCTGGTGCCTATACTACACTCGTCCTGTATGGGCCATGTTTCCAGCTCTAGCCCAGCTTTGTAAACTGAAAGCACGTCTTGGCTGTGACACATTCACTGCACTCCTGAAGCAGCACCAACCCTCCAGTTTCTCCAAGGAAATCCAAACCCTGCAGCCCAAAAGTGCTTTGTGATGTCTGAAGTGCTGTGCTGGAGGGGTGTCTGGGCTGGGATATTTGCTGTAACATCTCCCCTGCTGAGCTGAACTAATGCAGGTGCACCCTGCAGTGCAGCCATTGCCCTGTCCAGCCTCAGCTGCTGCCAGCAGGGTGAACGTCCTCGCTGACTGAGAATCTCTCAAGCCCAGCTGCAACACTCCTGATCCACACTAGTGGCCTCCTGGGCACGGGTCCAGGGCCACCAGTGGCCTCTAAGACTCCCTCAGCTGCACCAGCAGCAGAACAAGGTAGACATTGATCAATTTATACTTTTCACTACTGTTTTCCTCTTCTTGATTTTATATCACACTTTCCTGAGTGCTCCTCACACCTTGCCCATCTTCCTTGGTCAAAAGTAGTCAGCTCTCCAACCAGATCTCCGAGTGAGACAGTGCTGCCTATCACAGCATCTGGCAGCAGTCATGAGGAGTGGGCCAGGAAGGCTCCACAAATGAAGCCATCCAAGGCACCTTTTTCTCTTGCCCAAACATCCTGCAGTGGGAACTCCGCTTCTCCCATCTAGGCATCAGACGGCATCAGACCCACCATAAACTGTGGGTGGAAGAAAGGAGGATACACCACTACTCTTTGTCCTCCACCTTAAGGGCTAGAGTGAAAACTCACCCCTCCCCCTGCCACTAACAGCAGGCGGGTAAATGCACCTTTGTTTGTCCTATTAGTTTTAGGCAATAACCTATTCACATAATTCTCTTCCAAGACTGGAGAAAGAGAAAGGACACAGAAAGAGAAAGGACAGATTCAGGGACTGGATTTCACAGCTGCATGTTCCATAAAAAGCCTGAAGACAGATGCATGGCATAGTTAATGAACCTTTTTTTTTTTTTTTTCCCACATAGGACACATAAATGACAACCAGATAAACTGAAATGCCTTTTATTTTTGTGAAAATGCACTGAAGAATGGAGGGATTCTCTTTTCACTGTCATATTTGGGATCCTGTGCAATTCCTGTGATACAGGTACTTGGGAGCTTCTGCAGCATTACCAAGCAAATTTACTGATGGATAACCAAAGAATGCATTTAAATTATAAGCCTGACATGAATATAGTATTTAAGTATATTTAAAATTGGAAAAGTAGCCTGAGACTTTCTTTACCTCCATTTTAGTTCATGTCTTATTGCAAGAAATAAATTCTGATGTTTAATTATTTAAAGTCCTAATGGTGTTACTTGCCATTAATTGCTGAATACAGATAATAATTTATTTTTAGATAAAAATATCTTATGTTTGTTCAGGAGTAGTAGAAAGCAATAATTAAATAAACAGAAAATATTCAAATAAAGTTAAATAAATAAATAAATAAATAAATTACATATAAAATTATGTTTATATTAGTAGAAGAATTATCTCCTATTTGTGACTAAATTCTGCCAATAATATATTGCTACTGTCTTCGTATTTTGCACTGCAAAATTAACTCGCCACTTCTGCAGTAATTCTTTACAAAAGATGCATTAAGGTCATGTCAGAATTTCTAAGTAACAAAAATATTTCACAATGGGAATGATTAAGCATTAGAAACGAAAAAAATATCCAGCTACAGGATGACTTTAAAGAGATAGTTTTGGTCATTGAATCCAGAGTGTTGAAGCCTGTTAAATATTAATAGACAAGTGCTATGAAAGGATTAGCTCGGACTGTGAGCAGGTACAGTGAGAGACAAGCCCTTCACGCCGGCTCTGAGTAGAACTGACAGTGTTTGTTACATTTCTGAGGTGAAAGCAGAGAAGTGGATGCCTATTTGATACTTGAAATGGTTAGACTTTTTGTCAGAACATAAAATAAGTGGGGATAACAGGAAATTTTCCAGTTTGTAAGCAGTGTCTCACATTTGGCAGTTTTAACACTGTAGATAAACATTATTGAATAATTATTTTTAAATACATTATAAAAAAATTACATAACAAAAAAATCTGAATACTAGTTTGTGATGGCTTTTCTACCCAAGAAATCTAAGTAGTGGGAACAAGAAGTCTGTTCTAGCATGTGGGAAGATGGTAATAGCTTATGAGTTTTCAATTAATTGTTGTCTCTTTTGATCTTTCAAGGAGTGTCAATTCAGACGGAGTTACTGAGATGCTACAGTGGTGTCTTGTTAGTATCATCCATGCTGTTACAGTTGCAAAATAATCCTGACCAGCTTCTACAAACTAAACTGTAAGCAGGGAAGCAGGGCTAGGTCTGGTACAAACTCTGTGACTGTACTTACACAGGTTACTTTGCCACAGGAATCTTCCCTGAGAGCTGTGGTGAGTGTCTGGGTGCAAGAGGCTGTGGGTCCTCCAGGCTGCTGTGTGCTGGTGGCACCCAGATTAAGTATTTCTCTCCATTTTTGGACTGCTAAAAGCTTCTTAGTTCACTTAATATGGCTCATACATTTTTTCATACATCATAGAATCACAGAACAGTTTGGGCTGGAAGGGCCCTTTAAAGGTCATCTAATCCAACCCTCCTGCCCTTGGTAAGGACACCTTCCAAAGGATCAAATTGCTCCGAGTTCCATCCAGCCTGGCCTTGAACACTTCCAGGGATGGGGCATGCACAGCTCTTCTGGGCAGCTTGTTCTAGTGCCTTGCCACCCTCACATTTAAGAATTTCTTCCTAATATCAATGTATAAGTGTGAACTCATAATCAGTGACAGGATATTGGGATTCAGAGAGCAGCAGAAATGCAAACTTCAGCAGAAATATCTGAGGAGCTGTCCTGGGTTGACTATATGATGCTTGTATCCTCAATCATCTGTTCTATTTATGCTGAATAATAAGTTTTGCACCTTTAAGACTTGTTCTGAGAGTGAAGCGGGGAGAGAAGAAGTGCAGAGTTTGTTTCCAGAAACTGCACTCACTCCTCCACATTCCTGCTCCTGGACTGTGTTGTCTGTGGATGTCTCTCTCCTTTGCTTTTAGCTAGTTTTAGCTAGCTGAGGCAAAGAAGTTCCCTGGACTGTGTTTTTTTTTCTTTTGTTTAGACCTGTTTAAACCTGCTCTAGACGGAACTCCAGAAGAGCACCGGCAGCTCGCACCTGTGGCCCAGCAGGCCGGGCCTGGGCCGTGGCATTTCCAGCGCCGGAGGGACTGAGAAGAGACTGAGTGAGCCGAGCTGCAGCCCAGGGGAGGGGATTGTCTGAGTTTGTCTCTCTTTGGAGAAGCAAGAAGTTTTATTGTTTGATACTATTTAGGTTTTATTGTTTAATAAACAATTTTTTCCACTTTTCTCCAAAGAAGTACTTTTCCTGAACTGGCTGGGGGAGAGGCCAATTGACTCTGCTTTCTAGAAGAAACCATTTTGGGGTTCTCTGAACCAGGACAGGGGTGTAACCTGTTAGAGACCACCAGGGACCAAGGCCTGCACTTGTCCTGCCCTGCTCTTCATGGGTGGCCAAGGAAGGACTGAAGATGTCACAGCATGAGAAGAACTCCAGGCGTGGCCTGGGGACAATCACCCTGCTGCAAGGCAGGTCTGTCTTTGGAGAGACTTTGCACCCACCCTGTTGAAGATATGTCCATGTATCTGTGTCAGCTGAGGGAACAGACTGCTTCTCATGAAAAGCAGTGAGCTGAGAAAGGGCTTGGTGAGGGCTGTAACACAGATTAAAAAACATAAAAAGAAATGTCAGGCTAGGGCTGGAAGGTTATATTGGTTCTGTATGTGGCAATTGTAAGGCTGCTACTAGAATAGTGTGTTGCTAAGGATGATGTTGGAGGGGGGAGATTCAAAGAAAGGACACCAAAAAGGATCCAGAATGAGGAAGAGAGGAAGAGATTCTTAGAACTGAGCTATTCAGTTTTTTGAGAAAGGGAAAGAGATCTTACAATCTTTTAGATGGATATCTACACATGAAAAAGTGCTGGTTTGGGGGTTACTTTTACAAGCATGAATTAATGGGAAAAAGGGAGAAGGAAAACTTTAATAGGGTTGCAATCTGCTATCAGCACTGTCTGAGGCTGCCCATTTGCTTTTTAGTGATACAGGAGCTACACCTACACATCTCCCCTTCCTCCCTGCAGAAAAGGCGCAGCTCCTCCAGCCTGGCTCTTCCATTCTGCAGACAGCAGGTTACCAGATTCAGTAGCTAGAAGCTGAACTCTGACAGATAAAGTCAGACTTGAAATGGGACAGAATTTCCCTGAAATAAGGTAATTAACAGCTGGAATGATTTATCAGGGGAAATGCACAGGCTCCTAAAATGAAATTGTCTTTCAAAATAGGCTGTAATCCAGTTGGAGAGAATAGCTTTATGCCCTGTTTATGCAGAAAAGCAGAGTTAAAAAATACAGGGGTTCCTTTCACCTCTACAGTCTATGAAAAATGCACCTGATGTTTATAGACACTTCAGTTCCTGATCATGCTGACTTTGCAGTAGTGCGTGCTCCCAAGCTGATTTGAGGCAGGTTGTGGTGCTGCTCTATTTGCTACTTGTCAAATTTGGCAGTTATAGGGAGGAGGGGAATGGATCACTTGCAAAAATTAAAACTGCATTTTTCTCACTTCTCTTTTCTAATACCCATCAGTGTAGCAGCTAGTGGAAAGGAAAGGAAAGGAAAGGAAAGGAAAGGAAAGGAAAGGAAAGGAAAAGGAAAAGGAAAAGGAAAAGGAAAAGGAAAAGGAAAAGGAAAAGGAAAAGGAAAAGGAAAAGGAAAAGGAAAAGGAAAAGGAAAAGGAAAAGGAAAAGGAAAAGGAAAAGGAAAAGGAAAAGGAAAAGGAAAAGGAAAAGGAAAAGGAAAAGGAAAAGGAAAAGGAAAAGGAAAAGGAAAGGAAAGGAGCAATTTCTAGTACAAAATTTCATGCCTGTTTGGTAAAATTTTCAAAATAGATGTGTGGATGTTGAGAAATTCTACAGAAGAAAGAGGTCAGTCAGATCTCAATAACTCAGCTCTGGCAGTTTGCATTTCCTTTGGTTCCATCCCTTTCCATGTGGCATGTCTGAGCAAAGCCCAGAGCACTGGTGGCTGTGCCTTGGCTGAAATGGATAAGGATGCACCCAGGAGAAATGGAACTGCCATCGTATCCTCCACTTTCTTCTCTGATCCTGATGCCTGCTGGCTACAAAATGGTGCTGTAGCACTTCTGCTTTACACATACACTGGCCAACCCTTAATGTGCATTCAGAGCAAGCTGTTTTCCTTGGTCATGCTAGCTGCAATGCAGAGTAAAAGGAAAGGCAAACAGGCACTTAAATGGGCTTTGAAGCCCTCATTGCAATGCAGTGAGAATAAAAGCTTCTTTGCTGCCAAAAGAAAAAAAAATCAGTTTGCAGCAGTATAGAGGCTCTTTCTTCACTGTATCCTCAGCTTACACTCACACTTTTACTTATGTTCCTCCACAAATTGACACCAGTTAAGATGTGGCAGCATGTGTTGTCTGACGCTATTACGTGGCTGGCCTGGGAGAGCATCCCACTCCTCCACTCTCCTAACTCATCTTGATCACCTGCCTTCCAGCATGGAGGTGGATATGACATAGAAGTGGCAAAACCCTCCTGCATCCCTCTACTCAGCTGGAGCATGAGTCCAGGTGCTGACTGGGTCAGGGGCACCAGTGGGAGCTGGCTGCAGGTTCCATTTTGCACAGGTGGGTTTTGGTCACAGTACTGCCAAAGGCTGTCTCGGCAGCTTTGCCCAGGCATTTCCATCCCTGAGCCTTTGCCTTTCTCCCCTCATCCTGCAAGCTCCTCAGGTCTGGGGGTCTTTTCCTGTGCAATGCACAGAATGACACCAAATAACAAATAAACAGTCTATAACAATCCATGTTGCTCTATTCCTCCCCTGGCTGCAAACACAGCTCCTCTACTACTTGATGTTTGTGCACCTAGTCAATCCAAGCAGGTTCCTGAGCACAGGACCACAGATGTCTACCCTAACCTGCCTCAGTTCCTGTTGTGGCTGAGCGAGCGCTCCCCAGAGCTGCTTCCAGCCACGGTCTGGCAGTGAAGGCAGCAAGGTGGCCCTGGCTAGCAGGTAGTGTGCCTTCACCCACCTCCATCTGCCAGCCAGATGGTGAACTGGCACAAACATGGGCTGTCCCACAGCAGGCAGTCCTGACTCCCAGGGAAGTTTCTGGGCATGCTTCAATTTTGAGTAGAGACACATGTCTCTACTCAATTTTTTAAAAAATGTCTGTGGTCAGCATGCCACTGAGTCCATTTAGCCCCCACACAGGCAGTGTCTGCCCGCAGACTGTGCACAGCTGCGCCCTGACAGCAGGTCCAAAAGATGTAAACTGTTTTTTAGAACCAAGCTGGACTGAGCGTGTAGCCTAAAAGGAGTGGGAAGTAAAGCAGCATCATATCCATCTTATGGTTTTCATTCCTCAGCTGTTCCAGAGACTGGAGTTGTTTCGACATAATTAGGGCTCTACGGCTCTGCCTACAGAGCTCGTGGTAGAGTCCTTGTGAAGAAACCTTGCTAGCAGTTATCCTCTATTGCTAGATTTCTGCAATCATATCCTTGGCTTTTCCTTCACTTACTGAAGAGAATGGAATAAGAAAGTGGATCTTTATACTGCACAAAATATATGAGAGCACTGGGAGTAGCATCTTAAAAACAATCGATTTTAACTTCATGGGCAATATTTGAATAAACAACTGGGCAAAAATCTGTATTTAAGTAAATATTCCCAAAGTCTATAACCTTAATACTACAGGCAGATTTTGCTTTTCGGTATTCTTATTACTCAGCTTTGTACCTTTGAGGTTGAGAAGCTAGGTGGAAAATATGAGGTAGTCCTAACTACTATTTATATAATTCTAAATTATGGAAAACATAAGCTTTCTCTTGAATAATGCTTGCACCACCTTTTTCCAAGCAGCTGCACAAAATCATTACACTTTCCAAAATTAATATGTTTGCTCGACTTTGGAAAAAAAGAATTTGCCCATATCAGCATTTTGTTTCAGCAACTTAAAAATTATTATTTCCAAATGTCAGATTCTACATGATGACTATAGCAGGCAATTTTACCTCGAAACTGTCCAGGTTTTATTGTAAAAGTCTGTAGGTCTTAGTGGAGGACTTCAGTTCATAATAAAATCCAAAAATGCAGGTTTAATTATTTTGCATTCTCAAGCTGTCAGGACAGTTGAACTAGTTTATTGGAAAAGCAAGATCAGGTTTGGGAGATGAAAATCCAACCACAAGATGGCATCTTGTTCTCACAGGAACACCCAGCAATGGGCAGGAATATTGCTGAAAACAAAATGAAGAAGTGATAGGCATTTCAGTAAAACAAAACCATTCAGACATTTGCTCATAGAGCTGCCCAGAATAGGCTTGGCATAAGAACAAAGTAAAATGTGGAGAAATGAGCATATCTTCCTCTCACCCCACACAAACTGTGGTTGTGATCTAATGTTTTTAATTGCTGCAATTGAAATAGAAAAAAAAAAGTCTGAATCCACCATGAACATAATGCAGGTACTTTGGGGCTATTAAAGGGAAGGTGGATTACTAAAACTGGTTTCAGAACCTTTTGAGTATGAATTACTCCAAAAGACAGTCTGTGGCTGATGTTCTTAAGAAGAAAATACTTTGTCATTCTCATGGATGAGACAACTCTTTCCTATAATTCTTTACTTCCAGTACATGCATAATATCTGTGGTACGTTTCCAGTTATCAGAGTGATGAGACACAATAAAAAGCTATGGGCTCAGCTGAGAATTACTTTAGTAATATTACCACAGGGAAAATGTGACTGGCTCTGGAATTGATATAGTATGAAAGCTAAATTTAAAAATACACACATTTTAGCTGACACTGCAGTTTAAAACAGAAGGCTCTAGAACATAAATGTCTTTTATTTCTTATGTATCCTATTAAGTAAAACCTTTGCAGTCTCAAAGCACTGTATTAATTAAAGACATGAGTGTGGGTCCTCTCTGGCCTCAGACATTTGTTTTTCCCAGAGTAACACTACACACCTCAGCACCAGAAGCAGTACCCCAGGGACCCCAGTGCCTTGGGGAATGTGCCTTCAAGAGCAGAGGGAGAGAAAAGGCAGCAAGGTTCCCTCCAGACTGCCCTCTGCTTTATGGCAGCAGCAGCACATTCACCACCATCTGGTTTCAGCTAGGGTTTAAACAGGAGTTATGTGATGAGGGGCATGGTAGGGAAGAAGCAGTTGCCTGCTTAGCCAGAAGCTACCCGAAATCTCCCTCTTGGTCTAGGTCATGCCTCTGTGTGCTGGTGGTGGATGACGTTACAGGCAGCCCCAAGAGCAGGGGAGTGGGGCCAAGTGGACAGAAAGCAGATGAGCTGAAAGGTGGAGTGGCCTGTGATATCCCCAAAACCAGCAGCCTATTTGACCGAGAGATTGCCTTGTAAATCATGGTCCTTCCAAAGGCTGTTCTTCTCAGGGTCCACATATACGAGACCTTGCTCAGGCACGCTGCCCTACTTGCTGCTGCTGTTCTGCTTGCTCTGAAGTGAACTATCTTGTAAATGCCCTGTATATCATAATCTAAGACAATACTGCATATGGCTGAAACTGCAGTGAGAGTTTCAAGACTCAGGCTGCTGTCATCTGTATTGGATTGACAGCACCTCTGCACAAAATTTTACATGGGCCCTCTAATGACCACGAGAGGTCACGAGCCCCCTGCAATGGCTCATCAGGCAGACAGCACCATGCTCCCCAGGAAAATACTGATGCTTCAGCTCATCTGCTCAACCGTGAATATTGACTGCTGAAGTACCTTTGTCCTACTGAAGGCTTTCACTAATGCATTGGACAAGTATCCTGCTGCAATTACCATCTGAAATCTAAGAAACAAAAGTACAGATCTCTTCAGCTGTGGCTTGGAGAAATGTCTTATCAAAGTTCTCCCAAACTCTGCCTCTTTTGTATCTGTGTAAGAGACAAAACATTAAGTGAATGATTGTGTATTATTCCCATGTTTATTAAAGGGAGGAAACACTTTCCAAAGCTTTGCCTGTTATTGAATAGAAAGAACCATGCAATAGAAAAAAAAAAAAACACAAAAAAATAAAAAAACAAAAAACAAAAAAACAAACAAAGAAACAAAACAAAACCAATTATGACAAGAGTTCAGGGAATATCAGGGAAAATATATTTGTAATTGTCCTTTTTTTCCTCACATTGAATTCTGTCTCACTTTTATCCAGCTTGTTTAAAAATGGATCTGTTCTGTTTGCAGTGGGAAAACAATAGCATAGACAATTTACTCAGAACAATCACTTATTTGAGATCTGTTATAGTCAGAGAGCTCCAACAAAACCTGTGTCATCACGGAAGTTCATGAATGCTATTACACATCTGCACACACAGAATGTGACATTCCGGACACTCCACTGCCATCTGAATAGATGAAAAAATACTTTAGGACACACTTTAGAGCTGAGAGCATCTTGCAAGAGCTTCCACAATTTAAAACATTGAATTGAAGGGTTTTTTAAAAATTAATTATGAAAATTGTATTCAGAATTATTAATATTTTTGTTTCTAGTACTGTGGCTTTATTTCAGCTTTCTCATCAGCATTGCTTTCACCCAAGAGAGCTATATTCCATCTTGTGCTCCATCAAAGCCCTGACACTTGGAGAAAAGCCCACACTGAATGCCACTATGCTGGCAGAGCTCCCCAGAACTGAATCTTGCTAAGATAGACATGACTGCTTTGTCTACGTACCATGAGTCTGAGTGTCCCAAGTCCGAGAGGAAGCAAAAAATGAGTCAGGTTTGAGATCTTTGCACATGGTCTTGCCAGCAGCTGCTCCGTTTACTAACACTTGAGAGCTGGGACTTCACAATAAAACTGTTTAGCCCTGAAGACTACCCCTGCTTCCACCTCTGTTACCAAACCTGTAAGCACAGTGGAGTTCTGGTGCCTGAACCAGAGCAAGCACCAATGATGAACTGGTGTCTCCCCTCCACTCTGGTTCCCATGGACAGAATGTTTTAATGAGAACTGCAATGTATCTTCAGGTAAATACAGGTGCAACTTCAGCTTAAATAGCTTACATGGAATGTTTTCCCAGAGGTTCAATAATGTGAGCCCATGTTCTAAAAGACATGTCACATACATAGAAAAATACGTGCAGGGTTTTCAGATTGCAAAATGAGTGGATCTTCGCTAAGGTTATCCAGATAATTCAAAGAGATAGATTAAATAACAAATGCAACATGTACTTCCCTGACTTAGTATGTCTTCAAGTTTAAACTGGATCATCAAAGATATTCACACAAGTCCCATAACTCCCTTTCTGACTATTATGCTTCTTTTGCCATTGAACATCAGCCTTCCTGACATGGTGAGTTCTGAGGTTAAAAAATCTTCTGGATAATCATAACTCCTGCCAAAAGAACCCTCTTGACTCTCTCTTTATCCCCAAACTCCTCATGTGGCTCCACATGCTGCAATCTTCTGCGACAAGCACACAACCAACACTATACACAATGAGAACTCCCAGGGCCAACGCAGTCATGACATCCAGATTCTACCTTGAGTCAGAGTTAGGTCTGATTTGGCAGTTGTCAGACAGGAGGGAAGGGAAGTTCTGGGAAGAGAAGGGAAGTTCTGGGAAGGGAAGGGAAGGGAAGGGAAGGGAAGGAAGGGAAGGGAAGGGAAGGGAAGGGAAGGGAAGGGAAGGGATGCACAGTATAACCTTGGCAATTCTGCCTTTGTAACTCCACATTTCATATTGGTATCACATCAGTAGTTACAGATTATAGTGAAAATCTCAGAAGCCACAGACCAGAAGACCACTTTTTCTGCCCATGGCAGTAGCCTTTCAACATACACTTATTTCATGGGCTTCAGCTTCTCACCTAAAATGTCACCTTCCAGATACATTTTCTGTTATAGATGTTTTATCCAGACACTTCTTCCTAGAGAGATTGTATTTCCCCCTCCTTATGCATCAATTCATTTATGGTAGAAGACTTGCAAAGTTTTAATATTTGTTCTGTTTTTACATGGTCCATAAGCACATTATTGTGATAAAGAATAAGTGTTTGAGTTCCAAATGAGTACAGCCTGGGGCGAGATCATAGACACAGATGCATCTCAGAAATATACCAGAGACTGGCAACATTTACTGTGTGGTGAGCAAAAAAAAATTCTACTTACAGTAGATCCTTCCTAACTTGGCTGCAAAATTTATTAGAAGAATGGGATTTAGGAGATGGTACAAATGCTATTGTTATGATCAAAGAACATCTTTAAGCCTTAAGGTGCTTGAGGATTGCTCTGGTTCCACGAGTAGATCTAATCAATTAGTAAAATCAGTAACATTTCCTCAAAAGGATGTAAGGAACCCTTACCAAATAACAAATGCAAATTGGTGGCATCAGACTGTACTACAGATCAATTGGCCTATAATCTTCTCTTTTCCCTATGGAACAGGGAAAGGGAGCACCACACTGCCAATAACAGAAATATTAATCCAATGCTGAGACTGCTTTGCCATGTCCACAACATACAGTTAAGGAGATAAAATGATGTCAGAATACCACTTTAGATGGAAAATAAGAGAACTTCTCTCTGTTTCACTTCCAGCTGCCACTCCTATGACTTCATTTCAGTGTTGAGAATGCAGTTTTCAATCCAAGGTGCAGGTGCTGCACCAAAGTGTCCTGTATGATGCCCAAGGGATGGAAGCATGGACAGCTAACCCTGTGCAGACTTCTGCACTCACAAAACCAGCATGGATCCACTGAACACCACTGGATACAAAAAGAAGGAGATCATGAAGCTCATTGCTCTCATATCTGAAAGGAAAGTATGAAGACATTTCATTGAAACCCTGATTTAGCCTGTAAGCATCCAGACTGTATTTGCAGAATGCCTAACACACTAGGTTTTGGAAGATCTAGGGACCAGAAAATAACACCATTTTTTCCCTAGGTAGGATTTAAATAAGCATTATAGAACTAATTTATTTATTTATTTACTCAGCAATAATGTGCTGGGTATCTTCCTTGACTAAATTAAAATGACCTAATAAAAACATCCAAATGTTTCAGATGACTCTGTGGGCCTTAAAAGAGGATTATCATGTGACCATATTATTTAAGCATTTTTCAGGCACAATTAAGAAAACAGTGATTGGAAAAGTATCCCAGTTGGGACAGATAACATTTATATAGTGTGTGGGCTGATGGGAGATTTAAAAGTGCTGTTTGTTACGCTACAGACAGTTATGAAACAAATGATCTGGCTCTAACATAAACTGTTAAACTGAAAACATGCCAGAGGGAGACAGCTGCCAGTACATTAAAAAGTCATTTTCTCAGACAACAAAGACTTAAACCAATCATTTTATAAACATATTTATTTGCCCAACCAGATTTTGGTAATTCTAATGGTTTTCCTTCTGCATGGAGAAATAAAGTAAGCTTTTGCTCATATGATTTGTCAGGAATTTCTGATTTGGAAGAACAGATGGTGCTAAAAAACTGAACAAGGATAACAGAATTATCAGGCTTTCAACTACAAAATCCATTCTTTCCACACATTTTTAAAATTGAAGCAATGCATATCACAAACCTCTGACCACAGCAAATCCAGATTGCATTTACATGACAACCATTTCCAGTGTTGAAGATCAAAGTTTGGAGTAATTTTCTCCAGATTTCTGACAAAGATTTTGTATTATAACTTAAAGACATGGCCAAACTTGCCATTGGTGCAAATTTGGACATCCCTATTAAATTGCTGAATGCAGGGATTTACACAGCATAAGGACTGAAAACCTCACTTTCTAAACAATCTATGCCATATTTCATGCTGACCCAGGTGACTCCTTGGACAAGTCTTAGGGAAGTTGGGCATCAAGACAAAGGTCAGAGCACTGTCTTTTCCCCCCCAAAAATGTTGTACTTTCATAGCATCACCCAAACAATTCTACAGCACACCACTGAGAGTAGCAGGTGGCAGCCATGCACAGACACAATCTGTTAAAGCAGTAATAATGATCACCACTCGGCATTCCTCTCTCTCCAGAAGTGGCAACACTAATGAAAATGTAATCTGATCTATTTTAAATATGTCATTACCAGGAATTTCTAGGACAAGTCTAACAGCACTGGCTGCATCAACCGGCAGCAAGTCCCACAGCTTCTGCTTCTTAAGAGATGGCAAGGCACTGGCTCCACTCTGCAGCAAAGGGAGAAAAGGGCAACCACATTAAGTCTGCCTGCCTGGTGTCTGGTGAATCTGCCTTTTTCTGATATGGACCCTGCATGCCTGGCTCTGCCTGATTTTGGAAGCATCTGCCCTGTGTGCATGGGAGAATGTCTGTGGAATGTCCAGGAATCAAGAGTGTCCTAAACCCCAAAATTCACCCTGAACCTCAAAGCTCACCCTGGGCCCCAGTCAGGCACAGCCCCTTAGCACAGTGGCATCCCTGGCATCCCTCCCCTGGCCAGGTGCTGCTCATCCCAGCTGGGCAGGATGATTCAGCACTCAGTAGAAGGTAAGCAGAGATGCTGCCAAAGTTTCCAAAGCGTTGATGTCTACACTGGAGAGTTATTCAGGGATCCCAGCCAGTTTCCAGCCTGCACACATCCATCATCCCCTCCTGAGTCTGGCAATTTCAGTCTGGAGCTGCTTTAAAACCCAAAACTAACGAATGTAATGCTTGTCTGGTTCTAGGACTGGGTGGATCTACAGTGAGGGTTCAGACAAGCCGGTGTCAGTAGTCCTGCATCCCTGACCCACAGCCCTGTCATTCCCAGGCACGCCAGGGCTCCCTTGTGTGGCACAACGGCAAGTCCTGGCACACAGAGAGCTACTGGCTAATGCTCCAGTACACACGAATGGGTACAGCAATAACGAGTCAATGGGAGCATCAGTCACGCTGTGACATGCAAATGTTCCCACGTTGGCCTAATGTGTAAGCTCAGAGCTCCTCAGCTCTGAGGGGGGACCTCAGCAAAGTGTACAGTGGGCAAGCATCAGATCTAAGCATGCACACCTTGGTCTTAAATGAAACTTGTTGTAGAATGTGCCAATTCACTCAGAAAGGATCTTTTAAAACACATCACTCCTCATTTAGGAGATTTTCTCATAAAAATTGTTTTGAGCACACATATAAATGAAAGATAGAAAAGGAATAAAAACCCTTTTATTCTCAGCATTTTAGTAATTTCAACCTAATCAATTAAATCAGCATAAACTATAACCATTTCCAGTTCAGACTCCACCTGGTTTGCATGATGTTGTACATTGTCACTGTAGATAGAATTTTCCCAGGAAGGAACTCATTTCCCAGGAAATGAGTGCAAATGTACAGTCAATAACACTTTCTCAGACACCGATGTGAGCACACGCTTTGAGCTCTTGCTGACCATGGGTTTCTGACACCAGGCAGCCCCTGAGGCCAAGTCAGACAGTGAAACGATGGTGGTACACTCTAATCTGAGCCATCTGCAGTGACATTCTCCCTAACCAGAAACTACCCTTTTCCTTACTACCTTCTAGAAAAGAAACAGGAAAGTCAGCTTCACAATAAATGTTTACAAAGCAAGCAGTCTTGTTTCCATTTTTAAATCACTGTTTACTCATACTGCCCATCCTTTTTATGGTGATAAAATTGATGCTTTCTTCTACCTACATTGGCATCACAAGTAGTTTCGTCCAGCTGCCTATGAAGAGATAATCTTTATTCCTGAATTTGTGAACAAATTAGTTATCTAAGAGAGAGCAGCCTAGCTTTCTGTTTCATTAGGAAGTATACAAACTGTATATTCTATATGACAATTCTAAACTCAATATTCTTAGGTGTGAGGCCTTCTTTGGGGGAAATTAAATTGAGACCCTAATTTCTATCTCTTTTCTTCAGACAGTATTTTTTAACCCATACACACATACCCAACCACAGACACCCATTGGAGTAGCCACCTTCACCTGTCAGCCACCACCTCATCCAAACCACCTCAGCTGTTGCATGAAAATGAGGGTAATGTGGGGGAAGAGCAGACTAGCTTAGTTCATCTGCTAAATGTGCTCTCTTAAAAAGAAAGTGGTAAGGTAAATGATACCTAACTAGCACCTAAGGTAGTGTCTGCATCTGTAGTCCCTACAAGCTGTAATAACCCAGGTAACACTGTGTACATAGGAGAGTGAGAAATCTTCTGAAAACTGCTGTGCACAGAAGTATCCCTCAAAGCAGGCAGCTGTGAGGGGGAAACCACTGATTGCTAGCTTTGGACAACCAGGCTGCTTTCCTGGTTTTGCACTATTTCCTTTTTCAGCTACTTAGCTGTGATGAATTGCAATGGGAACCATTCTGGGTAACACAAGTGAGAGTGGGCTGAAGCAGGCGAGCTGCTACATAAATTGGGCTGTTTGTTACAGCTTTTAAGTTGCTTAAACAGCCTCACTGATGAAATGTTGCTAACCATCTGCTACAAACATTTGCAAATAAATATAAACCAACCTAAATATTTCCTGGCTTGTTGCTCAGTTTCAGGCATGGGTCTCTTGTCTGAGGAACCTTTTAAAATTTACCGATAGTTTATGCACAGGCCTAATTTTTTTCAGACTATTTAGCTACCTGGGGGTGATTTTACTACACTGTTTTTGGTACCTCTCTATGCAAATTACTCATGACTGAATAGAGAGGGAAGATGCTTAATTTTGAAGACAATGATAATGATGATTATTATTGATATTATTTAGCAGTGTCAAAGCAAACTCTTTTGAATTCGTCATGGAAGACTGGTTAGAGAGTAGTTTTAAGCTTTCTTTACATCAAATTTTTCTGCAAATCTGAGCAAGTGCGATCTTACAAAAGGAAGAAATTTTAAAGCATTTAGGAGCCTCATCCACAGCTCAGCTGTGTTTGGCTCTATAGAAATAAGGGATGGGATTTTGAAAGTCTGAATCTTTAGTTTCAGCCTTACATCAGGGCTGACTGTGTAATACACAACACTCTTCATTTCAATGCATAGTATTCAATACTTCTTCTCTGGCTTGTGATTCCATAATATCTCTTTTGTTTCCCTAACAGATGCTAAATGGGAAAATATTATTATGAAAACTGTACTAGAAATCAGCTATTGGATACTTCTTCATCTACCACAAAAAGTGTTACTTGTTGACTCTCACTATGATTTTACACCAGACTGCTCCAAGGAAACAAATGCTGTTCATTCTCAGATCCACTTTCCTTTCTGACACCTTTGTGTCTGCAACAAAAAATGCCTCCAAGCTAAGATTGCTCTAAGCAAAACCCACAATTTGGGGAGAGTGTTTAAAATATTATTGAAGAAATGAAAGGACTTCTTGAAAGCTAGATTTTTCTGTTAAAGTATTACTTTCTGGCAAGGAGTACTTAAGGTTTACAACATGATTTTACAACTCCTCCAGCACACCAAGGACCGTGCTCGTTTTAGACATCTTTTCTCTTTTATTGATGATCTACATTGAGTTATGTCTTATGTGAACAAGACTTCTAAATCGACTGGCCAGATGTAATGTAGTAGAAATATCTTTCAATTTTTTTTAAAAGAAGTTCAATTATTCCTTTTCTGCTAGAGAACTAGATCAAATATGAGCATAGCTGTATTATTTTGCACAAAACAGTGATCTTTTTATTTCTTTTCTTGCTTCCACATGATTGCAATGCTTCTGAAAGCTGTCAGGATGCATTAAAATAATTCATGAATTTGTAATAAGGGTCTTGGGTTCTACATGGCAAGTATTTTGCAGTAGAAAGGATACATTGCCAAAGGATTCATCCTTGTTAATAGCATGCTCTCTACTTGTGAAACATTGGCCTTTCAGACTTGAGCAAATAATTGAATGTCCTTTTGGCTCTGTTTCACTAATGACCCTCTGGAACAGCACAGAATCCTAAAGTCAGAGAGTAAATGGGGTCGCTTCTTACTGGGACAGTCTTCTTCTATTTGATATCCTGCTGTATTAAATAAATCCTGATTAAATAAAAAATGGGGCTTGCACTTGAACAAAATGCTCAGGGAGGTAGGAGAAGCTACTTGTTTCTTTTACAGTGACTTGAAGAAAATATTAAGATTGGCATTAATGGAGTGAGAGTAGAAGTGTCTGTGTGTGTGTGTGTGTGTGTGTGTGTGTGTGAAAGTACCAGAAGAAGCAGTTGGATGTATTAAAAAGTTATGTGGACAGAGAACAAACTGACATAAAGATAAGGTATCAAACAAGACAAAGAACAAGTCCAGGGCAAAATAATACGCACAGGCAACACACATTCATGAAATTAATTGATTTGTGAAAAGTGAAACAAAATAGTGAGTCAAAGTATCCAAACACCACTCCCTCCCAGAGAATATAAAAAGCAAATTCAAAATCAGGTTACTTGCAACCAAGAAACCCAGAGGCACAATGAGGAATAACAGACAGCATCCTTATTCTCTGTGTGATCACATACATGATCTTAGCCAGAGCAATTAAACACACACATTTTGGTATTTCCCAGTATGTGGGTGTGAAAACATAAAAGGAAACAGTCAACAGTTTAAAGAGATTTTGTTTATAAATTCACATTCCCATTCCATGAGACACCATACTGAGCTTTATCACACATTCCCTACGCACTCTAGTTCTTCAAAATCTGTCAAAACCTTGAGTTCCCAGGTAAATGATCCCCTGGCAGAGATGTTTGCTGTCATTGCTGTTCTGCAGCTTTGTGGAAGAGTGAGGGTTGCACTGTAAAGATTGGCTTCACAAAGCTATGGCAATAGAGGTGGTCTAGGCAGCTTGAACGAGAATTCACATGGATAAAATTGTCGCAAGTGGACAGCCAGCACAAAATCTACATATCATTTAAATTCTTCTCGAGCCTTTAAAACTAGACAGTAAATGGATTACAGGCCTTGACTGTCCCAGTTTCATCATCTTAAACCACTTCAAGTAAAGAATAGCAGTAAATGAAGACCTTACAGATTGTGTGATCCCTTTATGGAAGTGGCAGAACATGCAGTATATTTTCTTTAAAACAAAAGAAGAAGTTATAGTGAGTCTTCCAGAATTATTTGAAATGAAAGCTTAGTGTAATACTGTAGAAGCAGTGTGGAAGTTTGGGAGATTTATGAGTTTGTAACATGAAACACTCTGGTTTCAGGTTGCCACCTAAGAGTCAGAGCAGTTTCCAAGTTTTCATGAAAAGTTTCTATGTGCGGAAAATTAAGACACTTGCTGTGGAAGTCCGTTTCTCCTGGCTACACAAAGCAATGTGCCAATCCAGCAGAGGTTGGAAACTGGATTATCTCCTTGGTGCAAAGGGCAGTACCTCCTAAGGTATGTTAGATCTGTTTTCATACAGAGATCAAGAGGCCTTCCAGGATTGCCAGGTGTCTCAAAGCAAGGACAGAAGTGAACATAGATACCTAAATGAGGACTTCAGTGGATTAAGGATGACCTAACTGTGTACCAGAAAACCTGTTGCAGTGTCTTCCTCTGAATGTGTCTGACTTCCCAGGTGTCCTATCCAAAGTCATGCCCCAGTATAGTAAAAAAAAAATCTTCATCCTGGGAAATATTGAGTAGTTCTGCACAAGCCTGTCCAGATACTCCTTCATATAATGGGGTGGATACAGCAAGCACATTAACGTGCAGCATCAGCCACTTCAGAAACCACAGTGGCAGCAACTGCTTTCTTAGGATTGCCAAAGCATGAGCAAGATATACGTGAGGTGCGCTATTGAACAACTCTTTAAAGTATTGATGCAGTCTCAGAAATCCCAGCCTCCTCTCCTTTCCTCTCTCCATTCCTCCCAGACACTTCTTTGTGAGGCTAAAAATTCAGGTTTCCTCACACATTTCCTTCAGTAACTGTTCAGTTCTTTGCTGCACTATGGCAGAGTTTGTAGCAGTGGAGCAGGAAGAAGCATTAGCAGTCATAACAACCTCTTCATAAATGTCTGCAGTGCAGTTATTTTCTTCACTTCTGGGGCCTCTGAGCACTACTCCAATATAAACATGGAGAAGCAGAAGATAAGAATATGACCTAAGTAAGAGAGAAATCTGCTGCTCACTAACCTAACACAGTCAGTGCTGCCAGCTGGTTTGTAGGTGTCCTATTCAAATGGCTCCCGTATCTTGCACCAGGCTGAGGCTAATAAATACAGCAGCTAAGAGGAAGCCCTCACTGACTGGCATCTACCATATTCCCTTTCCTCATTTCTACATATCCTGATACTTTCAAAAGCAAGTTTTTATTTTCCAAAGCAAAGGACACATGTAAGGCATGGTTTAGACTGTAATTCTCATAACCAGGCTGCACACTTCAACCTCAGACTATTCCTTCAGCTCTGAAAATTCAGCTTCAGGGATAAACCTCCATGATGATAGTTTTGGAGCTGTGCCTATCACATATGTGACCTGGTATCTGTGTTCTTGAGAGCCATATGTGTTTGTGGAAAACCAACTGTGTTTAAAAGAAGACAGGCAAACCAGTAACCCCTACAAAGAAAAGACAGAGGAGTAAGAACAAATCTGATGATTTAATAGCACCTAGCAATCAGGCTACTAGAAAAAAAAAAAAAAAAAGGAGTAGAGCAATGAAAACTGTCCTTTGTGGTCTCATTTATACTTCCATTGGTTCCACTGGGATTAGTGTTCTGCATGAATCTGATAGCTTGGCCAATGCTCAGACAGCACATCAGGGAAGGGAATTGCATATAGTAACGTAACATCCTGTTTGGAGGCTTAAGAGGCAAAAATCCATCAGTAATCACTTCCAAGGGTAGTAACTCAGTTCTTATTGCCTTCATAATGACTCCACAGTTATTCAGTCGATGAAAATGTAGCCTGATATTGAGCATCAAGAAGATAAATTAACAGTAAAGTGAGTCTTACTCACACATCCATGCCCTACTTCATCAGAGGACTGCAAAAACAGCATGTACTCTTAAAGTATGTTGCCCTCCTCTGTAAGGTGCTGAGATGTCTGAAAAGGAGGCAGGAGCAAACCCTTTCTTTACTAAATACTGTGTGAAGGGGAAAAAAAAAAACTGTTAAAATTTAGTAAGCAAATTTTCCATTTGAATTAATGAATAGTTCATGTTATAAAGTTCATGTTACCCATCCCTTTGGCTGAGAGTGAAAACACAACGAAATTATTTTATGAGCTTCAGATTTGGCAGTAACAACATGCATGAAGTGCCAAATGCCAGGAGGTTATGGCATTAATTTTTAAATTTTTGTATAAGACCCACTATTAAAGACAAAATAACTATAGTCTAATTGATTAAAAGCAAACAAACAAACCCACCAAAATAGACATAAACCATGCCAGTCAAACCCAAGCAAATTTAATCTTGTTTGATGTAAGCTTCCTTCCTGTGTCTCTTCCCAGTTCCAGGCAGTTCTCTTCCGTGTCTCAAGTCATGCTGGAAATAACTTACAAAGCAAACTCTTGGCTGAGGACCCCAAATGTCTTATGGTCAATGAACATATCCCCCAAAGACTTGCCTTACATCTAAAATGGAATACAAAGGATTCTCCAACTATACAAAGGATTCTACAACTATAGCAGCTAAAAAAATCCATCCAAAATAAATCAGGGGATTATTATCAAGCTGGATATAAGACAATGAACAAAAGCTAATGAACAGAAGACTCACTGTGTCATGCTAAAATTAGACTGCATTGATATTTGCACTGTCACGGGTTTGTGGACTACTCAAAGACATATTATTTTTGTAAGCATCATATATATCTTTATCAATTTGATAATTAGAGCTAGTTCAGTACATTGCTAGCTCAATGGATAAGTGACAGGATAATTTCATAGAGGAAAAAATGATGGAGTCAGTATTAAGAGGGACATTTAGTGCAAATTGTAGCACTGAAAAAAAATGCGAACAGCAAGTCTTCTGAAGTTCCTGAAAGAAACAGCATTACCTCTGTCACTGTGTCCCAACACAGGTGCTGAAGCCAACTCCCTCAGGCACCTGTACAGCCAAAACCAGCCTCACTGGCAATAGGAAATGCAGGAAAGTGCCAGCACAGGAAAAGAGTTGGGAACACAGAGGTGGGGATGGAAGGAGAGGGTGGGAGAAGTTGGTGTTTAGATAATCTGAAACTGACATGGAATCACACTTGAAACTGCCTAAAATAAGCAGGGTCATTTTGAGAGAAATGAGGTAAGGAATGATCATATGAGTGGCAATCCCAGCAGGCTTGAGAACATTGCATCCTCTGTCTGAAGTAGGGTTGAGGAGGCAGGACAGGCTGTGGAAGACAGAAAGCTTCTGTGAAATTGTACCTCACTACAGTTTCCACCAGTGCTTCCACTGGTGCATGTAGCACAGGTCTCACATGCCTTATCACAGCACCTGAAACTGCATATAGCAGTGAATCTGCCCAGGAGATGTAATGAAGAAACTCCAGGTTACAGTCTGAAGAAATCCAGCCAAGTAAAAGAGAGAAGGGAGAAAAGTAGTGGAACAATTGCCCTTGTATTACTGTATGAAATTATACACTGTGAATGAGCAGCAAAATCTGGCAAAAAAAAAAAAAAAAATACAAGACTGAAAAATGAAAAGAAAATCTGAAGCTGAAGCTTCAAGACATTATGCCACCAAAACACAGGCATTTCTTGAACCATCTAAATAGTTTGATTTCAATCAACTATGTGTTTGCAAAATGTGTGGTTTGATCCATATTATGCAGAAATATTTCACTGAGTTGAGAAGTGACAAATCATAACACAGGTCTGGTGTAACTCTTTCGGAAATTCATTTTGAATTTCATCCCATTACCATAACAATGCTAATAAACTGGGAGTTGCACAGATGAAGAGAAATAAAAGTTGGTTGGTGGCTTAAATTATGATTTAGAAGTCTCAAAGCCCCTGAAGTGCACATGCACTCAGAGAATCACCAAATACATGATGCTGAATTCAAAGATGAGCGAAGTGCTGATTAGGAAAGAGATTGTTTATGAAAGTTTTCTGAAAAACAGGGTATTTTAGACCATGGAATAACCTCACAGGAAAGAAGCAGAACTGCAAAGCCTGGCAACTGCTGAGGACAAAGTGACAGCCTGGTGTAAGAGCAGACTCTCTGAGGTAACAGATCCACGCACAACTGTTCCTGTGCTTGATGAAAGGCAGGTTAACATGAGAACGGGACAGCTGCTCAACGAACATTAAATGTGACAGAAACAAGCCCCTACAACAGCAGCTCTCATTTTCTACACAACCTCTAATACTGCAATTACCTGATCCATTCAGCTTGGTTTCACATACGCCTCCTTGTCCTCACGCCACTTCACTCTTACAATTATAACCTCTTCTATAAAATCAGGAATACATCCGCAGTTTTCCTCAAGTACAATTGGCTATGGCATTCCTTGAAACGCCAGAAAATTGTCTTTCCTTTCAGACCATGCACATTTTTACACAAAAGCATTTCCAGCCCCAGTTTCTGCTGCCATAGCCGTTTCGTAGCCAGAAGAATGAGCACTTATTTAAAGTGTCAATAATAGAAAGTAATAAAAGCGTGACACATCCCGAGGCGCTGTGAGCTGCTCCTGAGGGAGACGTGCTTTGGGAGCACGACCCTTTCCCGGGTTCTGTCGGTCACTGTCACACCATTATCGGATCAGCTCGGTCAGGGCATTGCTGTTCCTTTAGCGCTGCGGGGTGGTGGCGAGCAGCGAGGATGCTGAGAGCTTTAGGCGTTTGAAGCATTGTTTTTACAATAAGGGGCTCCGAATTCGGCTTGCAGAGACACCGCTTTGTTTCTTTCAACTAACTAATGTGTTTTCAGCCCATCGCCATTAGAATTTTAACACCCAACCAATCCACAACAAAACCAAAACCGGCCAACCAACCAAACCCCCAAACTGAGCTGTTTTAGCACGCAAAGCCTCTGTAGACACACATGAATGATAATTTTAAAACCCAAGTATTAATGAAACACAACACCGCTAAATCCCTCTCGGCGGCTGGTCCTGCCAATCTAATTGCAGCTCGCAATCAAGGTGACTTTAAGCGAAAAACTTCCCCTTGCAGAGACATTCCCCTTACAGGGTCGGTGCCCTCAGAAGGACAATCCCCTCACAGGGTCGGTCCCCTCAGAAGGACAATCCCCTCACAGGGTCGGTGCCCTCAGAAGGACAATCCCCTCACAGGGTCGGTCCCCTCAGAGGGACAATCCCCTCACAAGCTCGGTCCTCTCACACGCAGCCCCGCCGCTCCCGCCCGGCGCGCGCCCCCTCAGCCTGCTCCCCCCTCCCTCCCCGCCCCCCGGGCGCGCACGTGCTGGAAGCAAACACCACGCGGCGCATGCGCGGCTCGGCCGCCCCTCCTTTACCGCCCCCGGCTCGGAGCTGGCGGGGCCGGGGGAGGAGCCTCAGTCTCCGGGCGACTGATTGACTGATGTCATTTCCCCGGCTCCGTGCCGCGCCCGCCCATTGGCTGCTCACGGACCGCTATCTGCGCCGCGCCGCCTGGTTCGCTGTTGCCGCGCCGGCCCTTGCCTTATCGCAATTCGGGCCACGCGGATTAGGGCATCTAAACCCCGCCTCTTGCTCCAGCCCCTCCTGCCGCCAACACCAGCTCCGCCTTCCCCTGCCTCTCATTGGTCCAGAACCGCTTCGCTCCTCCCTCCCGCCCGCGCGCTGAGCTCTCCGATTGGGTGACGGCCGAGCTCTCCCCGCTCCCCCCTCCGCGGTTGCTGATAAAGTTTTGTCCGGAGGCGCTCGGGCCACGCCCCCTCCACCCCAGCCCCGCCCCCCCGCGGTCCAGGCCCCGCCCCTGACCTGCCCGAGGGGGGCGGCCGTTGAGGCGCGCGCGCGCTCGCGGCGGCGGCACCTCCCGTCCCCTCGCGACCCCTCCCTCAGTCCCGCTCGGCGGCCGCGGCGGCAGCATCGGGGGTGCCGGTCTGGGCAGAGGTGCCTCCTTCTCCGCCTCAGCTCCGCTGTCCCCCGGGCACGGTGAGCACAGCCGCGCGGAGCCGGGCTCTCCTCCCGAGCCGCCCGCTCCGCGACGGGGGAGCCGGGGCGGTGCTGGGGCCGGCGGGGAGACGAGGCGGGATGTTGGGAGGCTGCCGGGGCTGCGGGGCTCTGCCCCCGCCCTGGCACCGCGGAGCCGCTGCGGGCGCGGCCGCCGCTCGTCGCGGGCTGGCGCTGGTCGCGCTTGTCACCTGGGACCAGGCTGGGCTTTCGCATCGTATTTCATGTCTGTCATATTGCCTGGGAAACTTCTCCAGCCCGATACAACTTGGAGTAAAAAGGCAAAAGAAAAAAGCCTAAGCCTTTCCATTTAATGTTACGGCCGCTGGAAAACACAGCCCGGCAAGTTCCTCTTAAAATATAATTGCAACATCACTCCTTTAGAGGAAGCGAGACATGGAACATAGGACCGCAGGGAAAGCACTTAATCTGTCCTTTTGTGTAACGTGGGAAAAGACTGGGCTTTTCTGTGCCGTAGGACTCTCCGCTGGGAGGTTTGATGTCTTTTAAAGTATTCTGAGGCTTTTCAGAAAGATTTTAAGTGCAAATTGCTCCTCTAAGGCTCTAATCTGGTGAATCGGAAATGAGGTTGGGTATTGGAAGAGTCTGCTGTGCTGTTTTTCTGTCATTTTGGGTAGAAAACGCAAATGAAACCATACTGGTGCTGGACGTGGCTGGTCTGAAATTGGGGTGTATTCACTCCCCAGCCCATGGTTCTGACACCCCTTTCTGAAACTTGTGTGTGCTTTCCTGTGCCTTTGGCTTGACTGACCTTGCTCAGCGGAATCCTTTGTATCATTGCTACTTCCAAATCTTGTGTAACATCTGCCAGTGCTATAGAAATACATAATGTAGTTAGGGTTTTGGATGTCCGTCTTGCTTCCTGCTTGGTTTTTCTCAGAGAGATCTTTTTGAAACTCGGAGACTGAGATTAACGCTTTTCTTTTTTCCCCTCCTTCCAATTCAACAGATGCAGTTTATGTTGCTTTTTAGTCGCCAGGGGAAACTGAGACTTCAGAAGTGGTATGTCCCATTATCTGACAAAGAAAAGAAGAAAATCACAAGGGAACTTGTTCAAACAGTATTAGCCCGCAAACCGAAAATGTGCAGCTTCCTGGAATGGAGAGACCTGAAGATTGTCTACAAAAGGTGGTTCTGCCTCACTAACCTTGTAATTGCCATACATTACAAACCATGTATAAAGTAGCAAGAAAATAATGAAGGTTGTTTTTATTTTGTTGTGTTTTTTTCCTTCCCTCTGCTGGTTACAGAGAAAACTGACTTTTCCCTTGCATCTAATTTGATAACCAAGCAGGAGTCATTCATGTGTGGAAAATCACTCATGCATTTAGAAATGTACTGAAGAAATGAGCTTTCCTCCTATTTTTATAAGGAGTGGCAGTTCTTGGTAGTCTGTTGAGGTTCACGCAGTACGTACATGCTTCATATTTGTATGCATTTCAGATTTAATAAGTGATAAAAATTTATAAATATTTACCTCAAAAAGTGGCTTCATAAATCACCTGGAAATGTAACTTGCTTTTAAAGGCTTCTAGAAATAAGGAAATAGTTTTTCACAGTACTTGGTTTGGGTGTTGGTTGTTTTTTTGTTTGTTTGTTTTTCCTGTATGTACAAAAAGGGATTTTTCATTATTGCAAAAGTCATGGCTAGCTTTCTTTTGGTGGAAATACTGTGTAATTTTTTCATGATAATTTAATTTTTCAGTTATTCCCTAACCTTTGTTAGGAGTATTTGGAAGGCATTTTTTTAGCTTTGTGCTGATCTTTAGAATGTATCAGAGTGTAGTTCTTCTCCAGAAATAACAGTCTTCTCCAGAAAAAAACAGTAATCCTCCTCCTGATGTGGTATGCTGCATCTCTTCTGGCTAAAGGTGGTGCTACAAAGCTTTGAGTTATCTCTCTTCCCTAGTTAGTTGTAAACCTGAGAATGTTTATGCATTCCTGTTTCCTTGTGGAGATGATAGATAGTTTGTGCCCCATAGTAAATATTGTTGTATTCCCTGTAGATAGGACAGAAAGGGCTGGACCAGAAATGAGGAGTTTGTAACTTCTCCAGGATAACAAATGGGTAGTATCAAATATGTTTAGATGTTTTAAGTGCTGCTCTCATATATACTTTGGTTTGTGTAAAGACACGCTTTTGAGTGTTGCTGGTCTGCCTAATGCATGTAGTTCTTCAACATGAGGAGAAACAATTCATGAGGCTATGCTGATAGCATATACAGTTTCTTCTGCCTCTTGATTTCCTCACAAAACACCTTGAACATATATGTAGACAAGCTTGTTCAAATACTTGCTCTACTTCCTTCCATATTAAGGCCTGCAAGTGCCTTTTCAGCCAGGCATTCGTGGGACTAAATCAGAAAAATGACGCATTAGTTAGGCCAGTGTGTTTCCTTCCTTACCCAGTCTTGAACAGCAGTAGTTGTTCTGGGGATGAGTCCACACAGCTGCTTTCCCTCCCTGTTTTATGCTGTTAAAAACTACTTGCCATGTCCTTTTGTGTCTAGGGAGCTGGTGGAAAGTGGGGTAGGACTGTTTGAGTTGCTGAATGTTGTGGAGTTCTTGCATCTCAGTGGTGTGTTGTGGGTCCTGTGGTCAAAGAGAATGACAAAATTTGCTGGGAGATGTCTATGTCTGGCTAAAAATGGTCTAAATACTGCAGTCTGTCTGCTGGACTGCTGGTGTGCACAGCTGACTGCAGTAGCTTATTTCACTCTCTGCAGACCAGTCTGGCACAGAGAGCCTATGAAACTGCTAAAGATGAGCTTGTACCAAGCTAATGAACATCTCAACTTTTTTTTTGACTGAAACATCACCAGAAGGACTAGGTGTAAGGGGTGATAATTTAAATGTCTGTATCTGGTAACACTAACACCTCTTAGGTTTGTGGGACTTGTTCCCATCATTGCATCATAATTAAAGATGATGAGCACCAGCTAGTATGATTTCTTTGTAAAGGGTGACTTTTTGTAGCTGAGAAGGTAGTGGTTAAAAGAGAAACACACCAGAAGGAACTTCGTGGCTTGTGATATTGCAAAAGGTGCTCCCAATTCCTCATGAGCATCTCTAGAGGATCTCTGCTAAGATTTGTTCTTGTCCGATCTATTGCTGGGAACGATCTGAACCTGCTGGTGCAAATGTTTTTCAGTATAAGTTCAAAAACTATGTGCCTTTTGCTATTTTGCGTCTTGAATTATTGACGTTTAAGTGCTGTTTTTGTTTTTAGAGTGTGTTTGTTGTTCACATGTAGGAGAATTGAACCTAGATACTGCAGCTCAAAGAATGATTGGCAGTATGAGAACTGTATTCAAGGATCTCATCGTACCTTTTTGCAGGAGCAAAATGAACTCAAGTGCAGAAGTTGTCAAGACAGTAGATTTAGCTTCCTTGTGATACTTAACATTTATTAAGACTGCTGGACTATTTTGATTAGCCTCCTTAGCTCTGTAGCATTTTGTCTTTAAAGGATGTTTTCTAAATTTTCAAGGAAATAGATCTTAAAATTCATCTAAACGTATGTGATGTAGCTTTTATTTCCTTCTGGTTTCATACATGTAGCGTTTATAATGGTTGCAACATAGGCTCAGACATTGCCTCCTTAAGTTTTTTTCCTTCAGCACTACAAAACACAGACGGAAAGGTGCCCAGCTTTTGTCATGGTGTGTGAATTGGCTTATATGAATTCTGTAGCTGGTTTCGAAGATAGTTTTTCAGGCTGATACACACTAGAAGATTAAAAAGAGGATGTGAGCTTCTAACTTCAAGAAGCATAGAGATTTGAAGTGACTTGCTGGGAAAATAAAAAATTAAATATGGGAAGCCAACAATTAAGCTTTATGAAAATAGAGGGGGAGTCTTCTGCAGACAGCTGATTAGAAATTTAACAAACACAACTGATGTTTGCTCTTCATATTTTGTCATTTAAAAAGTAACATAGTGGTTTTGGAGCATATAGGGTAGAAGATGCAGCTTTCCCCCTGTGGCAAAAAAATGTGTTAAATGTTAACATTTCTAATTTTTCTAAAGAAGGAACTTAGGATGTGATTTTTTTTTTCTTGGAAGACTTCTGTTCACAATTTTAGCTTCTGGCAATATGAATTATTTTCATTGTGTAGTATATTGCAGTCAAAGTCAGAATTTGGAGAAAAACTTATTTTATATAAATTTTACTTTAGCTGCATTCATGGGACAGTTATTGTTGATTAGTTATTTGATTAAGGATTGTGGCTTTACTTTTATGTGTCAGTTTGAAACTGTATTTGGAATATGATATAGAACTACCATAGCTTTTGCTGCTCTTGATGTGGCAGTTGTCTTTTACTTTTTGCACAACATAAGCTTAATCAGAGGTTATGTTAAAGACTTAAAACAGAATAAGTTTTAAAACTTTCTTTCTACCCTCCCTCCACTGAAAGAAGCCATGAAAGAGCCTATTGTGCAGCTACTGTGTCTCTTAAAGTATTGTGAACTGAAGGTACAGCCGTGTGGCCAGTGGGATGTGCCCAGCTTGGCATGATCCCTCTTTTTCTTTATGTATAAATTAGCAGCCAGTTGTACCTCTTAAAAATATTACTGTGGTGTTAGTTAGGTAGCCTTGTAAAACTGGCTGAATGCAATGATTATAGTGAATTAGATACTTGGGCTTGCTAAATTTAATTAGATCAGGTCTTCTTAGTAGAGGGTTCTAGTTTGTGTGGTACTAGGAGAACCCCAGCAACAAGAAGGTACAGAGAGAATTTTCTTAGAGAATTAGCAGTATCAAATTCTTACTCATTTTGAAACTGCTGGGGGCTATAGTCTTGCTGAAATAAGAAACTGGAAAAATGCTTCACTTCGGTAGACTCTGTCCTGGAGCCTCAGAAGTTCATGTTTTATTAAAGAAATGTATAAAGTTGTAGGGCAAGAAAAAAAAACCTTACGTCAAGCACAGCTTATTAGTTGTTCCAATTTTCATTGGGTTAGCTATCAGCAAACCACAGATTCTTGGGCTCATTGAGCACTTGTCTGCCTCCTCGTTGTCATTTAGAGTTCAGTTCTGTTTGTACCAAACTTTGTAAGCCTTAAACTTCCACAATTAGGATCTACATGCAAAGTGTCTTAGATGCTGACAGACTTATGGCTTGTTTGCAGGCTTATCTGGTGACGATCATCCAGGGATGACTTCAAGCAGGTGTTCTCTCATCTAGGAGAAGAGCACCACTGAGTTAGTAGGATCTGCAAGTTGAGCTCTGCCCACAGTGACCTGATCTCTCAGCAGTTACTGAACCTGGCTGTGAGAGCAGAAGAGAACTGTGCTGAAACATTGCCTGTCTGTTTTGAGGCTTCCCACTGCTGAATTACTGCTACTCTTGAGGGGAAGATGCATGGATTTGTTTCCTATAAAAAATCTCGAGGCCATCTGTCTGAAGGCAGGAATTTTCATAAGTATTTATACCTGCTGTGTTACCTTTTTGTTCTTTAGTCCTGTGTTACATTTTCAGATGATTGGGTCCAAACAATTTTTGGTCTCTCTGGTTTTGGTCCCCTTTCTGATAAGTGAAGGATATTTATCATAAAACATTTTCATAAGTGAGAGTAAGCAGCTGAGTTGAGTCTGATGATTATTTAAAAAATATTTAGTGAGATTAAAAAAGACCAGAACTGCAATAGGAATAAAAAAGGGAGAATGTTTCTTACAGACTATACTTTATTTACTTTTGGGTATGTACTTTTCTGTCAAGGTTTGCATTTTCATTGGGTGCATGTGAAAGTTTTTTGTCAGGCTCATTAGGAAGAAGCTGCTTCTGCAGAGAAGAGATCTTCTTGAGCCTGAGTAATCTTCTTGTCTTTGTGTGGATACTGTCCATGTAAACTGCACTTGGCAAAACTGCCAGTGTCTGCTGTGAATTATAAGTGAACACTTTTTTTCTGAAGCCCTTTCTGCAGGGGAAAAAAAAATTAAAATAATGCCTCTGAGAATTTGGATCTGAAGCATTCCTTTGTAGTATGCTCGTGCCCTTTGGTATGACTTGTTTATACTCTTCTGCCTTTTGCCATTCAGGCTTATTAAAGCTGCATTTGTTTTCTTTTGTTGAGTAGTGATCCATTAGTTGTGGTTGCTACTTAAAAAATAAATACTAAAATATTCTCTGCATATATTAATAGATACCCAGGCCTCCATTTTGTGTTGATACCTACTGAGTAGTGTTTGTTTCTTGGTCTTATTTCTCCAGAACTGCAGTTGGCAGGGCTTGAATGTGCAGTCTACTTGCTAGCTGCCAAACACGGTCTTTTGAAAGTACGTTTCATTCTCTTTTAAATGAGGACACTGAGAGCAGACCATGCTCTGAAAAAGTATTTTGTGTTGGTCTCCCTCTCTCCCATCCCCCC
This sequence comes from Vidua chalybeata, assembly GCF_026979565.1. Lineage (NCBI taxonomy): Eukaryota > Metazoa > Chordata > Aves > Passeriformes > Viduidae > Vidua > Vidua chalybeata. The sequence goes on from NC_071531.1 coordinate 17,006,274, forward strand.
TTCTTTTTCCATAAAATAGTTCTGTGTGCCAAGAGAGACTCCTAAGTACTAGAGGAGCAGAGAGGGACTGTCACATGTGGATAAATTTAAAATACTTGAGTGAAATTTGATAAGATCTGCTGGTACATGGTTCAACTTTTGTTGAAGCGCTGTAAGGAAACAGTTTAACTGCACTTCATCATAATCAGTGCTGCTCTTCTGAAGGTGATGAAAGGCTTTGTTTAGATGGATTTGGCCTAAGTGCTGGTGATTGGTGTAAATATCAAATAATGTGTCAGTGCTCTTTTTTGCTACAATGAAATATGATAACATGGAGCTTGACTTAACAAATTCCTCAGTAGGTTTGAAAGAATGTATTTTCTTTAATATTTCTTTCCAATACTTTTAAAAATAGTTTAGGTTCCTTATACAGATTGAATGTTGCAAGCTACTACAATGACTGTAAATGTCCTTGCACAATTAGGCATAAACAGAACAATGTAAAATCAAAAGAATTGTTCTCAGATAGGACTTCTGATGAACTGATGAATCCCTGTGGTGAAGAGATGAAAGAGAGAGGGAATGAAGGTGTCCTTCACTGGAGGTGTCTTCCTCTCTTCCCCCATCATGTTTTGTGGTAGGATAGGCAATAATATTTTATAGTCATTTAAAGATTTTGTGCAAAACCTTGTATAAAAGCTATTCTGATTAATCTTTCATGTTGAAACTGTAGCAATTTCATTTGGAGCAGAGTGGGAGAAGGGGGGGACGTTTTCAGATCATAAGTGGTATTGGATGTGTGCCTTGGAGACGAATTTCAACATAGCTGAAAATACAGTGGAGTTTTTCCAGAACTTCTAAAAAGTCTGACAAGTCCCAGCTGTTAAAATATGTGTAATGTTTAAAAGATGCATGGGTTTCTCTGTATGGGAAACAACTATGCACCTTAAACTAGGTATTCGCATCTGAATGACTTATTTTTCAGTAGGGCTGGCTACTCAGGAGTGCTTAATCTGGCCAGTTGTCTCCTCTAAAGAGGCAAAAAAACCCTGTTTCTGGTTAATGTAAATTAGCAGTTACAACAGGTGGTTCTTGAAATCTGGTTTGTGCCATGTGTGACTGAAAGGCATATGGTTTTGGCATGCTAGAAAAAACTAAATGGGGTTTTCAGCTTTCATTCCTGCTTTGGTTTTTGTTTTATTTTTTTTTAATCAGCTTTCTTTAAACATGTCTTGAACAAAAATATAATAGAGCACAGTAGAATTGGATGGTCTTTTTGTTAAAGTGCAACTTGATCATATCTGTAGTTATGACTTCCCTATCTTCCAAGATGGAAGTGGATTGCTAGAAACTATTTGATGGCCTCTCATCAGTCTGATGCCAGGACAGTTAGTAGGGATTGCATTGTTGACTTAATTGTAGTTGGTGTGGATTATATTTGTGTTGTTTTTGGAGTTCTTGAATTTTTAAAATTTTCTGTAAAGACTAAACCCTAATTGCTAATTCAGTCTATCTTTCTTGAGGCATTTTCTATGGTTTTTATGATCTGTGTATAGCTTACATGATGAAAGTTTAACACTGGATCAGTTGATTAATATACTGGTATATGGATGTTACAGAGAGAAGAGAAAGTATGTTATCTCAGAACTCTGCCATGATGCCACAAAATGAAATACATTTAGTTTTCCAAACCACCTCTCTGGCTATTTTAGTTCTGTCAGGTAAAGGATGGCAAAAAGTGAAGTCATGCTTGACTCGGAGACATAACTCCCTTGTACATGTGTGTGTCTTCTGGTCTTTCAGCCATTCTTTGGTAGGACTTACTTGGTTTTGATTTGGGTACCAATATGCTGAACTTGAGTATGAAGGACTGCTGAGAATGTGATACTCCTCAAGTGCATTCATTTTGCTTATGCTTTTATGCTAACATTGGGAATATTTTGTTATTACAGATATGCAAGCCTCTATTTCTGCTGTGCTATTGAAGATCAGGACAATGAACTAATAACTCTGGAAATAATTCATCGCTATGTAGAACTTCTTGACAAGTATTTTGGCAGTGTGAGTTAGTTTCTTTATATTTTGTCATTTTGTTTTATGCCCACAGCACTTTTACAAGAACATAACCAGCTAGTAATGGAAAAGGTGTTTTTAATACATTTTGTGTGACTTGCTTGGCCAAACTAAACTGATGGTTGCCTCTATTAAAATACAAAATAAAATTATTGATTTGTAGAAGAACTGTTATTAATCTGGCGTTAATTGCCTGTATTTGTTTCATTTCATAGTAGTCTCGCTTGAGGTCATATAAAATCTTACTCTTAGTGGGAAGCTTTTCTTCTCCCTGGCACTTACCCACTGTGAGCATCTCTTATATCTGCTTCCAAAGGAGGCAGTTGGTTGTGAAGTGGCAGGAATGGTAAGGAAAGGTGAGAGAGACATCTGGTTACCCGGACAGAAAACACAAACAGCTACAGTAATGTACATGAACACTCCTAGAAAAACTGGTGCTCATTCTGCCTTTCTTCATAGTCCTTCTGACTATGAAATGCACAGACTGAACGAGAAATCTGACATTATTTATTTTCATCTCTTTCTGTAAGATTGCGTGAGCTGCCTTTGCATACTGCAGGCAACAAGAGAACTATAGGGAATGTTCTCTTGTGTCTTGAAGAGCTGTGTCTTACAGACTCCTGTGAATTGAAGCCTTTTAAACAGTGAAAGCTTTTTTCAGAGGTTGCTGTAGCTGTTTCTAATTGAAGAAAAAATACTATGTTTTTTTTTTCCTCCAAGGTGTGATTTTTGTTATTGCCCTAGTCCTTACAAGGTTACAGCCTTAGGCTAACATCTTGTTTTGGTAAAGTTTGGTGAAGCTGTGAACAAGTTAAGTTTTGTGAGAGGATATATCTCAAGTGAGAGTATCCTCCCACTTTGCAATAATGCTTGATGTTCTTTTTAGGTCTGTGAACTTGATATCATCTTCAATTTTGAAAAAGCCTATTTCATTTTGGATGAGTTCCTTTTAGGAGGGGAAGTTCAGGAGACATCCAAGAAAAATGTTCTTAAAGCCATCGAACAAGCTGATCTTTTACAGGAGGTAAGCAAATCCAACTTCTCTGGCCAAAGTGTCAGCATGGTAGGAAACTTCCTGTTCCTCTAAGCTTCTAGAAGGTATTTTTTAGCATGGTTAGCATGTAGTTTTAGCTAGTTGTCCTGAGTGTGCAATAGGATGATGTTAGCTGCTCTTTCAGTTTGGTTTGGCATGTTGATGTTGTAACTTACTGTGACTTCGTGTTCTGCTAGTAAATGCAAGTGGCTGTTGTGTGTTTATACCTAGATAATTGTAGATCATGCTTATTTAACTTAGTGTTGTTCATGTGTCTTCCATTCCTTCTTTTTATTTATTAACCATTAGTTTTTTTGTCATACCTGATGCATGTTCACTTCTTACTTTTTCGTTGCTGAAATCCAGAAGCTAGACTCTCTTCTTTGAGACTTTTTCAGGTATAGTTCTAATTAGTTCTTAGACCTGCTTTTCTGCTATAGGCTGCTTACTGTGGAACATTTCCAAACTGGCAAAGCAGTAATAGTAGTGCCATAGAAACATACAGAATAAAGTATAAGAACATTGTTTTTTCACTTTGAATGTTTTTGTTGTTTGTTATTATCATTGAGGAATTATGGATTGCATGTCTACCATTAAAAAAAAAAAATTGATGTGAAGGGTTTCAGTGATATAGGAAAACTTAATATCATTTCTCCATATTTCTCCATACTATGCTGGTTATTTTGGGTTTATCTGATTTTGTTGTTCTTTTTTTCCTTACTGAAATGTACACTGTTAAGGTCCTTGAATGTCTGAATGGGAATCGCAAATGCTGGTGAAATCATCAGTCTTGTGTGCAAGTCAGTGAGCATATGTTTTAACAGGGATGGTTCACCTTTATTTTTTAAAGTGTACTGAGGTTTACTGGTTAGATGATATATAGATCCAAGTTGCTCTATTTCCCCTATATGAACTTTCAATTTGCTATTTTCTCCTATGAATTAATTGCTTAATACTCTTACAAGCCTTCTGTGATCCACTTGGTAGTCTTTTGTTGGGCATAGTATTAGTAGGATGGGGAAACACAAGGTGTTCTTTACCCTGGTAGCTGTTTTTTTAATCCTTTCGGAAAACATGCAGATCCACTGCACATTAAAGTTCTTGTTATGAACAAGGTCAGCCATTACACACAGATCTGCTACCCCATTTTTCTAGAATGGAAATATATGTACTTATTTACTTCTTGTGTTCTGATTCAATTTAAGTCCTTCTCTACTCTTTGTAGGAATTCTCTTAACCAGAAGTCCTGTTGCAGTTTACAAAGAGAGGAGAAAAAGAATCTGTTTATTCTCTTAAAATCTTTTGCTCTTTATATGAAAACAGATATAACAGATTAGTTATATATTCCAGTTTGTCTCCTGCAATTACAGTTAATTGTACATAAAGTAGAATAACTACATTCTTTCTCATTGTTATTGTTTTTGAACTTTATTTTCACTACTTTTGTGGGGCTGTTCTAAAGAAAAAATAAATTTCTAGGAATTCATTACTATTTTTCTTTCCAAGCAACGAACATTCTCTTTTTACAGAGAATATAATTTCATGTTAATATAACTTCAAGTTAAAAATCTTAGGCAAAGGGAAATACCACTTTTTCAATGTGAGACTTTTCTCTAACCCTGGTAGCTTCACTCTGATTACCCTTCCTTTCCCCATCTTTAGGAGATTTTCAGTTGCCAGTGTTTATTAAATAATTTTGATTAACTTGAAAGTTAGCACTTTATCACAGCACCACTGGAGTCCTATGTTGGGCTTCTGTGTTTTTCATTCTTAGTTGTATTGACTGTTGATCAAGTATAAAACTACTCCCTATACCCATATTTTAGTTTATAAACCCTGTAAAAGTCTGGCTTCATAATTAAATTGAGCTTCCAATAAATTTAGACTCTTTTCTATACAAGTTTGGTTTTGTGTCAACTGCTGCTATGTAAATGCTGGGTTTGATGAAGAGAGTTGTTAAAATAAGTTTCTCACATGTGGAGAATTTTTAGTACTTTGAGTTAATATCTGCTTCCCAGAATACTTCAAAACTGCCAGACTGAAACATGGTGTGATTCCAAACGCAAAACATATTTCTAGCAGGGTTGTCATGTGTTTGTTTTTGACCATACAGATTTTAATTATGTGCAACCAAGTAATTTTTATTTGGCCCTGAATACTCATATTGCCAAATATATATATGTGCATCTGTATGCACATACATATATAGAGTTGAATACACAATATTATTGAATGCACAATATTATTAATCAATAATGCTACAGGCATTGGTGTCTGAAGTACCTTAAAGATGAAGAGCTGTATGGAATACTTATACAAAAGAAAATCATTACAGATCCATTAAGTGACTGTTTATGTAATGGTAAGAGGAAATACACTAAGGCATAAATTGCTGAGTAGTGAATTAGTTCTTAATAGCCTTGCCTACTTGTATTTTCTGTTGAAGTTTTCCAGGATGTACTTCTATGTCTGAGCACCTTCAGTAACTACTACAGTTTGTGTGATGGAAACACACCAACTTGTTAAACCCCTCTCACCTTCACATTCTTGTTAGTTCCTCAGGAATGTACTTAGTTCAAGAATCCATTCCCTACCCCCTCCCCCATATTTATTACCACCTGATAACTTATCAGTAGTCAGACATCAGTACTGTCAGTGGTACCCAGATGAAGGGTAGTAAAAGGTAATTAACTTCAGTGCTTCCATTCTTCCTTGTCTCTCTATTGTAGAAATGCTTCTGTTCAAAAGAATGCTTTTACATGTTGTTGATGATTTTATATCTTGTTTGCTAGAGAGATTTTAATACTTAACTAGTGATTACAAAGGCATTACAAAGGCACTGCTGAAAAGGGGGTTTTGCTTGTGTGAACAACTCAATTATACTGAAAGAAATTGGTAGATGCAGTGTGTTGTTGCATTAATTAAATATATACATGTGATGTGTGGAACAGCTAAAAGATAAGACTCTGCATCATTTTGTGACACTACCAATGATAGATGTTTTATACAAAAGAGAGGATTTATTTCTCTCAAAAGTGTAATTGCTCTGGTGGTTTTTTTTTTTTTGAGATGGCTTGAGTAATTCAGTTTGGTGCTTGGAAGTTTGTGGTCATTTACTGTGCTAAAATGCTGAAATCAAGGAGTTAATAATTGTAATATTTAAACTGAGCAGTCACGTATGTATTTTAAAGCAAATCTGTACAGACTTGCTGCTCTTCATTTGAAGTAGGAAAATTTTCCTAAACATTGGCTATGAATGAAAATGGTTTTTGTTGATTATCCTAGGTAAATTTTAGAAAAGTATTTTGGAAATTATCCCCATTTTGTTCACCAGTGTTCTTTTGTAGGATTTTTGTGTATTTTTTTTACTATTTGATTGCAGAACATCTGAATACCTAAAAATACATATTTTTTAAAAGAGATTTCTAAATAAAAAGGTCAGTGAGTCTGTCCACAAATCATGCTTGCTTGTGTCACTACTTCAGTAATGATCAAAAACTTAAAAGCTATGTGAATGGTTTTTTTTCTTAGGCTCTTGGAGTTTGGCCTCAGGCAGTATTTACTAGTCCTTCCACATGAAGAATAAAAGATAAGCTATCAATTAACCTTATTTTCTTTGCTATGTCAAACCCTTGCCTCATCCTATATCCAGAAGGGTGCTGACAGTGTTCATGTTGGCTGACTTGCCCTAGATGTTTAGGGTTGTGCATAGATTAAAGCTTTTGGTTTTAGAATTAGCATCTTTGGAAATTAAACCGTGTTGAATTTCCTGCATATACTATGAGAATTTTCTTATTGTAGATGAATGTGCCTATTGGAAACCACAGGCTTGAAAATATGCATAATAGTAGGTATTAGATTGTTCTTGAGATGTGCCAAAGCTCCTTCATTTTGTCATTAGCACTGGCAAAAGAAAATTCTTATATTTAAGCCTCCGGTGGGTGGGAGTATTAGGGATTTTGTCTGGTTTAGGAAACAGCCTTTGTAAGCACCTTTGTATTACCATTTGCCTGAGAAACTGACTACGATGAATGCAATTAATTAATTCTTCACTTAATGTTTTTTCTTAAATATAGACTGTTGAAATAGACTGCCTTCCTAAGTTGGCAGTGGCATTATTTGCCTTGGCTGTGCCTGTGTTCCCCTGAATGTGAAACAAGAGTGAATAATGAAATCTTTATTATCATGGAGATTCAACTGCCTTGACTGCCATCTGCTCTTCACATATAACTTCCATCTCAGTTTCAGGTGGTCAGCTTTGTTGATCAGTTGGTCACTGCAATTTTAAGACATGTATCTGCTTGATTTTAGGCACAGAAAATGATCTACAATTACATTTTAGAAAATACATATATATGGGGACCTATGAGAGTTACTGTGAATGAGAAATGATAGATTGTTAGTTCATTATTTAGGGATTAGGAAATAGCTGTGATTTTTATGGATTTGGACTCCCTCCCAACTCACAGAAGAACAAGTTTTGTAGTATTTTGGTAGCTGATGCTTATGTAAAATATGTTTCAGAACTCAGTCTCTGGAGATGTATTTATAGAAGAAAGGGGTTATAATGCTTTTAGAGTGTTTGGCACTCTCCATGATACTCAAAAAAGTCATGACAATCAGATGCAGTCCCAGGTGACTGGGAAGAGGGAAGCTTTGTACCCATTTTTAAAAGGGTAGGAAGGAGAACTCTGGAAACTACCAACCTGTCATCCTGACTGCTGTCCATACCTGGAAGGAGCTGTGCAAGGGCACGTGGAAGACAGGGAGGTGATTTAGGACAGCCAGCATGGCTCTACCAAGGGCAAGTCCTGCCAACCCCTTCTATGGGTTGGCTTTCTATAATGAAGCAACTCCATCAGTGGGCCAGGGGAGGGCTACAGATGTCATTTGTGTGGACACAGTCCCCCATACAATTGCTCTGTCTAAATTCAAGAGGGCTGGATTTGATGGGACAGTTACATCCAAAGGATAATGTTCAGTGGCTTGGTGTCTCAATGAATTTCAGTGGTGTTCCTCAGGGGTCAGTAATGGGACCAGTGCTGTTTGATGTCTTGGTGGCATGGAGGGATTGAGTGCACCCTCAATAAATTTGCAGGTGACACCAAGCTGAATGGTGCAGTTCACACATGTGAAGGATGGGATGCCATCCAGAGGGACCTGGACAAAGCTGGAGAAGTGGGCCTCTAGGAATCTCAGCAAGTTCCACAAGATGAAGTATAAGATGCTGCACCTGGGTCAAGGCAATCCCTGGTATCTGTGCAGGCTGGAGGGTGAACAGGTCAAGAGCAGCTGAGAAGGACTTGGGCGTGCTGGTGGATGAGAGGCTGGACATGACCTGGCAATGTGTATTTGCAGCCTAGGAAGCCAGTTGTACCCAGGCTGCATCAGTAGCAGTCCAGGGAGTCCCAGCAGGTCAAGGGAGGGGGATTCTGCCCTTCTGCCCTGCTCTGGTGAGGCCCCACTTGGAGTGCTACATGCAGCTCTTAGGAACAAACCTCTAAAGACTGTGAATTTAATTTTAGCAGACAGATCTGTAAACCTTGATATTTCTGTATTTTTAATAGATAATTTTAAACTGTCCTTCTTGCACTGCAGAGTAGGCTTTCCTGCAAATACTGACCAAATCATACTTTCCATGTTTAAAGCAATAGGAAGTGTTCCAGAAAATGAATAGTAGAACCTGCATCTTTTTTTCCCAAATACTAATGGGGAAGAGGAGGGTAACACTTCAGTATTTAAATATCTTCTTGAAAAAGTGGCACTGAGTATCCAGGAAGTTAGCATATCATGCTTTGACCTCTTCCCATGCTCAGTCTGATTTTTATTTAATTGTTTCTTTTTTTAAGTGTGTGCATGTAAGATGTTACTAATTCTATTACATCAAAGAAATCAAAATTAGAAGATCTTTAGACTCAACAAGTTGAAGGAGTCTTCCATAACAATGTTAAATATGCATTTATTAAGCTTTGCAAATTGAAACATCAGAAAGTTTCAATTGAAAATAAGACAAAATAGTATAGGCAGTCCTTGCTGTCTCATAACTATGCAGTGCCCTCTCTGATGTGAATTCCAATACTGATCAGTTTGCAAACTGTGAACTTGATCATTTATTGATAAAAGCAATTATTGTAGAACTGTTGAGGATATATTAACAATACACTGAACTCTTTGTAGATTATAATTCTAATAAGGATGTATTTATTCTGTACATTAAACGGATAGATTATTTTCCAGAGACATTCTCCTGTCCTCAGCAATAGAAGCACTGTGTCAGGGTGATGCAGTGAAAATTTTAGTGCTGCTGCATGTGCCATAGCTGTTTTCAGGAGTTTAGTCATGTGCTGCTTGTCAATTAGCATAGTAAATTCGGTGAACAATTGCAGAAGGCTGCTTGAGAGTAAGGAGTATCTTATCTTCAAAATCAGGTGCTCTTTCTGAATGCTCACATTAATCTGCATTTTAATAGAACAAGTTTATTGGATGTGGCAGGATGTTGAAAAGATCAGTGTTAATGTTTGGATCTTGAGATTGTGAGGAGAAAATTCCATTTTTACTCTGTTGTCTGAGATGATGTGTCATGTTGCAGTGCTACTACCCTCTCCTAGAATTTTCACTACCTGTGAGATGGTGTTAGAGTGCCAGAGAATATTAGGTGAAAAGAATACGAATGTCCCCAGGAGGCATCCTGTTGTGGTTTTAGATTCTCATTTTTTTGTGGTCTTCTCTGTGTGTTGTACAGATGTTGGGGCACATTGCTGGTATATGTTTTAGGGCTCTTATTTATTTTTAAGGGAGAAGCTATATTTTTTGTTGCCAAGCTGTCTAGCAACGGTAGTAGTTCTGGTGATAGATATCAAGATACAATAAAAGTATGTATATGAAATTTTATAAAGGCTGAAAATTTGATATTAAAAGGCAAAAAAAAAATCTGAGAAGACCTTTTGTCCACAACTCTTTGAGAATTCTAAGTATGTTTGATGGATTGATTAAAGTGAAAATGTTGAACTTTTTGCACTAAGCAATACAACATGAAAGTGACTACTCAGCAAGTAACAATGGTGACTTAAATATGAATATTGAATTAAATTGTTAAATTACTTCAAGGATAATAGGTTGAAACTTTTCTTCATGAAACAAGTCTTATTATCAATGTTAATAATAATACTGTGTGACAGTTAATCACTGAATGAAATATAAATAAATTTTGTATTCTTTTAAGCTCTTAATCTGTTCCAATAATGAGCAACTGCTCTTTAAAAAAGTAAAATCTTTGAATTAATATTCCTTCATGCACAACTGAAGCTTTCTAAAGAACTCTTTACAACATACTCTTTTAAGGTACCAATGTCCTGTACCTGGTTAAGAAATGAAAAGTAAACTTAAGGGTTTTTTGCATCTCCTTGAAGTCTTATAACAGATGTTTTCTTCTGGTGCATTTCTGTTTGTTTTCTTAACAGTGGATTTTTAGGAAAACCTATTAAAATTGTATTAATCGAAAGAATAACAGTAGCTGAAACAAATTTAAGTGAAATAACTAAATATACTTTTGTATACTGTTTAGAATATTTTTAAGTCTTATTTTTAAATGTAAATAAGCTGTACATGATTGGGTGGATGTTGGGTTTTTATTTGCCTTTTTTTAAAATTTAGTAGTTGATATTACATTTTCACTGCTGCTTGATTTTGTTTATAGAGCCAGAATGAAGACTGGGGAGGTTTGTCTGAGGATATCTTATGATTAAGAGCAATCTAAGGCATTAGCCCTTTTGACCCCATCTAAATGATTGGTAACTACCAAGTTTACCATTTTGGTGGCATGGATTAAATGGGTGCTATGCAAAGAGTGCTGCACGTGTAATTAAGTCCTTGCAAGGGTAAACAGAAAATGGGTGATGGGCTTAACTTTCTGCAACACTTGCATGATGGTCTTTCAAGAGTGCTTTGAGTGTTTCCTTTTATTTTCCTTTTATGTACTAACCGCATCAACTTGAAATCTCTGACCTCTACTGGCTTTCTTTGGTGTTGATAATTAAGTGAGATAATGCAAGTTAGAGAAATGGATACCAAAGCTAATAACTAAACAGATATTTGGCTTTGTTTACTTACAATCAGCCCATATAAACATGTATTTATTGGAAAATGAGCTGTTTACATCTGCTATGCAAAGAAAATGGGCCCTAAAAAGACTGGGTGCTGCTGCAATTGACTGTGTATCAAAATGCCGGATGCTGCATGACAGAACAAAGCTTATTTGCATATATAGTGCATTGCAACATATTTTTGTCCAAAGCATAAGTGGAATACGTTGTGGCAGTCCTACTAATAAAGGTAAGATTTTAATTTGCATAAAGTAAGTTTAAAACATACATGAAAATGGTTTGCTGGAGAAAACTTAATTAGTCTGCTGCTTACTTGATATAATGATAAACAAGTAGTTCAGTAAACAGATTGGCTTTTGTAATGTGGAACTGTAATAATAGATCTAATTTCATATGCAGCTTTATAAATATCAGGGTTTAGTTTCCAGATAAAAGAAAATAATTGTAGTAGGCAAAAATATTTATAACATGTTCAAAACCAAATTCACAGTTGGTGTATGGGTATTTTTACCATTTAAGAGTTTCCTCTTAAACTCTAGTATATGATAGCATATATGTAGTATATGATACAGCCATTGATTTGTGTTGGGAAGAGGGGAGCAGCCAATAATCTGCTTGCATATGAGACCTGAAGAATTAGGGCAGTCAACAAGTAATTTTTTGGAAACAATTTCTTCATGGGCTTGGACATATTCTAAAACAAGTGTAAGGAAAACCTAAGTGCTCAAGCTCGATACTTTACACATTTTCCCCTCAATTTCATTGCTTTTTCTTTGCCTTTCGTGATAACAAGTTCATGTAAAAAGAGTGTGATTCTCATGGTGAGGTTAGAATTGAAACTGTGCCTGTAAAACTTTCCTTGTGATTAGAACTTTACAAAGCTACCTATATTGTTCAGCACCTGTGCTATGAACAGAGCTTAGGAGTCGTTGTTTTTTTTTTTTTTTTTTTTTTTTTTTTTTTTTTGTGTCTCAGCTGGCTACAAAGATCAGTTCTGACACATACAAACTCAGGTTTAGATAATTGTGTTACCCCAGTTTACTTGCCTACAATATGTCCCTGGGTGAATTCTGTGTGTGGGCATAGTTTTGGTTGAAGAAATGTGCTTTGTCCTCATTAAATTAAACACAGTTGTATTATCTGATGCTCATGGAATGCTACTTCTTGGCCTGTACTGTTGCCTGGCAGGACTGAACGAATAGTTGCTGTGTTCAGACTCTAATTTACAAGGTTGTCATGGTTCCTCAGAATATGGAGAAATAGAAATGGCATCTGCTGTGCTGAGTGGAGAGGGACAGATAGATGGTTGCACATAATCAGAGGTGGGGAATAGTTAGCCTGCAGTAAGGAGCTGCAGGTTGTATATAGGAATGAAGATCATCTGGGTTAAAGATCTCCTAAGGTTGCCTTAGGGCAAGGGGAGGAGTTTGACTCATAGCTTTGGTGTTTGGATTAACCTGATGTTTAACTAATTGGTTATACAACTTTAAATTACTTTAATCCTTGTTACTCTGAGGCACAACCAAGCCCAGAGTGAGTAGAACTTGGTTTTTTTTGTTGGCTGTTTTAGAGAGATTTTCTTGTAAACTAGAGTGTTGAGTACTACATGTTGTTCCATGTGGCAATTGTATTAAGCCACATATTCAGAAGTAGTCAGTTGCATAGAGAATGTGGTGAAATTTATGGTAAGCTTTGCATAATATTGAAAAACCACATGAAATCTTGATATACATTCAAATTGCTTTGTGTAGAAATTCACCTTTCTATTGAGAGCATTTTACAGCATTTTAAAGTCCTGGTCTTGAGTCAGAATGCAGGTTGCTCATCACCCAAACAGCGGCTGACAGTGACTCTTGTTGAGAAAGCTGGATCTGTTCTTACCGCCTCCTTTGTGCTGATCTGCTTGCCCTGTGGTTCCGGGGCTCCTAGCTTGTTAGCCAAAACTTGAGCTCATGCAGAGGGAGGAAAAAAGCAGTGGCACTGAAAACGGGAGTAAAAAGCAGCTGCTTTTGGCAAGCCAGGACTTTTGCTAAAGTTGATAGTACAGCTTAAATTACATCCTATTTTTAAAAAATCACAATATCTAAATGCTTTAAAAAGCCAATGTTCCACACATCTTGTCCTGACTCACTGTCTGCTGTGAACTCCCAAGTCAGCATGCCTTAGGTAGGGTCTAATTTACTTGTCACATGCTGCACCCCTGCTGTTGGCCTGAATCATAGGAGTGTAGCGAGGAGCTTCAGCAGCCGTATTGACTTTCGGAGTTTTCACCTGTCCTTTCTCTCCCTCTTTCCTTTGTGCCAGGAAAGCTATTTATACAACCATTCTAAAACGGAATTTCAGATCCCTTTAAACTGATCCAATTCAAATTGCTTATTTATAAAAACATATAGTCAGCAGCTTTTCTTTTCCATGTTTACAACTTGTGCCTGCAAACATTTGTCCAAACAATTGTAAGAACACAAAGTGCTGCAGGTACCAGGAAGGAAGGGGGATGCTTAAATGCCATTGCGATGGAAGCTTAATAGTATTGGATGTGACATGGCTTGTTGCAGCAGTATATTCTGGTCAGCTCTTCAAAGATAACAGCACTGCAGTTGGAGAAATGCTTCCTTAAGCGAAGGAGAATAAGCGATGCAAACCTGTGTCTGCAGTGCTGAAAGAAAACATTAATGAATCCTTATGTGCATAGTTTGGCAGTTTGCCAAACATACAGAGACTGTCGGATTATCTGATGGAGAACTCCGTGATTTTTAATAATTTTGGCTCTAACTTCACAATACAAAGTATTCAGCTGTAATATGTGCTTCAAGTATTTGTGTTTTTGTGGTGGCGAGGTGGAGCCTCTGATGGATTCTTAGAACCATCCTTAACTGCTGAAGGCTGGGCTCTGGCTTGTTCCCGGCTCGCTGCGTAGCAACTGATTGGCACATGTGAAGGAGAGCCTCCCAGAGCGATTATCACCTCTGAGCTGGCAGATCAGAGCAGCAGCCAAGAGTCAGGAAGCGCCTGCTATTATCCGGTTATAGTACACAAAAGCTTCAGCTGATCTTTGTAGTGCTTTTGGGAAAGAGGCAGGCAGGCCACTGCTGTCATAGCCTTCTGCTCTGCTCTGTTGAGGCGATGTTTTAGAGCCGAAGTCTATGCATATGCTTGGATGTTTTGTGGAATTACATTTGCAAGACAACTTGCTGTGTCATACTCTAGTTGAGAATTCTGTTGACCGGTTTGCATCGATCTTGAAGATTTTTTTGTTTTCTCTGTATAGAAAGCTACAGACAAGATCTTGACTAGGAGTTGGTATTGATGAAGCATTCTTCTTTTTATTTGCTTGCTTGTGGGTTTTTTGTTCTTTTTTTTGTAAGAGCATTGTAGTTAATACTTACCTTTGAAGATGTTCAAAAGATGTTCATGTTTCTAGGTTCTCTGAGAAAACACTTGGCTCTTCTTTGAAAATAAAGATAGAATTTCATAATAAAAGTGCCCTAGTAAATGATCTAAAATATCCTTTCCAACCCAAACCCATCTATCTAATAGACGTCTCTGAACAGTTAGCTAACCAAAGGTTGTGAAACAGGTATTCTCCTGTTTTGAAATCCTTCAAAAGGCAAGTGAACAGCAGCAATTTCCTAAAGCAGCCGTTCATTAGAAACATTGCCTAATAATGATTCAGAAGTAGAGTGTAAAAATAATTGCTTTTGAAGCATTGCTACGGAAGTGCTTGTTAAATGTGAATCTCTTCCTAGTGCAAAAACTTCATGTTTCTAAATATAAACCCTCATCCTTTGCTCTTGATTTCCCAATAGCCTGCTTCTGTAGAATTCTTCCCAAACTTACATATACTCCATGAACCCACATCTTGTATGTTGTTCAAGCTAGGAAAAAAGCCAAGTCTTTATTAAAAGGTGGCAGTTGTAATTTTTGTGTGCAGTTTAACATGGCTTGCCTTCACAGGCTTTGTGCTGGTTTTGATGGGAAAGAAGTTAAAATAACCTAAGCAAACTTTCGCTGAAAAAGAAGTTGTGCGAAGTATTGATGAAGTCTGTGTCACTGCCAGGAGATGTCGTCAGTAAAATGGCAGCCCTGAAACACGCTGGTCTTGAGACAATTTGGTATAGACATAAAGAATTTCTTTTCTCTCTCTTGCCTGAGGAAATAGCAGTTTTCTTGTCCACTACAGACATAAAATACCTTAAATTGCAGCAAATAAATAATTCAGGAGAGATGTTAGGCAGATTTTCCAGTGGTGATGATAATGTAGCATTTAAGTAGATTGCCTGAGGCACAATAAAAAGACATCAGTGGATGCCTTTAATAGATGAAATAGTTCTCAGGAAAGTTATAGGTATACTGTTTGGGGGGCTGGATTAAATGAAGGCCCTTCTAATTTTATTTTGGCTATGATTTTTAGTTAGTTTGGGTCATGACAGAGTTGGTTTGAGAAAATGTCAGTTGGGTTGGACTGGCTAAATAGTTCTGTTTACTCAGATCAACTCTACCATTTTTCTAATTTAAAAAATCTCCAATGACTCAGGCTGACAATTTCAGAGTATTATTAGCTTTTTAAAATGAGTTGTAAGCACAGATGTCATTTTGAAGATTAGTTCTAGTAACTTCTAAAATATTGCAATTCCACAATGTGCAGCTTGTATTGTAGAGCTATTACTTTTGTGGCAGTACTAGGATCTAAGACCTGTGTGTTAAAGTCAGATAAGTGGTTTACATCCATAGTTCTACGTGATGATTTTTCAGAGATGGTATTTCACGTTAGTTTCCCCTTATATTGTGCTGTAAGGATACCATTGCCTCTTCCCTAGCTTCTAAATCAACTAATTCATAAACTCATTAGATCTAGGTTGTTATCTTAAATGGCATCTGAGCCTGTGAAGCATGTCCTTGAGGTCTGCACATTCCCACCGAAGGAAAGCAAGGTAGTGTAGATACTGATCGTGGAATTTGACAACTGTCCCTTCTCCATACTCTCTTTTCTGGTATTCAGACCAGCAGGCCAACTGCTCTGTAGTTTAGTGGTGGGCACAAAAAAAGATCAGTCATAGTTGAAACTTGTGAGGTGCTGTAGTTCTGTGATGGCAAACAATTTGTCACAACTTTATTTTCCTCTCAGGCTGCCCACAGTGCCAGGCTCTCCGTGTGGGATGGTCCTGGGTGTCCTTGGTGGGGTACAGAGACCTCACTGGAATGCCAGTTTTCTTTCTCAGTATTTCTATGTTATCACTTTGTGTCTCCATTACCATTGTCTTCCGTTTAATCCTTTAGTTTCACTTCTACAAGGTCAGTTTATTGCTAGTCTAGTTGCAGGTGGTGTTTACGTGTTCTGTAAACTAAAAAGCCACCAGGAGTGAAATAACCACTCTCTTCCTGTTGTTGTCTGACAATCTCTCTTGCTTTATCAGTAAACTCTAAGTTTCTGTGAAGATGAGGCACTAATCCCACAACAGTAAAGTGAGTCAATAATCTAATTTTGTGTACCATGATTTTAACATCAAAGACAGGAAATTCCT
The DNA here is from genome assembly GCF_026979565.1 of Vidua chalybeata. Taxonomy (NCBI): domain Eukaryota; kingdom Metazoa; phylum Chordata; class Aves; order Passeriformes; family Viduidae; genus Vidua; species Vidua chalybeata. The sequence goes on from NC_071531.1 coordinate 17,022,983, forward strand.
CAAGGTATAAACCACTGACAGTACAAACAGGGTGGGGAATACCCCAGGACTGTGTGGGACTGTGCAAGCTGGGAAAGTGCATAATGAGCACTTCCATGGCTCATGGAATATTTGTTGATATTTAAGCATTAATATTTGTTGATGTTTACAGTTATGTAAAATGGGACATAGTCAGTGTTCTGGGCCAAAAAAGGATGCTTAAGAATGTGTACACACATAATCCTTGAATACAATAGTGGGTTGCAGTCAGCTTCATAAGAAAGAATGAGCTGCTGTCATTCTTCTTCCTGTCCAGAGAGCTAATGTAAAAATAAGGAGAAATCTGTTAGGAGATTTGACAGGCATTTCAGTGAAGACACCAACTTTGATGGTTCCACATTTCCAGTGATAAACACTGGAACACATGAGTTCTTTTCAAGGAAGAGGGGAATCACATGTATGGATATACAACTCAGATAAAAATTGGGCATTTTAGATTATTACAGTATGCTTGTTCTTCATTTGTCTTCATGAACAGTCACCAGTGTAAGTAAAGCAGAAGTTTTCCCTAGAGACCTTTCTGGGAATATTTGTCTGTGGAGGTTCCAGGAATTCTAAAGTTAGTACTTTCTTCTTTTTAGTCAAAACTCTACTCCCTTAAAACATACACTATTACCCTGCAATGCCTTTTCCAGTTAGGAATATGCCTCAGAGTTTTGTTTTTAATGTAGACTGATGCTTTTTACTTAGGCCATGCGAGAGGTGTTAAGTGTTGAAATTCACGTTTGTAATTCTTCATTATATACCAAATTATTTTGAATCTAAAATTTATATCATATAACTTATTTGTAACTGTCACAGAGTGATATAGGTGCTATTATTTTGTTAACTACTGGATTTGTAGTTAGCCTTGTCAGGATAATTTAAGCTACTGTGACATGATCTTCAGATTACTGATACTGAAAAACAATATAAAAACAGTACAGCTTCTGGAATATTTTTATTGTGCTTTTTTTTGTAATTTGAGAATAGAATTTAAAAACATGGAAGCTTGGACATGTGAATAAACTGAGATGGCACAGAGGAGACAGTTTTAGAAGTCCGTGGGAACTCTCTGAGTTCTGTTTTAAAGCTTCTGCCATTCTGGGAAGTGGGATACTAAAATAGATTCAAGATTGTAATTGGTGCAGGATCAAAGATGAAAACTGACATGTAGAGAGTTGAGTTTTGTGTATTTTCATTGCAGAAAAAGTTTAATTGGCATATGTGGGGCTGATGCTCCTAAATGACTGTTACTCCGTTATTAAAATTGAGTGTTGCTTTCTATCTCATCTTTCAGCAAATTGAATACTAATGTTCATGCCAGTCATACAAGAGTGTATTGAATTCAGCAGCATAATCCAAAAGCAAAGAAAACTTCGCCTGCTTTGAGAGGTGTATCAGAGGCCTCAGTTTTTCTAAACAGACTCTCTTTCTACAAAATACAATTTTTGTCACCAGTAATGCCACTGCTGTACTACCCTGGCACGGTGTGCTCACAGCCATGTTCTGGAGGCCTGGTACCTCTAAATGTGTGTTTTATTAGAGAAGATGTGGTGGGTGATATCAGATGCCACTTAGCTCAGTGCCTGTCTCTGACAGAAGCCAATAGTCAGTGCCTGATGCAGAGACAAGTGATAGATAGGGTGGCCCATCTCTGGAGCTTCAAACTTTTTTGGCTAAGAAGAAACTCTGAGCTTATGTAATAAAGTATTTATGATATGAAGTTTTTCTGTCTTGTTGGACACAGCATGGAAGTATGGGGAGGGTAAAACAATGGTTCTCCCCACTACCCTTCGCCCTGGATGTCTACAGTAGTCAAAAATCCAATGCTGTATTTCTGTATCAAATGTCCTTTTAATGTCAGAGATACAATAGCGAGGTAGTATTTTTCTTGCATATCTGTCCACCTTTCCATTATGTATAAGAATATGTACATTTCTTTTGTAGCCACGTCATGAATACTTTAATGTACCAGTGTACTAAATGGCTTCATTCATCATGCATGCAGAATTTCAGAGGAGATAGACCTGTGACTTACTCATGACAGAAAATTATCATCAGCTTGCTGAATCCAGTCATCCTGAATCTAATAGAATGCCACAACCATTCTCTGCTGTTGTACTTTCCTCTTCCCCCTCTGTTTTACAGTGTTGTCTCTTCACATGTCTCATTTCAACAAAACTTGTGCTTGTTGCCATATGGTTTAACTTTTTTATTGTGTGTAAGCTTGAAGTCTTAAGCTTAAAAGTTCTATAGCATTTTCTGAGCTAAACATCTATATACTGCAATACCTATATTGTAATATTACTCAACCCACATTTATCTTTTAAATAGGTTATAGTGGTATTTAAACATAATTTAAGTCTGTAGGTGAAGTTAAGACTTACTAAGAAAGTAGTGAAGAAGTATCATGTGAAATGTATATACACACAAGTACTAAATTATGCTGAATGAAATTCTATGTAGACGATGCATCTTAATTAAAGGTGCACATAACACTTTCCCTTTCTGAAGACTGACACAATAGTGTGACTGACCTTACAAAAATGAGGGGGGCAGAGTTACTTAGGTCAAAGAGAATGATGGGTAAATCTGAAATTAAAACATTTGTATTTAAATGTGTGGATTGCTCCTGTGAGTAATTTAACAGTTACTGCCACTGAAAGAGAGAACAATATCATTGCTTGACAAATGAATAATGGAATCATAGAATCATTGAGGTTGGAAAAGACCTCTAAGCCTATTGAGTCCAACCATTAATGGGTAGGGTTGGAAAGATCTAAGTCCATTAACAGTATACTTGCAATATGCCTTCTTAAATTGGCATTTCCAGTTTTAAATGCAGGCTGCCTTGTGTATTGGAAAACTGCCACGAGGGTGACTATAAGTGCATTCAGTTGAAGAGTGGGCAGAGTGAGAGGACATGTAGTGTGTCCTGTTAGTAACCTAAAACCAGTACTGATTCTGAAAATAGTTTCCATGAATTACCAAGGAGGCAGTTTCTAAAACGAACCACAAGCAAGCTAGTTCCCTGTACTATATGTGGTAATGCACTACCTTCCAAATGTTAAACTGACAAAAAAATGGGGGATTTAGGGGATTAGACAAAAGATTTGGATTGGATTTGCAGCATTCTGAAATCTTAGAAAACAAGATCACAGAAGTGGTTTTCCATTTCCAAGTTTGCCTTTTTTCTGTAAGCCATTAACAATGTGTTTGGATGTCTTGTTAATGCTGCTTTAGCCTGCATTATTTCATGCCTGTTGGCTTAAAATGCTGTGCATTGAGCTGTAATGAGATGCTGTTTTTCTTGTTATCTGTATACAGCTGCTTGCTTCTAAATGACTAGGTAATGAATTAGCTTTTCTGGCATGTTTGAAATAAAATACTGCATGCACTTTTGTCTCATGTGAATGACTTTTTTCTTCATCTGTGTTCTGATATTTCAAATTTGTTGTTTGCCTTGGGTGATTCTGAGCTGCAGGTAGTATATAACACTGCAGAATGTTTTACCTAAGAATTGGATAAAAAGTTTGGCACTTAGTAAAACAAATAATGTGAACAAAACATAATTAATTCTATTTGTTTCTTAAAAGTAATAATGAAGTTATTCTTCTAGCAAAAGACATTAGCCTTTAGGTGTTCCTTGAGATTACATTGTTGATGAGGAAGGCACATTGTCTCAAGATTACTAATTCAGTGAAAAAAAAAAATTAAAATATGTCTGAGTTCTATGGGTGATGTATCTGTGGACAAGTGGTTAATGTCCTTAAAATGGGTTGCTTTTAATGGTTAGCCATTGACCTTGATTTACTTGAAGAAATGTAGTGTTTAAGCATATGCCTGCTAAAAATCATCTCAGACTTCGAAATGGCAGTGAAAACAACAATTCTAAAGTGCTCTAAAAACAGTGGCAGCACTGCACTGTACTTCTTCACAGCTATAAAGAGTTTTGTTTTCAGGTAACTTTGTAAGTATCTTGTTGTACTCCTGAGTAACTCTTAAGTGCCCACTGCTGTCTAATCAATTTAAAATTAAAAAGTGAATTTATTTCAAATGTTTTGAAGACCCTGAAATGCTTGAGAAGTTGTATTCTTGTAGAATGCTCTTGAGTTCTGGCGCCATAGTTAGTTAACCATATAGGATTTCTTGAGTAAAATACCTTACCTTGGTGGATAGGGGAGGTGTGTGTCTTCTAAAATGAATGCAACAAAGTAATCTGAGAATATAATACAAACAGTTATATTAAAAATGCTAAATAGCCATTTCTTCAGTCAGTGTCTCCTTTTGGGGATTTGTTAAAATACACATGTAAATCTTTAATCCTGCCATCCTGTCTGGCTTTGTCAAGGTCACTGCAGTTCTAAGAATATTTAAATATTGCATCAGTGAGGGAAAAAAACCAAGCCAAAACTACATCTTTAATACACCAAGTATCTTGTTTTCAGTTTTAACTTGCCTTTTTATTGCAATTTTTTATTTCCTGCTGGATTTTAGAAGCCATCTCAATATGCCTGTTCCGAGCTCTGATTTTTGAATGAAGTTGACTTAAAGTATCATAGCTTGTTCCTTCACTGCTGAATCACCTTATACATGAGCTGAATGATGATAGTAAACTTGATCATTTTGTGCCACACAGTCAAGGCTGATAGAGATAATATTCTGATGTTATTTGCAAGGTTTGAGGTGTTTAATTTTGTGTTTTACCGACATTATTTTTCTAATAAATACTTGCAAAGCAGTTGAAAAATAATTTGTTGGCTGCCTTAACTGTTATCTGCCTTTTTTTTTCTGCTGCATGACATGTCTTGTTTTAGGATGCTAAAGTAAGTTTATTTGTACTCTTGATGTTAAAACTCTTGTTTTGATACGGACACAGTATCCCCTTTTATTTATCATGGCATTGTTAATAGTTACAAAAAAAAAAGTTCAGCCTAATGTTTCTAGTTTAAACCATTTATTTTCAGATGGAAGTAATGAATACAAAACTGATGATTTTTGGAATTTGGTATTAAACAACTTTTTCTGAATCTAAGGAAAGCTTTCTAAGATTAGAATTAACCTAAAACTTTATGCCTGGTGTAGAATAATAAAATTCCTGTCCTAAAACCCCCTCCCTCTTTGAAAGGGATCAATTGACACCAGGCATACCAAGGTACCGTGACTTGCTTTTATTAATTAAACATGAGATCACTGTATAAAAAACCAAACAAACTAAAAGTCTTTTATAAAGATCTTAAGGGATACTGTATCTTAGTTGCATCTGTAGTTTCATTCATCCACTTACTTGTTATTCCAAAACAGATTTTTGAGACCCTTGAAACAATTCACCACAAAATTCACTGACTCCATTGCAAGATCCTTCCCCATCCCTCCCCAGTTCCTATCTCTGTTACTCGCTTGTGATTTGTTCCCTGCTGGTAGATCTAAATTGTTTTATTTTTATTATGCTTAAGGGCAATAAAATTTACCAGCTATTCCTGTGAACCATGGTAGTCTAATTAACAGCTCTGTGAATAGTGCAGCTAATACCATGTTTGCAAACTGCAGTGCTTCCATGTTTTCATGTCTTTTCAGCTTTCTTTATCAATTCAGCATCTTCCATACTAACTCATGTACGGCGCTGCTCAGTAGAAACAGTGTTCATTTACTCTGTCTCAAATTTTCCCTCTCTAGGAAGCAGAGACCCCACGTAGTGTACTTGAAGAAATTGGATTGACATAAATCTTCTCTTCAGCTGATGCCATCTCAGTGTTTCATACTGTAAATGTTCACTGCCTTCATTGTAATGTTTAGCTAATGGTGTACGATGCTGTTTGTCAGTATTACTGTTTTGCTAAGCTGCTTCATTCAGGCCTACAAGAAAAATACTTTTTTTGAAAAGGGAACAAGAAACCTAAGTTCAAAAATTTATAAATGAAAGGGAATTAGATTTAAATTGACTCAGTGTTTTCCTTCACTGCATTTATAGGAAAATTGCATTTGACTTCAATAAGCCTACTGTTTTTTATAAGTGAACTTGACTTCAGGAAATAAATGTATTATTATGACATAAACATAGCCTACCTAAATGAAAAGAAACTACATGGACAACTCCAAATACGAAATGTTACGGTGTAGAAATTGTGTTTATGCAACCAAAGAATTTGTTCATCTACATTTTAGTCACCACTTGTGATTATTCTGCTTATTTCAGTTGTTGCATAAAGATTGGAAATATCTGTTTACTACTGAATTTGTCATTATACCAAAGAATCCTGCCAGGATCTGCATATCAAACTGGTAAAAAACTGTTAAGGTGATAACTGCTTTTTTAAGAAAACTGATCAACTCACTAGACATGAAGGTGTATTTTAGTACAGCTACCTTGAGCAAAACTGTGCAAGTTACTATACTCCAAAGGGAATGTGTGTAGGAGAGAAGGAAAACCAACCCAGACTGAATAAGGAAACTTTTTAGGTCTGATATTAGCTTGCTTTGACCATGATCACAAGAAAAGGAAGATCAGCTTTCTAACTGAACAGAGAGATGCTTAATGAAAACTGAATACTTTCAAAGATGAGAAAGCAGAAGCTTTACAAAAGGGACCTTTTATTACTTTCTTTTGAAGTCTACCAATTAATCGGTATTTTTTGGTGTTTTGTAGTTATGCTTTATTGGGTGTATAGGTACCTTTAGGACACACTAAGTATCAAAGTCATTTAACTGCTTTTCTTGATCAACAGGTTAAACATGTGACACATCCCTTAAAATACTCCTGTGTGATGTAGTTGAACCAATGAATTTGCAGTGAGAGCTCTTAAACATTAGATTTGTATAGTATATTCACTACAAATCATGTAAACTGATACCCAGTAATATTTTGACACTTTGAGCAGACTCTCAGTAATGATGGACTGAGCCTGTTTCACTAACAGAATTGTGATCCATGTGTGATTTTGAGGGAGACAGGGGGAGTCTACACCTGGGAGTAGCCAAGTTCTGTTGCTCATCCCCATGGATTGGAGGTTGTCCCCTCCCTCTCCACCCAGACACCTCCCCCTAGGAATTTTGGCTTGTTCACCCAAGTGGTGCCATGTTTTCACAAAGCTTAGCTCTGGCAGTGCTGCTGGCAGCAGCACTTGTGTGGTCAGCTGGAGAGTGGGTTCAGTAGTACCCAGCCAAAGGAAAAGTGCAGTGATGCCACTTCTAAGGCCCCAGATCCAGACCCCAGCATCAATACTTGAGCCAATACAGCGGCCAGCCAGGCCCAGGCTGTGTGTGCCACTCCTGTGGCAGTTCCAGGGTGGTGCCTATGAACTCAAGCCATTAGAACTTGTATATGGATGCCCATTCCAGGATTTACACAGAGATTCCAGATGACCAGAGGCTGTTTTTGTCCCCGGGCATTTCCCCAGTGCACAGTTGGCAGGGATAGATGAGGGTAGAGGGGTAGCGAAAGGACCGGTGTGTAAGATTGTAGTGGTAAAACGGATTTAAGTCAAACCAGAAGCAATTTTATATGTATTAAACGTTTCTAAAGTTTACACTGTCACTTGTATGTGCTTGGCTGGATTAAGCTTTGTTGTGATTGTGACAAACTGTTTGATCTCTGTCACATTGGTTTAGTTGTAATAAATGTCCATTTTTACACCATTGCTTGTGTTTGTATGTAATTAGTGCCTATATTAACAGAGGAAAGAAGAGGCCACTCAGTGTTGGCTTAAAAAAAAGGGAAATTTTATTACAGTGCTTAACCTGTTCTTGAGCACTTCATTAAAAAATGTTGAGGATACTCTGTCCAAGTTTGGTTATTTACATCAATTTAAATTGTAGAGAAAGCAATAAATTAGCAAGTTTTTGGAAAGCTTGCCACATTAAACATGAAATTTATTTAAGTGGATGTTAAATTGATGGGGTTGTACCACTTCATTTGAAAATTAAACCACATGTTGAAAGAGATTTCTGGATAATAGAGACTGAATGTTCAGTTCTTTTCATAGAATTCTGAACAAGTCAATGCAATGTTTACAATCCTGGTCTCAACCAAAAATATGTCAGATGAATCTGTTCTCCTCCTTTCTAAAAGAACTGAACTTCTTCATGCTATCAGCAAAAGCATGGGGAAAAATTAACATCTTCAGGCATTTCTGAAATCAATTTGAAATGAAATTCCGGTTTTTTAATTTCCTGTCTTGTGCGGAACGGTTGGGGAGAGCTAAAGAATAAGTAGGAATTTCTGGATTGTCCAGGCAAGTTGATTGTTGTCTTGAGTGTCTTCAACTTCACTGACTTAAGTCTTTAACTCAAAGAGGCTTTCCTAAATTTCCGCTGTTCTTTTGGGTAAGGTCACAAGGATGGTCACCCTGTGGCTGCCTCTGTCAAGCTCCCACATACCATGGGTTATGTTGTCCAGCTTGCTTTGCATTCTGTCCCATGCCTCGACAAAGTGTTACCCGTCCATGTCACATCAGTTTTGGTTTTCAGCCATAGATACTCAGTTCACCTGATGCATCAGTGCTGAGCAGGAGCGTATGTGGAATAATTTGGGTTCATTTTAATTACAAGCTTACAGTGAAAGCAAAATGAGCTTCACTCTTTGGATTATGTAAGAAAGTAAATTAAGCTTTTAGGTTGTTAACTATCATAAACTTCCATCTTTTATGTTTTTTAAGAAGTGCTGATCCAGGACAGGAAGCAGTAGGATCTTTTAGGATCTCTTGCATGTCTTTAGAAAAAAACCAAGTTATTTAGCGCACAGGAATGTCACTGGTAAACCGGCGGGCAGTTTCCAATACACTGAACGTGCTAATGCAAAACTGGATGCAAAACGACCATGCTGCCATCATGGGCATAAAAGTGGCAGAGAAGTCACTTGGGATGCATTTTGGACAATGTGCCTTATACACAAGGGCTGGGGCCAGAGAGGAAGGCCTTGTTGGGTGTCCACAAGAAATGCCTTGTATACAACACACAGACACGTGCCACCCCTCCTCAACCCCTGACAGGGGTTCACTACTCTGGACAGGCAGACAGGGAATGAAATCCCACAGAAGTGGCCACCAGCTACAGTTGGAGGGAAGGCACTCTGCTGTGAGGGGGCAAGCCCAGTTCCCTGATGCCTTAATTCTGCTGGGCAGCAACAGTGCCCTTGCCTACAGGGGTTTCTCTTGTGCTGCCTGGCTGAGCTGTTCCTCCTCTACTGAAGGGCAGGGCAGCACCATCCTGACTGAAGTAGGGCATCTGGCAGGCCCTGGCACTGCCACCCTGAACCTGTGTGTAAATGCCAGAATTACTCCAAAGCACCTCCATGATCCCTGCAGAATTCACAACTGAAAAAAAGTATTTTGAAAGCTGCTGCTTTTAAGTAGTCTTTGAAGTCAAAACAAAACTTGGCCCACATTAATTCACTTTATAAGGTCCTTTTCTGTGGAATATGTGGAATAACACACAATGGGAATAGGCTGTTCCTTACAAATTGAAATCTTTTTGTGTTCTTCTGGGGCTTTTTCCCTTTGGGAAAGAAAATAATTAAGCTTAACATTAAAAAAACTTCTAATCTGTTTGTCTCTGCAGAATAAAATAGCTCACTCATAATAATAAGGAAACACAAAACCATGCATATAACACTACTTAAGATTATGAAGCAGAGAAACAATACTGAAAAATATGAACTCCAAAGTTAGAAAACTGGTGGAATCCCAGGTTTCATGCTAACAAATGCAAGCTAAATATCAGATCCGTAGCACTCAAGTTCAGTATAATAAACAGTGTGCGAAAGTGCAAGGAAATCACAGCTACCAGTCCTACACTGTACAGGTACAGCCAGCACGTTTAGGTCCAGACCTCAAGAAAAACAAGCTGAAGCTTCAGCCATTGTAGTAGCAGAAATAAAGTATATTTAAATTTTTACATGCATTTCTGAGCAAGTTTTTTTTTTTTTTTTTTTTTTAATACAGCCACTCAGCTTCCCAAATCCTATTGCAAAACTGTGGGGACAAGGAGCCTAATCACCCATGGAATTCTCATGTGGTTGTTAGTGGGCACTTAGTTTCTAATCCCACGGAGGCCTGGTTTGCTTATTTCATCTGACTGGTCACAGGTTCCCACCACCCACTCCACCACTTTTCCTTGAGTTGGACAGCTGATTTTTCTGGGATAATGCTCTGTGACATCTGTCTGTATGACATGGGGTGCACAGCATCTGCACGGGCACAAGCCAGCTCTCCCACCAGAGAGCTGTGGGAAGCAGGGCAGCCCAGGGAATGGAGGATGTAACCGGCCTGCTGGTGGCCAACTGAATCAGAGTTTGCCACATGTGGTGCAAGTGACCCAGCGAGGCAACTGAGCGTCTATAAAAAAACCAGGAACCGCAGAGAATTTGTCTCTAAGGTGTGGTGAGAAAAAGATACATTATAAGAAACTGGCAGTAACAAATTTCTCAAATGGAATTAAAAACTTCGTGCTGTCTGTCCTTTGAAATATGCCTTTTAAAAAAGTTATTTCAAAAGTTATGCTAATTACAATTCCTACATCTGTTAATAACTAAAACATTTAATCAAATTAACTAAGCTCTGCCTACAGTTATAACAATATATCTTGAAAGTTGGGTTTGAACTGAACATCGCTTTTGTAGTATTACTCCATATTGGACAAGTTACACATGAAGAAAGAAGGAAAAATGTATAATCAGCATGCTAGGTGCACTATGCATTTAGAAAAGCAAAAATATATATAGATCATATCCAGAAGCAATGTTCACTTGATCTTAACTATCCTGGGGAAAAACATTCTTGCTGTGAGGAATGCTGTTGGTAAAGTTCAGATACCTATATTTTCTAAGGGAGTTTATGTTACGTTGCTGGGAGTTGTAAGGAATTCCTATTTGGGAGCACTTCATGCCTGCTTTAGGCTTTTAACTCATGGGGTCTGATCGGTTCTCTGAAGGCAGGAGCCCAGTTCTTTGGAGAGGCTAAAGACAGGGAGGTATCTCTACAGACCATTAGGGCACCTGCACCTTCGTGCCACAAGTGTCTGAGGACACTGAGGTGCCCACGTTAAAAGTTGAAGATAAGCCATGTGAGCACAAATCTTTTAAATAAAAGTGAAAAAATATTGGTAAAGATTTATCTAACTGCAGGTACTTTGCTATTGTAGCTGTCATTTGAAGAAGGTTTTGTCCCAATAAATTCATTTTTATGTACCCTACTCTTCAGCTTGGCCGTAGGAAAGCAAGGCAGTAGGGTGCCTTAAACTATTTGTAAAATAAACCTAAAAAGGCTCTAAGTCAAGTCTTCCTCTCCCAAAACCATGAAGTGTTCTTTCATGTATAAACCCTTCAGTTTCTTCAGCCACTCTGCAGCCATCTTGACTGAGCCTTCACAATCACATCTTTGGTTCCCAGATGGGACACTTTTCACCCCTCCAGCACAAGGTAGGCAGGTCGTTTTCACGTACAAGTGGTGTGCAACCAAGAGGTATGCAAAGTATTTCTAACCTCATTCAAGGACTACAGTTGCATGGTCTCCAGTCTTACTTGGGGATTAAGGTACTGAATAAACTGATTGTTTCTCTGTGTACTTCTACTTGGTTTTAGTCTACTGCAATCCCTACAAGCGATCAGCTCAGCAGCTCAGTCAGGGTCAAGAAAAATCCAGCACTCATGACCAAAAAGCTCCTACTGGGCAAGTACTGTACAATCAAATAGTGATGTCTTTGAGATCCCTTTTCTCCAACTCATAAAACGATGATATTTTCTTTGTCTAAAAAGCAATTTCCAATAAACAGATGAAAAATACAAATGGCAGTCATCTACACAGACCTGGATCTGCAGTGTTCTGGGGTGTCAATTTACTGCACACTGGCTGTTCGGTACTAACTCCTTACAGGAACAGTAAACACTTAACATACACATAACAGAAATAAGCATATACCAAAGAGGCTTCACTTCTCTATTTGTACTCAGTGTGCATCCAGGTGTTGCAGCAGTTCAGAGGGACAGAGTAGCTAGACTACTTGACATTCACACCTTCTATAGGACTTTAAATTTTCTCAAGCTTCGCACACAGTAAACTACGTTCCTTTATTAGGAAGAAACATTTTAATGTGCAAGAACACTTTATTTGAAATTCAAATATATCTGGTGCCCTATTGGGAAGATTTGTCAGCTCCACTTTTATCAATTAGCGATTTCTGAAAGTAATTCTCACTTTGTTTTGGGAGTTTCACTGTTTTTTCCTCTGCTGCTTGATCTCTTTTTACCCCTGCTCCTGGATCGAGAGGAACTCCTGCTTCTGCTCCTGCTGCGTGTCTGACTGTGACTCCTGCTGCGACTGCGGCCTCTCCTCTTCCTGCCCCTGCTGTGAGACCTCCTCCTCTCTCGACTCCTCGACCTCCCCGAGCGGCGCCGCTTCTTGTTTTTGCGGCGACTCTTTTTCCTCTCTGATTCTCCATTTCTGCGGTAGGAATGGTCTGGGCTTGGGCTGCCCCTTCTCCTGGACCGGCTGTAATAGTCGTCACGATGGCTCGATCTGTTTCTCCTCTCAGAGTTTTTAGACTGATGAGTCCGTTCAGGAGAAATACGTATGTCTCTGTTGGCCTCCCAAAACTCGTTGTTAGGATTTTTGAATACGTGAAGGAAGTTGCAGTGTTTCCCTCTTGGACACTTCTGCCTTTCAAATAAGCCTGCAACAGATTAGGGTTTGCTTTTTTATGAACCAGACCTGTTAAATCTCTTTCTTCATTATGTACCAACTGGAAGAAATGTAATAAACTGAATTTTGCTTCTCCAAACAGAAGAACATGCATCTGACCACCTATCAATTTAATTCACACAAGATTAATTTTCACTGTGTACTTTTCTTGGAATTAGCTTTTTAACAGCTATGAAGATTAGGTTTTAGCTTAGAACAAACTTAACTTTTAATTTCATTAAATTTTATTTACCTTAATGGAAGAAGGTAAATCTAGATAAATAACACGTTGTATTTACTGCTCAGAACTGTTGATAATCCAGAAACTACTGTCACTTCTCAAGAGATAAATTAGTACTTCCTCGAGTTTCACCTTAAGATTATTATTTACAAAGCTAGAATCCAAACCTTTTTTCCTAGACCATGGTAAATCCCTAGAACAATTCAGACATGTGACATGGTGTAATACTCCCTTTCTTTCCTGGATCTACACAAGCAAGTTAGCACATTTGTCTTCCAAACAGAAATGAATACAACGCAGGTTTGAAAGCTACAGCCTAATCCCTCTTTTTGACTTCCATGAGTGAGTACTCTTTCAGTAACACATCTTCTCTTTTCCAAGACTCACCACATATAGCAGTTTTCCACCTCGTCACAGGACAGAATTCACAATGAAGCTGTCTGCCTGCATACCATCGTCCACTGAACAGAGCCAGAGCTGCCTGACAGTCCTTCTCCCTTTAAAAAGTAAAAATAAAAAGATGGCATTACCATCACACAATCACTTCAGACACCCCTTACCAATTCTGGGTTCCCACTACAGTATGAGGATGAACTGTATGGATGATACAAACACTTCTTATTCATTACTCAATTCTGGAGTTTAGCTCTAACCCTTGGTAAGACTGTGAGTACTTACGACTGGTACTGGACGTACACATTTCCTCGCAGGTGAGGCTCATAGTTGCAACTGACCTGAGGGGATGGAAATGTGAAGTTAGGGCAGTGGAAGGTTTATGTTGTACAGCAACTCTCATGGCAGTTCAACTTAGAGATGATGTTTTTCTGAACACTTAGTGTTAACAAAAACAAAACAAAACAAAACAAAACAAAAAAAAAAAAAAAAACAAAATAAAAAACCCCAACCCAAAAAAAAAAAAAAAAAAGGAAAGCCTTTCTGGCTTATGTTTAACTGTTGCCAGCATTATGCTTTGATTAACTCTGGGACCTTGGCTTCACTTAGTCCACAATAAAGTTTGTACTCCATTGTCTTGCACTTGTCTGGGCCAACCCTACTGTGCAACAGCTAAATCCTGCTCTGACAATAATTATTAATATCCTCAAGTGGAAATGAGAGATTCATTACAGTAAGAGACTCTAGAGCATCTTCACAGCATCCCTGTAAAATGGGTTAAAAAAGCTGAAGATGCCATCTTTCACTGTACAGTTCTGAAAAACCTTTTTCTGTAATAATTTAGTATTCAAAGTAGATCTAAAGCTCTCAAAAATACACAAAATAACTTTTAAAAAGCTTGTTGCTAATTACAAAAGATTCTGACAGGCAGGTCCAAGCAGGTGGAACCCAGTTCTCCAGGACAAACTGTGATTCATTCCAGCCTCTGTTGCCTGCAGGCCTCTTCCAATATCCACAGCAAACAAGGTTAGGGGCTCCTTTCATCCCTGAACCCTGACTGACCCTCAGGGAATACTTTGTATGCTGGATCAGCAAAGGGCTTCAGCCACAATAACAAGGACTTGTATAATTAAGTGTTACAGGATAAGGAGTCAAACTATTTGAGATAAAGTGTCAATACAAGAATAAGTGAGAATGATTTTGCCATAGGCATTTTTGGGTGGGAAAAGATCCCTGGTGTTCTAAGGTAGTGTTTTATCAGGGTCTTCCAGATTCTGGAGCAGCTTCCCAGAAAAAAACAGGCAGAATAAAACCTTGGGCTACACTGGAAAAGGAAGTCAGCTGACAGAGGGGTGTGTATAATCTGATTCTAAACGATCACAGAGTCTCAGCTTACTCACAGTTAAGATCCCTGCAGCCAACATGTTTCTCTGAAGCATCTCTAATGTAGTGAAAATGTGCATGAGAATCATCTTGCTGTTGCACAATTGCCTCAGAAGCCAAGGAATGCCACAGTAATAGAGGGACCCAAGCACACCTGCACAGAACCATGCTACAAAGCCAAGGACCTGACTTTGCTGATAAGGCTTTTCAAGCCATGCTGCATAGGGAATCTCTATTCTGTCTTCTTGTAGAGGACAACCAGCTATTATTCCATGAGTGAAAATATGGAGGGGATGCTCCACTCCTCCAAACAAGTGAATGTTTCTTACCTATAAAGCTCATTATACAACTACTGAAAACACACTCTTTTTACTTTCCTCTTGCTTGAAATGCTAATGCCATCTCAGTCCTGAGGCAGCTGTCAGTAGATGAACACAAAAGAAGAAAAGGCACTATATGCCTCCTGGTGATTGCAGGAAAACACTCAGGAATAGCAAGCAGAAAGGGATGCTGCAATAGATTCTGAATCAAGGAGACTGCACCATCCAAGCTGCATATTCTGGAGCAACATAGGACTGTTAACGCACATCATTCATCTCTGAGGTCTCCATTTACAGATCCCTCTTTATCCCCATAAGAAATAACAATATAAATGGGAAAAAATCAGTACAAAACACTGAGCAAACCAAATGCACAAACTAAGGATGGATGACAAATCTCAAGACCATTTATGTAACTTACCTTTCTATAATTCTTCCTACTGAAATATCTGCTATCTTTTCAGTTCATTGTAATCTGATTTTATTCAGCCAGTCCTAAAATGACATTGTTGGGTGTACACTCCAAATGCATTTCATATCCCCACTATTTCATTCCTTAAGCCCAAATACAGTAGCTCAGAAGTATTTATATTATCTAACAGTCTTAATGGACCCTCTGGGGCTTAGCACAGGATAAGAAAAGAAAGGAATATGAGATAAGTAGACTGCTGAGTAGTGTGAATAACTTGCAATATAGAAACACAAGCTTTTTTAACACTTCAGAGGAATGGGAGAGGAGATTCACTCAGACTAAGATGGTGTTCTGTAAGAGCAGTGACAAGTTTACAGGTGACATGAGAGATGCACAGTTTGTTGTAAGGACACAGCATAGTTCCCTAGTGCCCACAGGATTTAGCTGGGGCATGCTGGACAGAATTCCTTGTAAGGTTCATAAACTGCACTTGGATGCATACCTTGAATTGAACCACCTTCCCCACATTCTGAAATTCGGGGAGCACATCCTCGTAGAACTCCAGGAACTGCTGGTAGGTCTCCTCATCACTGTACTCCAGACTGGCATCTGTGTCATAGTCGTCTCTCCGGCACTGCTCCATGCCAAAAGTAATGAACATCCCTCGCACGAGCAGCGTCTTGCTTGATGTGGGGTAGTTATGCTTGCGAGAACACCTGGACAGTGTAGTGAAGAAAGAAAAGTGGAGAGATTGGCACTTTCAGCAGAAGATACACTTGTTGAAGCTTCAAACATTTGTCATTTTCAGTTACAATTACTATGAAAGAAAATCCATTAGTGGAAGATCAAGATATTTCAATTACTAAACCAAATATTCTGGAGTGAGTTTGTACATAACCTTAAGTCTTCCTTAATGCCATTAACAAACACATTCTTGCTTAAGAAAGCAGAACTACAAAAGCTATAGATACCAGTATCACAATGAGACCTGAAGTAATTTCTTCTAGGCTACTAGGGTTAATGTGTTCCCATTTTTTGAAGGGCTTAAAAGATTGTCAGTAGTCTTTCTATAAAGAGATTTTAAAGCAAGTCCCTACTCTTTTTGCAAACTGAACAACTTTTACTGATGTTGTTCACATCATATGGGGGTGGAAAGTGGGAATGTGAGAAGAACAGCACATTTAGACCTGCACCTGGATGAGTATAAGACTGGTATTTTTCTACTTCTAACAAAAAAACCCAAACCAAAATAAACAAAGGAAAAAACAACAAAAAAAAAAAAAAAAAAAAAACCAAAAAAAAAAAAAAACCAAAAAAAAACCAAAAACCAAAACCAAAAGAAACCCAAACCCACAAACCAAAATACCTACAAAAAACAAAAACTAAACAAAAAAAATCTTCCAAATCACTTGTATCTTAATCTTCAGCTTCTTCGCAGACATAAAGTATTAGAACTCCCTCACCATCCATTACATTCAGGCTACCTCGCTAACATGCTGAAATACAGTTCTCCCCTAGACACCTTTAGATTCAATAAGAACACAGATGTTCTCCATGTTTATTTCACTGTGCTTTATGATTCCCATTCAATATGTCCCCAAGCAACTGGGTCATGCAACCTCCAACACTTTTCTCCTTTTCATGACATGACCAGAAAACATCCAGACTAGTCTAGTCTCTTCATGTCACTGGACAGCACAGAAGAACTGCAGGGAGGTCAGGAGTCTCACCTTCTGGTTGACCCCTTAGACTTCAAAAAGCAAACAGCAACAACAAAAAAATCCAATCTCCAAATCCCAAACTAAACCAGGAGACAACTAATTTGATGATTATTGGTTTTTTACATTTTAGAAGCTACCTCCTTTTGCTGCTCAATTTCAGTAATAGAACAGAAAATATTAAACCCACCTAATATTGTTTGTACACAAAATGATATAGTCACATGACAGAACAACAGGAACCCCAAGGAAAACGAATGACCCAAGAACCCAATATTACTGCAAAATGTTAGGGTTTGAATTACTGGGGAAATTGGTAGTAGCAAACTCAGCCAGTTTCAGCTTCTTCAGGAAGCTCATAGTGAGCTTTGACAAGATTCAACAGTTATTTATTGATAATGCTGGCTCTTAGTTTTTCACAACTCCTTTCAACCATCCTTCCAGTCCTACCCTAGCTGTACCAGTCCTTCAACTTAGAGACAGCACCAGATGTTAAAATGACCAGATTATGAAGGAAGATGAAAGGAAGGTAGCTGAGATCAACAGGGGTGAAGGAGGAAGGGTAGAATATGATGTTTCTCAGTATTTATTTTCCAAGAGTTATTCATAGTTCAAATGCAAAGTTCAAAGCAAAACTGAGTTTTATGCAATCTATACATAATCCATGGAAGTTATCGCCATTAAAGACCACTGAAACAGAAATACTGAAAAGATTACAAGATCCAGACACTTGAAAAAAAATGCTGTCTGCAGTGATATAGCTGGTGAAATTTTTATTATGGAATTCAACACATTTCAAAATAGAAAAAAATGATGTGAACTTCAAGCTTCCATATAGTTAAATTATCTTATAATTATCCACAATATACATCACACTGGAACAAATTACTCCCAGAATAAAGAACATGGCAATAGCTAGACCACACATGTTTCAGTGATACAAGTTAGTAAAATAACCTCGTAAGTTTTTGCTGAAGATTCATGTAATAAATATTAGAATCCTTCCCTGCTAAGCTGTTGTTTCTCC
Source organism: Vidua chalybeata (assembly GCF_026979565.1). Classification (NCBI taxonomy): domain Eukaryota; kingdom Metazoa; phylum Chordata; class Aves; order Passeriformes; family Viduidae; genus Vidua; species Vidua chalybeata. The sequence continues at coordinate 17,041,169 of NC_071531.1, forward strand.
TTAGCACAAAAAATATCAGGGATTTTCAAACCAAAAGCTGCATTTGGGTCACCATTGTTCCTGATTGCCAATGAACAATGTATTCCATAAACTCATTTTTACTTCTGGTTTCCTCTACGTCCTCTGGGAACACGTTTGCCATGTGTTTCATATGAGAAAGTCTTTCCTTTCAAAGCTGGTAAATATTCTGAGACACCTGACTAAATTGCAAATAATCATTCCCACCTTACTCCTGACTTTACTGTTCATCTACCACCCCCTCTTTGAAAACAGAGTCCTCTTCCATCCCCCTCTTTGAAAACAGAGTCTGGACTTGTCAGCCACTTCTTCAGCGGTGTTGCTCATCTCTCATCATCCTGATGAGCTTCTCTGTTCTTCCCTTTTACTACACTTCCCTCCTGAGATAGGGGCACCCTGTCAATGTACCAGAATCACAACTAAATTCATCACGCATCTAAATAGTGAGAACTCTGGAAGCTACATAACAAGTTTCCCAAGTGTGCAGATTTACCTTAACTTACTTTCTTTTGTCCATTTGGGACTTGAACATATGCAAATTAGGAAATATAAAAAACTAGCACCTGACATATCAGACCTGTACTAATAACAGACATATACATTCTATCTGTGCATGAGTCTAAGCTAAGGAAAACTCAAGTCTGAGCAATGTAACCAGAATGTACCATCAGTAATGTGCCATAGCAATAAACAGCTCAATTCTAGCCAGGCAATGCTCTGCTCTCCATCCACATCAAAATACACAGAAGTATTTCACGCAGCAATTTTTCCTCAGTTTGCTTATGACCTAATTAAGTTGCCTCTGTTTTATCTCCCCAACACACTTCTATCCTGGTAAATATTCAATGGATTACCTGTCTCCAAATCGGCAGGAGCCTGTTTTAATATAAAATGGGCAATTTGCTCTATCCTTCTCTGTTCCCAGATTCTCTGGGGGCTCGGGGTTATGCCAACTCACACCATTCTCCAGCTGTGGAGGAAACATTAAAACAGACAAAAATTAGAAAACAATAAAGAAACGGAGTGTCAAAAATAAAAATTAAAAACTGAATTCATATGCAGTTGTGAGCACTGTGTTTCTACAAGGCAAGCTGAACCTATTTAAAGCATTGTTTTTCAAAGCTGCCTTGTACCTTGGGTCTCACTTTGTACATCTGTGTTGTGGTTTAACCCCAGCCAGCAGCCAAGCCCCACAGAGCCATGTGCTCACAGCCCAAAGTGGGATCAGGGAGAGAATGGAAGGGTAAAAGATATAAAATTCATGCATTGAAATAAAGACAGTTTAAGAGGGAAAGCAAAAGCCAGACAAAAAAGCAAAGCAATCCCAGGAATTAATTCACTGCTTCCCATGGTCAGGCAGGTGTTCAGCCATCTCGAGGAAAGCAAGGCTCCACCACGTATAACAGTGATGTGGGAAGACAAACACCATCACTCCAAATGTCCCCCCTTTCCTCCTTCTTCCCCCCACTTTATATACTGAGCATGATGTCAGATGGTCTGGAATATTCCTTTGGTCAGTTGGGGTCACCTGTCCTGGCTGTCTCCTCCCAACCAACCATGCACCCTCTGCCTCTTCACCAGTGTGGCAGTATGAGAAGCAGAAAAGGCCTTGGGTCTGTGTAGGCCCTGCTCAGCAATAACAAAAACATCTCCACATTTTCAACCCTATTTTAAGTGTAAATCCAAAACGAAGCCCCATATTAGCCACCATGAAAAAAATTAACTCTACTCCAGCCAAAACCACCACAACCTGGCTAGGAGAGAGAAAGCTAGGACTATTTACTTATTTTTCTCTGCAACAGCCCAAAGCTCAGCAAGCTCATCATTATCTCTTTTATGTGCATCTAGAAAAGGCTAAAATAAAATAAAAGTAACCTGCCAAAGGCCAGAATTTTAAAAAAATAAATTCACAGTTAGCACTGGAATTAAAAGTGCCTGTACTGATCATCTTGGGTAATTAAGATTTCTGTAATTCAAAATGGCCTCACCAACTTACAAGCCTTAAATGACTATGATCAAGACACTTATTAAAAAGGAATTTTCATTCTAACCAAACAATCTTTAAAGCTGACTGGCCTAAGTTATCATTTTAAATCAACTGAAAATTCTTTTTATTCACAAGCAACATTTGACCCAGCTACCAATTCTGTTCATGACTTGCAGCCATAATTTTCTATCACCAGAACAGCCCTGTTATGTCAGCAGTAAATGAACCCTGAACTGGTACTCTAATGCAGTCTCTAACATACCACATTTCTGACTATTCCTTTGCAGACATGACTGCTAATGCATCTTGAGCTATGGGCAGGCAGCAGTTCAGAGCAGTTTCCTACCCATCTTATGAAACAGATTCCCTACCTAAAGAACTGTTTAAACATGATTTGGAACCAAATGTAACTCCAGTGTAGCTATGGCAGTCAATAAACAATGGATAACTAGGTTAGGACTTTTTTTTTTCAGATTCATGCAGTGAATGTTTTTAAATAGATCAAGAATCTTCACAAGTTTAACCATGTGACAGGGATAAAAAGCCAAATTATTCTTTAAGGTAATCTCTAAGAGTCAAATGAAAACTGCAGTTTTCTTTTTTACACACTGCCAGCTTGAAATCCATGCTCTTCCAGGCATCCAAGCAATCAAGGTTCTCCCTCCCCCACCTTTTTTCTTTTTCCTTAAGGATCTGTGCCCTCCTCTACCACTGAATCCTCTTATTTAGAGCCTGACATCTGCTTAAAAAGACAAGTTTATCTTGCTACTCAGGACTGATAGATTTATTTAGAATTACAATTCACAAATAGACCATCATGCAGAGTGTTTTTTAACAGTGCACAGCTGTATTTCCACATTCATTTTGACTCAGACCTCCTGAACAGTCATCAGCATGCACAACTGCACTGCCACCAATCAGACAGAAATATGCTTAATTATGTTCCACCCAGTAAATAATTGTTTACAACTCATGCAAGCCACTATATATTAAATTTACTCAGGCCATTAGATTCTTGAGAGCAGATGGACAGCATGCTAGAAGGCAAACACCGGATGGAAATTAAATTACTTTTCAGTTCTTTTTTCAGAAAGTCTCTGAGCATACCTGGCTTTCAGCTTGATCCAGCATCCTCTGCACAGCTGCCTATAAATGGTGCAAACACAGGACTAGTGAAAACCCTGAGGATACGCAAAACATCTGGTTTCTTTAGTTAAGAACCTAATTTACAATGCTCAGTGATTGTGCATCATGAAAGTGTGATGGAGTTTCCTTTAAGAACAGGAGATTTACTTTGGCTCTGTAGCAATTCATGTACTACAAAGCTGTTAAAGGATACATCAGACAAGACCCACACGTAGATGATCTTCTAAACTAAGTGATAGACAACATAAAAGTTTAATTTTCTTTTTTAAAACTATCATTGAACTATTGATGCTTAAATCTATCTCCTGCTCTAGTACACAGCCTGGTTACAGGTAAGTCCATAATCGTTTAGCTGCACAAAATGTTTTAAGTTACACATTTTGTGGAACACACAGAAAAACGCAATGCTTAGTGAGCCTCTATTAAAGCAAGAGGTGTAACTGGTAAGAAACTTAAACCATATCTAGCCTTCCAAATACAGGGAAGAATGAGGATATTCTTTCCCTTCATTTTTCTAAGTGGGCTGAGCATAACAATACCACTCTCCAAAACTGGCTGGACACTACTTCTAATAAATTGCTCTATGAAGTTCCTAGAAAAAAGATAATTTAACATAATCAGGACAAGAAAATATGCTAGGACTGGTTTAATTTGGAAGAGAATTAATTAAATTAAAAAAGAGCAAATAAAAATTTAAAAATGCAATTAAAGACGAGGACCCAGACAGCATCTGGTACTGATCACCAAGGATGTCAGATAGTACCCACCCTAATAAAGAAAAACGAAACAGAACAAACAACAAAAACCCAAAAAAACAGCAAAAAAAAAAAAACCAGAAAAAAAAAACAACAAAAAAAAAAAAAACAAAAACAAACAAACAACAAAAAAAAAAAAAAAACCAACCCAATCAACAAAAAAGCCAAAACGAATCCTTCACCCTCTCCAAAAAAGTCTCAAACCACCACCACCCATCAAACCAGAAAATCTATTTCTTCATTTTAGGGAGGGAAATTAGTTTTTTTTTTGTATCACTGTTAGAATTTGAATAAACTGCTGTTTCAAGACGCAGGCAAAACCAATTAAACAACTTTCTGCTGCTAGAATGGGTGGCTCTGCTCTTAGCTGGGTAATCAGTTTCCCTCTGGGTGCCTGTCATTGCCCTCTATGATCCAATTTAACTCGCTATCCCCGTAAACAATAACCCAGAAAAACACAAAGCGAAGAATCCAACAACCAAAGAAAAAAGAAAGCTGTTTCTGTCTAGTTCAGGGACACCAGTTATCCTGCTGAGGGCTCGGGGACACCCAGACACAAGGACAGAGGGGAGGAATAAAATCCTCCTGTTACCATGGTTCAACTTTCTCCAAACTGTATCTCAACCCTAAATAAAGGACACGAGCATAATCTTCTCTCCTTACTCTGCAAAGAGAGAAATGGACACCTGAACACCAGAGGAAGCAAGACAAGAAATACAATAACTGCTGTTCTTTGCATCCCTCATTCAAGTGTTACATAATCAGTGGCACAACCAACTATTAACTACAGACAGCCACAACTGTCTGCTCATGACTCTTCTCCTGCTGTGGCTATCAGACACAGCCACAAGACACCTCCCATTGAAATGACTGGAAACTTTGTGATTGTGGAGAATCTAAAATGACCAGATCCTAGAAAGCTGCAGTCACTCTTCAGTGGCAATAAGAGGCCAGTCCTCACAGTGGATTACTGTATAGGACATCTTACATCCAGGTCACTGACCTTGTAAAACTTAAGATGAATGTATCATTAACACATATTATCAATGACTTGTATCTTCAATATAATTTTTTATTCCACCCAAGGAGCTCTGAAAAAAGATACATCCCGTTGGATGAGTCAGGTAAAGAAGAGCTGTAACACATCTTTTGATTAAGAACTGTGTTAAGGAACAGCAGCAATGTACTTCCATATTCCATATCCTCTTTGGGCATTTTCTTCAGCACTGACTGTGTTCAACTGGGACATTAAGGAAGGATTATCTTTAACACATGATGCAGAAAGTGCACTTATCAGAACCTGCATTGGCACAGTACCTTTGTATTTACCTGACATAAACAATTACATACTGTGAACAACCAGATGGGTTAACAAGAGTTATACTTCAGTATATGGATCCCCTGAATGCTCTTTAACACTGAATGATGGTTTAGGAACTTAGACAGAATGGGCTAACTAATGCATTTACTAATTATAACAAAATCGCTTTTTAACATGCATAACTGTTGCATCTGATCATGTCACAGCACATATAACACATATATCCTCCCACCACCATGAATCACCTCTCTCTCTCTCTTCTCCTGTTGCTTCTGCTGTGCCACTTCTCTCTCTTTTCTTTGCTGCTCTTCCCATTCTTCTTTGATCTTCCTCTTTATAATAAAAAAAATAAATTAAAGAACAATGCTTTACCATCAGCAAAACTACCATGTTGCATTACAACTCCTTGGCCATTAAGTTTTCATCCAGTCAGAAGCAACTAAATCTGACAAAAACCCTTTTAAGAGCTGTTGTTTTCTTCACTTTTCAATTCTTCTTTTCTATACAATAGAGTGGAGAGTCTGTGCTTTCAAATACACCAGCATCAAGAAAAATGGGTCCATCATAAAATAATAAAAGTTATTACACTAAGTCTACCTTGTTGCCTAGCACTACTGTGAGGTTTTACATCTTTATACCTCTTCTTCTTCTTGACGCTTTCTTGCAGCCTCTTCTTTTTCTTTCTTTAGCTTGAACTCTTCTTGGGCCTTTTCTTCTCTCAGCAACCACTGTTCATGTAGTTTTTGTCTGCCAAAGAAACCAGACACCACTTAAACCATCAACTTAAGGACTACCCATGACTGATGCAACTCTCATAAATACAATTCAATATTGTATTTATTACTACAGTAATAACTGCAACTTATCTAATCTTATTGAAAAGACAAATTTCCATAGGAATCATTCAGGCTTTAGAGGAAAGGACTGTGTAGTCTGACATAATCAATAAAGATTGTGTTTCACAGAATATATTCAAACTTTTCAAAGTACTAAAATGGAATTGATTACAAAAATGTTTATTGCATATATGACATTTTCTAGATTTCTCACCTTTCTGCCTCAAGTTTTTTTTCTTCCTCTTCTTCCTCTTCTTCCACTTCCTCCTCTTCCTCCTCAGACACAGATTCATCTTTTTCTGCAGCTTCTGAGAAAAAGCACAATTCAATGCATCTACATAACTGCATGTTACAGCCAACACAGATACACAAAATGATATCTTAAAAAAAAAAAAAAAACCAAAATCCCAATCACTTCTAGTTCCACTGACAGTACCAAATATTTCAGTTACCTGAGTCCCTTAGTTTGGCAAGTGCCTGCCGCTTTTTTTTCCTCTTCTCCTTCTTCAGAATAGCTCTGTACTTTTGATGGCTGAGGATGAGAGAACATTAATTATGTTAAAACAACCAAACAAATAATTTTTACTGTCATACATGCACTTAATTTCCTTCAGCAATACAAAATCCCACAAACTGCAAAATTAACAGGCGTTTATATGAAACAGTAACTCCACAGCAGCATCTGATGTGACAATGAAATCTGTAAATCTGTGGCTGTGCTCTTCAGACTTCTACATGGGCAGCAGCAAGAAGACACCACACAGGGCGTCTCATCTTTCTTGAGCTCTGCAGTACTCAACATCATCACCAACTCCATGAAATCTCCTTCAGCTCCTGAAACTTGGTCACTAGACAAGATAAGGGAGAAAAACTTGGGGATCTCCTACCCTACAATTTTGGTACAACTTTCAGCACATTCTAGTCTTTCTTTTACAGGACATGAAATTTCAAATCCTTTATTTTCTCCTTTGATATTTTCCACAGGCAGCAGTCTCAATGCACAGCTAACAAACACACACCACAGCCCCCACAGACAATGCTCAGCACTGCTCTTCTGCTACAGAAGCTTGGCCAGGCTCTTCCTTGCTTGTCTGATAGCTTTGAACAACTGCCTACAGGCACCACCATGTTTTCACTATGGTTAAAATTCCTCTTATGTCTAAAAGCCTTTTCCCATCAAGCTCTTTTCTGTCAAGTTTCATTCTATCTTTCCTCTTCCTAGCCAGGTCATAATGGAGAAACAGGAAGGAGGGATGATCTTCAGCTCTTGTCATTGTGCCACACCAAATGCTGATGGTGTGCTGATGGGAAATTAAAACCTTCCCCTTTTGGAGTGTGTAATTAAAAAAGATTCCACAAGTGCAACTCAGCCAGCCAGAACTTCACCCACATCTCCCATCCTGTTCAGGATTGCTCACATCCTCACCACCTGCACACCTGTGCAGGCCAAGGTGACACCGCAGTGCTTGTCCTGTCAGCAGCACCCGCACAGACCAATGTCTGCACCTGGGCCCTCTGCCTCTGACCCGGCCAGCCTGGCCGCTTCTCACCTCGGGACCCTGCCTGAAATGGATCGCATCCCTCAGCAGGCGCCTGGGGCTGACAAGCAAAAAGCTCCTTCCCAGTTCCTGGGAACTTCTTTTTCTTGAAACCCAAGGAAGGAAGGGACGGAGGAACTGCCCTTACTCCCAGGCCAGCACGGGAGGAGGTGGGCACGCAGCTGACGCGCAAGGAGCAGCGGCGCCCAAGCTGCTCCAGGGGTGGGGATCGCCTCCCCGTTCAGCGACATGACACCGGAGCAAGGCCTTGGCAAACACCTGGAGACCCCGACCGGGGAATCCCGTTGTGAGCACGGCTGCCCTGGCCCACAGCCTCCGCGGCGGGGCTGGACGGGGCTCAGCCCGGGCACGCACATGCCGCTGCCCCCCCGCGCCGCGGCCTCCGCTGCTCCGCACATCACCCAGGGCCGCCGCTTTCCCGGGGGGAATGCTGTCCCGCCCCGCCGCATCTAGGGCGGGCCGGCACGGCGGCCCCGCTCCCTCCGGTTCCGGCAGGGAACGGGACTGGCAGCGCTCCCCGCCCGCGGCTCCGCCGCCTCCGGGCCTGTTCGCCGCCCCCAGCGCGGCCGCGTTCCCGTCCCGAGAACCACCGAGCCCAGTTCCCCCCGTCCCGCCGGGCCACGGCCGCGCGGAGCTGCGCCACTGTCGGGCCCGGCCACGGGGCGGCCTCAGCCACGGCCGTCGTGCGCTCGGGCGGTCCCGGCCAGGATGGGGCGCGACTCTCCGTAAGCACCCGCGGGCCCTTCCCCTTGTCCCGGGGGGGGGCCGGCCCCGGCCCGGCCGCGGCCTCACCTCGGCTTCCCCAGGGGGGGCTCGGGCACCAACATGGGCGCCGCCATCTTGCGGTACCGACGGGACGTCACGTGACCCCGCGGCGGAAGGGCACGCAATCGGTTCCGGCGGCCGCGGCCGAGGGGCGGCGGGGCCCGCGCGGCTCTGGAGCGCGGACAGGCGGCACTGGGGAGCCCGAGCTACCAAACTCTCACAAGGACCGCAAGCGAGGGAGTGCACAGAACGTTCCGTTGTCACGGAATCACAGAACGGGTCCGGTTGTAAGGGACCACAGTGGGTCATGTGCTCCAGCCTCCCTGCTCAGGGCCATCACAGGGCGCAGGGCTGTGTCCAGGCGGCTCCGGAATATCTCCAGTGAGGGAGACTCCGCACCCTCTCTGGGCAATCTGTTCCAGTGCTTCGTCACACACAAAAGAAGTTTTTGCTCGTGTTCAGGTGGAATTTCCTGTGCATCAGTTTCTGCCCGTTGCCTCTTCTCCTATTGCTCCGCACCACCGAGGATATGGTCCACCGCTGGACTCGTCCTCTAACATCTCCTTTTTAATATTAATATGTGTTCATGAGGTCTCCTCTCGGTTGTTTCCTCAAGGCTGAATAGGCCCAATTCCTTGGCCTTTCCTGAGTCTGTAGTGTCCCAGCTCTGCTGGGTAACAGGGTGCCTGTGCGGTGCTGTCTGGGCTTGCCTGGGGTGTTGCTGCACATGGCAGTACCTGAGTGATCCCGGGCAGTGCCTGCCTGCCCACAGCCGGTGCTCCGAGTTGAGCTGCCTTGCTGGTGTTGGGAACTGTGTGTGGGAGCGGGCTGTTCGGTGCCTGCCCTGAGGTGAACTTTCAGTGTGTCCCTTGGCTGCTGTGAGCATGGCTGCCCTGCCCCACAGTCTCTCAGAGCTGAGGGAAGTCACAGTTCCAGTGCATTGATCAGTTTAGCTCACACTGCTGATTCCCATCATCGTCTCTGAGGCATTGTACCTGACCTGTTTATAAACGCATTTCATGGCAGGAAACTATTCCACACCGACCCTCATGGGTGTCATAGCTGGAAATCTGCAAGTTGTCAGTAATCAATTCCTCTGTGACAGGAGTGATAGATTGCAGCCTTCAGAGGCAGTGTGCTTGTAGCTTTCATTTGCGCATGTTTTGCATAGCTATTGATAATGTACATTGTTGATTAAGGTATAAATTATTCTCCTAAACCAGAGTGTAGGAGCTTATTTCTTGTATCCTGGAGGTAGTACGCTGCAGAAACAGCCGAAGCTGCTGACGGTGAAGCACACCACAGCAGGCTCTGTCAAAATCTGACTAATTGACTGTGCTGTTCATTAACAGCTTAATGAATATCCTCTTTCTTTGAAGCTCAGTGAAGTTATTCAAAGCAAGCATGTGACTGCTGTAGTCAGCAGTTACATTTACCACTTGACCAATGAATATTCAGACCATGACCTCTCTGCTGTTACTTAACCGTGTGCCAGATCCTAGACTCTTAAAATGAAGGAGTTGTCATCAGTAGTACTTCCACTGCTCCTTGTGCAGAACATACATGTAAAGTAACACATAATTGGCTGTTTCTTGGATACAGAAGATGGCAGTATTGGGCATTTAACAACTGATGAACCATTGACACCCATGGAAGTTTTGGAAAAAAGCAACCAAATGTGTTTCATAATCTTATTTCAGTAGGAAATTATAACTTTCATCCTCCCATCACCAGAGGAAGTGCCATAATATTAACCTTCCTTTAAGCTATTTATGAGTCTAAATTGAGAAATTCTGTCATTTCTTTCTTTTGGTATGCTACATTTCATCATGGCATTTTTCCAATGTTCTTGGGGAAAGCACCATTTTAAGCTTATATATTTCAGCAATTAAAAGTAGGATCTCATTTTTAGAAAACACAAAACATAACAGCTATTACAGATATCCAGAATGATTCTGGAAAAAGCTGTCATTCTCTTCAAAACAAGGATACAATAGTTGCATTTTTCTCCATTTTGTTTTTTTTTTTATTAGTTTATACACATTCCAGGCAAGAGCCACTCACATATCCAAAGTAATGCTGCATTCCAGTCAGTAGCTGTTATTCCTCACACTGGAGTTACAGACCACAAGCCTTCACAAGTATGGTTTATTTTTGTGGCAACCTTCAGGTTTTGGAACTCACTCTTCCATATTTTCTAAAGAAAAATACTCCTTCATGGTCCAGTACCACATGAACCCTCTCATGAGAAGGTCAATACTGGATGCACAGATTGTGCTGTACGGAACAGCCCAGAACAGAGAAACTTTTATCTTACAACTTGTAGTTATGTACCATGCAGCAACTACCATGGATGTCCCACGTTGCATTATGAATCTCTGTGTGTCTTTCAAAATGTATGCACAGAACTGTAGAGCAGCTCTGTGTTGAAGTGCGGTGACTCTCTTTGGCACACATTTGAACTTCCTTTCCCTGTGGCCCTTCTGGTTTCTATTTCTTGTATTTTCTGCCATTGTAGACTGACATAAACAGATAAGAAGGGTTCACTCTGTTGTATAAACCTTTGTTGCCCAAACCTTCTGTGGAAAAAAGAAAGATACATTTGATAAGCATACAGATTATGTAAAAGTTGTCCTCACCATAATATTTGCCATATGCTCCAGAAGAAGTGTGGCACCTTTCCTCATAGAATTGTACATCTGTTTGTTTTGGTTTTTTCCTGGATGATGCAAATGGAAATAAGAGAATATGAGGGGTGGACAAATGGCAGTCAAATCACTAGCTTGGATTTGTTGGACCCAGAAGATATGTGCTAACTAGGAGACATCCAGGAAGTGTGGGTTTGGGATGGGTCAGTTTTCTTTGACAATTCTTGGCATGTTGATGTTTATTATACAAACACGATGATGAAGTGCTGGCAGCAGCACCATCCTCCCACCCCCTCCATGCTGAATGTCTCTGTTTGCTCACTCTCAGTGCCAGCCCCGCTGTGGGCTGTCCTTGGTGCTTTCCACTGCAAAGTGCCCTTTCCAAGGTGATATATGGGAATGCTGGCAAGTGCATCCTTTCCCCACCTGCACTATTGTCTCGAGAGCTAAGTGATTTCTCACACACTGTCTGCTTCTGTGAGCGCTGATAAAACTTGGTGACAATCAAGTCACTTCTGCACTGTTGCAGTGATGACTGTGGTGGCAGTCCTCGTTCAACACCCTGTTCCCCTATGTCTTCTGGAAAAGATGTGCAGTGTTTGTCATTTCCACTGCACCCAGGGAACTGCACAGCGTTGTGCACAACTGCTGTTTGGGTCTGCAGTTCGCCAGGTACATTTCCATGAGTAACTAATGCTGACAGTCATACATTGACTCTTTCCTCGTAAGAATTGGACACAACTCTTTGAGACTAAAGATTAACTTCCTCAGAGTTTAAAGCTGTTAATTTGTCAAATTTGAAAACTGAGGTTAAGTTTAGCCATAGTTGTTAATTAACTTATACAATAGCTATCAATATTTTACTTCCCTGGGATTTTCCATTTCAAAGACATTGAAAGGAGCAGAAAAAGTACATTGCTAATCACATGGAGAAGATTGAGGGGATTTGTTTATTTGTTTTACCAAGTCATATGCCTTCTTGACTTTTCAACAAATTTCTCCTGATTTGTTTGGTAGTCCAAATTCTGATGTATTTTTAAATACGTACATACAGATTATACATGAACTTCTGTAGATCAAAAGTACTGAAAAAGAATGACAGAGATACTCTTATTTTCAACCAGGCAGACAAATTCATTTGGTACAATAAGAGAAATAATTCTTTGTACTAGTTCAGTGATATTTCTGGAATGCAGATCGTGCATTAAATTCTTCACGGCTATGACTTGTTTCTCCACAGTAGTTAGGAAAAACAAAGATACTATAAAAGAGGAACTACTTAGAAATCTAACACCTCACAAAGTAGTCAGTTAAAAACATACCTTGCATTTATGCCTGAAGATTGTAATTTATTCAAGCAAACTGATGCCTGACTGATTAATCAGTGGCAAACAAATGCAGACATGCTTAAACAGTGCTGCATATCTGGCCAAAATGGGAGCAGAGAGGCTGGGCAGAAGGTTATCCATGCATGTAGATTTATTACAAAGATATGAGGTGGGAGAATGTCTGTTTGTCTTTTTAGATTATACAGATATACTCCATCTGTAAACTGAAAAGTTGCAGTGCTTTTTAAGATAGAATTTAAAAATACCATTAATTTGAAGCAAAGTTATCTTCCTACTAACACCTGGTGTAGTCTTGCATGTCCACCTGGCTTATTTAAAAAAATGTGCTGGCTTTGGGAAAAGATTTATAGATGTGTAGCAATTGGTTGCTTATGTGCAGCACTCTGTGCATGTGCAATTGGATACGCACATGGGCCTTCAGCTGGATGCATTTGGCACACATCCATGTTGCTGTGCACGTATATATCAACTACACGATGCTCTCCCTGTGAGCTCTGAGCTAGGATGTTTATCACACTGCTTCTTCTCCTGGCCTCCTCCCCTCTCTGCTGGAGAAAATCATTTGTCTTGCTTCTTGCCAGCAAGACAAATTGGGGAAAATCAGCCTTCCTGGCTGGAATTTAGCAGCTCTGATCAGGGAATCCAGTCACGTCCTCTGAGTTTGTTCCTGCGGGATGTCGTGTCCCGTTGCTGTACTTTGACACTGGCCCCATGCAATTCTGAGGGGAAGAACTGATTTGTGATGTTTTACAGCAGGGAGAAGTAGTGATGCTGTGTATCACACTCAGTTCCATTTGCCTTCTGGCAGCAGGGAAAGAGTGCTTGGCTTTTCTTCTCTCTTCCCAAGTTCTTCAGTGTTTCCTCTAAGGTACAAAAGAGTTCATGTATTCGCTATTGAAGCAATGCACATGAATTTACTATGAAACTGGTTGCATTCACATTCTTTTAAGATTTTTTTAAAGTCACAAATGCTACAGAAACCTGATAGTCCTTCATACATCTGTACATTTTTCCATGCACTCCTTTTGATGTGCATATGTACAGCATGTTAATTTAAGCTGTCATTAGAAATGAATGCATCACTTTTTTGTTTTCATTGGCATAGATTGAACATCTAAGCAGATAATGTATCCAATAGTTTTGTACCCAGACTGGGTTGCCTAGTGAGAGCAAAGAGGTACCTGGGAATCAGCTTGGTGAATGACTTTTAAAGATGGACTATCAAGTCCTTTAACAGTGGCTTCTGAAACAGCAGGTTCTCTGCCAAAAGAATGAGTATCTAATGCAGTAAATATTGGTTATTGTTTTTCATAAATTCAGCCCCACAGTAAGTCAGATTTTCTCATTGTTTGTCATTCGTGTGAAGCGCTTTGGGTTTGCAGTCTCAAGACACACTTCTTGGTGCTAAAGGACCACTGAAAGTAATTCTGAAGTGATCTTCAAGGTAGGAACTAACCATTAATCAGAGTGGCTAAGGGGGAATACAGCAACATAATGAAATAAAGTAATCTTGTTTTGCTGCCTAGATTGCAGACACTGTTCAAATACCTGCAATACATTTCAGTTTCTGAATTCTTTTTCCTCCACATTTATTTATTTGTCTTGGTAAACATTTGATTAATAGTGCAGAGTGCATTAAAATATTTCCACACGCATGTGTACACATATACACAGTGGGTCATGTCTACAAAACATTAATATGTTCCTTTTCAACATGCTTCCTACTGAGTCCTTTATGGCACCTCTGCTTATTCTAATTGCTACCATAATAAGCCTCTGACAGGAAAAAAGTATTTCTTCCTACATATAATAATTCTTTTCATGCAAAGCAATGCCTCAGATGTGGGGTGTTTCTGTGTAGAGCAAGGCTGGGCTTGCTCCTTTTTGTGTAGGGCAAGGCTGGGCTTGAGCAAGGACACAAGAGTGGGGCTGGGGTGGGGATGGGGGGACATGGCACTGTGCCCATCAGGCTGGCCCTTCCCAAGGGCTGTGAATTCAAGGGCAAGTGAGGGGCAATGCCTGAGCCCTGTTTTTTGGGTCCAAGTATTCTATATTCATCATTAGTATTATTATTTTGGTGAGGTGAAAAGGGTGCCCAGGCTTCCTTTATCCTCAAGGACCCTCAGTGGGGCCAGACAGTTTCCCATGGAAGACAGGTGGCAGCTTCCTTTGGAATCTAGTGGCAGCCAAGCTTCAGATTCGCCTGCTGTGAGTAACAGTTGCCAGTTGCTCTGGTGCGACATCCCACAGACACCTCGTGTGTCTGACACTATACCCGTGAGAAAAAAAGTTTGGCCTGGAACACTCTGTAAAATGTTGTATTTTTCTAAAAAGGAAGAAGGAAAATTAAATACTTGTTGCAGTTTTTGGTTGTTTTGTTTTGGTTGGTTTTTTTTTTTTTTTTACTACAGAGAAAGGTAGTAAATAACTAACAGAAGACAGTTGTTTCTAGTGCCTGTTTTTAGCTAAAATAACGGGGGTTAATTATTAAACCTTTTACTTGGTTGCTCACTTGTGCTCCTGATGCTTTAATCCTGGGTCACACAAAGTTTAAGAGTTCTTTACAGGGGAGACTCACTTCTTTTTGCCTCAGCCTTTCCATGCTGACGGGATGTTACGGGCTTTGCTGCTTATACTTTCTGTAGTTGCCATTGCTCATGCTGAGCTCTGCAGGCCAGGTAAGATTTGGAGATGATTTCCATCTTTTTTTTAAGTAAAGTAGCTATCAATTTAGACTACAAAGCTGCCAGCTTCTAAGATTTTTATTTTAACTGATTGTCTTCAGTTTGAAGATTGAAATGCTGAGCATTCACTTCTTTTATGAGTTTGCAAATTAAGTATGGAAGTTGGTCTTACTTCAAGAGGTCATTGTAAACCTCATTGAGACTCTGTTGGGCTTTTTTTCATGCAAGTAACTTCTGTTCTCCTAAACATATGATTTCTTAAGACACATTTAGAAACTGACATTTGTGAAATAATCAGGGGAGTAAATGATTTAAAATCCTATTTTGAGTGACTACCAATATATGTTTGTTTTTTTTCTCTTTTATCAGATGCACAGAATGCTTTCAAAGTACGGATTAGTATCAAAACAGCTTTGGGAGAGAATGCAGTAAGTAAAATATCTTCACATATTCTTTCTAACTCAGTATCTCCCAAAATAGAAATAATGTATACTATAAAATTTGTGAATGCAATACAAGCAATTTATTCTGCAGTGTTAATTGTAATAGTTTGCTCAAGTCATGATCCAGGCATCCATTTCTTGAGATTTGACTAGCCCACTCCTTGAAATGTCATCCTTTATGAGAAATATAAAGCTTGCTTGTTCATAAAGACAATTTTCTGGTCAAAGATATTTTTTTCCCCTGGAAAAGCGGTAGGGATGTTACACTTTATGCATGAGAAGTGCTGCATAAATGTAAGTCTGTATTTTGGGAAAAGCACTTCTGCTCAGGAGTGCTAATTCTAAAGTCAAGCATGTCTAGGAAGAGAAGGCAGGAAAAGATTTTTAGGTCTTTATAAAATGGGACTTTATGTCAGGCTCTCAGACAGGCATTAACTGTAGAGATCATTCAAGCATGTCTCATCAATTCTCTGCTAATGGAGGGCTTCCGATAGTGGCCTTTCTTCTCTGCCTGTGGTGTACAGGCTTGTCTCATGAAATGCTTTGGCTTTATTCAGATCTTTTGGCTTAATGTAGAAGTACTGGTGTGAGCAATGAGAGATACATAAGAGATTGGGACATTAGATGACTGAGTGGTCCTTCCTGATCTAAGGCACTATTTCATATGTCAGAGCCCAGTACTTTATTAGTAGTTTTGAATACTTAGAGCAAATCTGCAGTATGTTAACAGGGCTCAGCAGAAAATTAGGTATGAAACATCCTGGACAGTCATGTCCACTGTAAGTCTGGTGTCTGAGCCCTGGGAAACAAAAAGCAGTAGGTTACACGTTTTAGAAGACTGGTTAAACAAGAAACTCCCTAAGACTGGAGAAGCTGTTCTAAAATTACCCTGAAAGATTAGGTAATTTAAACTAACATTACCAGGGACTGAAATTTCACTGATAATTTTATAAACCAGACAAAGTACAAAGAAATATTTGAGAGACCTGCTAAAGTAAATGTTTTGAAATTCATAGTGAAGTCAATTCTCTTGGGTGGGAGATTTTAATTAAACATAGTGCAAGCCTAGGTTTTTTTTTTTTTTTAATTATTAAAAATAGAGTAATACTATGGCTGAAAATATGTCAAAATAATTATTAAAGCTCCTCTTGATGATAAGTGCTAATATTTTTATTTAATCTTGGTTCAACATAGTAGCAAAGAACAAAAATTGTAGTTCCCAGAATGGCCTTTTTTAGTGCCTTTTCCTTTACCAGCTGTAGTATTATAATATAAAATAAGGGGAGGTTGTTTGATCATTTATAATTTTTTTTGTTTTTCACTCAAAAAGGTTATGAGACAAATCATTACCCTTGAAGTCAGTTTGTATTGCTGGGAAAAAAGCCATAACTGAGGAGTCTATTGGTTTTTTGTAGTTGTTTATGTAATAGAACGAAGTGTGTGAAAGCTCAAAGAATGGGACAGTTAAGAACAGCATTTTAGAACAAGAGCTTGCTGAAAGTGGTATGATGACATAGAAAATCATCCACAAATAATAAACAATTTATTAAGTACACAGGTGGTAGTAGTAGTTCCTTTTCATAGTCATTGCAGTTTTCTCTGTGAATGACTGAAATTGAAAACTGAAACTACTATGAAACTGAAATTTATTTTCGTTAAAGAATTTGGGGCACTTTACTTCTTTGTGTTATTTGTTTATTTTAGCAAAGAAAAGTGTAATACTGTCATTGTGTCACAGTAGGACACAGTCAGCTTGGTTCATTTCCAAGTCACTTCAAGCTCCATGATAACAGAAAGCCCTAATACTGTGGGAATTTTTCTCTAGGAGTGGCAGGATAACTCCAGTGTATATTTAGGGGCATAGGAAATAGGTTGGTGCAGCTTTTCACGTGGTGTTGTGCATGCCATCCCCTATGTGTGAGACTGATGAAAACAGGACGCCATTTGTTGTTTGTTCACCAGGTAAGCTGTACTCTGAGGCAGGGAGTTCTATTTGGTGTATTTATTTAGTTCTTATCACAATGGAGCTGGAAAGACCAGCTCTGATGCAGTAGGTATTCAGCCATTATCATTTTATTTGCAAATAATGGGTGTACTTGACAGAGGTGTTGTTTGCTGATCTGTGGGAAGAAACACAGTGCCTGTAGGCCTAAATGGAAGGTGATTTATGACTCTCTCTGAGGATGGTTTTGACTTTATGAGTGGCTTCTGGAATAGCTGCTAGTCACTAGTTGCTTTCTTTTCATGGAGCCAGCAGAGGGGTAGAGAGTTAATTCAAAAGGGATAGAGGCAACTAGAGAATGAGAAGAAGTGATGGTCACTGACAGGTCTGTGTAACTTGGTGTCATCACTCATTTTCACCATAAGAGTCAAAGTTTTGGCACCTCAGGGGCTGCAGCCAGCTGAAGTAGACAGTGCACTTCCCTTCTGGCTCATTGTTTTGGTTTGAAAGCAAAACCAGTGAGAGACTCTAAGTCAGAAATACAGTTTATTGGGAAAAGGGAAAAGAAACAAAATCCATGCAATAATACAAAAGGAAAACCACTGATAGAGTCAGAATACAACTTGACACCTCTTTGGCTAGCATGTTGGTAGCAGTCTAAATTGGAGTGGCTGCAGTCCTCCTGGAGTGGCAGATGTGGTTCTGTTGGAGCAGTGATCCTGTAGAAAGGGTGTATTCTTCCTCTGATGGTCCAGTGGAAAACCCTAGCTGTATCCTCTTGGGAGCCTGTTGAAAGGCTGGTTCTGATGTCCCCAAAACCCAGATTATATCCACTTAGGAATGCTTGGCTCTTCCCTCTGGGCGGAGCATCTCACAATGGGATGTTATAGTTCTTATCAGTCACGAAGTGGCATTCAATAGCCCATTATCAGCAGATGTCTCCCCTGAGAGAGGATTGGTTGTGAAAGAGATAAGGGAGACTGCTCACTTAACAGAAAACAACTGCTACACAGATGGCAATAGGAAATATCTTGCTTCTCAATCTGGGACACTCATGTATTCAGGCTGCTTCCAGGGTAGAGGATGAAGAGGAGGAAGGCTGACATACACCTTGTGTTTTGCCACCAGATGGGATCCAGAAGCGTGTTTGTGTGTCTGTAGCCACTCTGCAGTCTGAATGGCTGTATAGTTAAGCACAGAACCATACAGGAGGGAAGAGATCTTGGATGGTCCCTAGTCCTCTCCTGCTCAAAGTTGGGTCAACACTGAAATCAGGCCAGGTTGCTTAGAGGAATCTTGTAATATTATATTCTTAAATCTTAAATTTTGTCTTTTACAGCACTATTATGAGATAAAAGAAAGAAAATAGTATCCTTACTACTTTCATTTCACCCCATGAGCAACTTACACTCATCATCTTTCAGGCATTATCTCATCACCTCTTCATTCTACAAGAGGCATTTAAGACTGCCTTTCACAGTTAGCTGTGTCCAATTCTGCTCCTCCTTAACGTGTTAAGGATGGCAAGTGCAACTGAGCCAACATCTTTGTGTTGGTTCCTTTGTAGCACAATGAAGATGGTAAATTTAACAGTTCTGATACCATCATGTAGTGTTTCATTCATTACACTTATGTTTACAGCATGTCATTCCAAATTATATTTAAATATTGTTGCAAATTATATTTAATGTTTCCCCTATAGCAGCAGAACATGTGCATCAATAGCTGCACTGCATAGGGACATCCTCAGTCATCAGTTGTGCTCCAGGCCTTTGCATTTGGAGGATAAAGATGAATCTGATAAAGCCCCATAGTAGAACGAATCAGGTCTAGTGGAAGGTGTCCCTGCCCATGGCAGGGGAGGTTGGAACTAGATGATTTTCAGAGTCCTTTCCAATCCAAATCATTCAAGGTTTCGAATTCAAAAGTTGCTGATTAGAAACCGTTTTCTGGAAATTCATGCCCACTTGTCCTGAGTTCATACAGTTAGCTTAAAGTTGTTCTTGCTTTACTTTTCCTCCTCATTATGTTGCCTCCCCGTTGTATATTGCTGTATGCAGTCATGTACAGAGGTTCTTGATCACCTGGAGCCCACAGCCATCTCCATCTCCTCTACTTCCTGTTTAGTTTCCTTTTTCTCAGGGCTTCTTGCCCTTCTGCCCAGAAGGTTGTTGGCAATATCTTCTCTTGGCTCAGGTAGACTCCGATTTCTGCTGAGCTTTCTCTGCCAGTCTCCTCCCCCTCTTTCTCATAGTTTTCTGTTTATTCTGACTCTTTTCCTACTATTAGAGTGCCTACTCTTTCAACTGGGCCTGGAGTTCCTCACTACAAATTATCTTCCCTGATTTGAGATACTCTTTTTGTTACTCTGACTTAAAGAAATGCTAGGCTACTGCATTATTTATGAGAGCTGTGACAAATTGTGCATGTATATATGCATTGCACTAAACATAAACATACTGAGTACATGCACTTGGAAGTGCTGCATTGTATTTGTGTCCACGTGAGCATGAAATGGAGTGTGCTTCGTCATTATCCATTTTCAAGACAACTGATTAAATTATCTCTGCAGCTGGTTTAATTCACTGGCTAACAAATTACGTTTTTTCTGTCCTTTTGGACCTGTTCTCAAAGACTGCAGATGGCCTGTAGGGATTCAGTCAATAGTGCCACACACAGAAAGAGCAGATCTTCCCTCTTAGTAATGCAAATTGTGCTTTATGGTTTAAATACAGATATCGTTAAAATGATGATAAATAGTTCTATGGCTCCGATCTGTATTAATTCCTTTACTACATGAATTCTTTTTCTTTCAGTACTAGTTGCTCTCATTACTCTCACATTTTCATCAGTGCAGTGGCCTCAAAACACAGACTTTTATAACCTTTTTCCAAAGAGTTTCTCTCTGGGGTTTTTTTTTCAGTTGAATTTTCCAGGTTGGCAAGCATTATCACAGTATGCTCACAACCCCCTTCATTTACAAGGTAAGAGTGGTGAGTCAGAACCCAGGTTCTCAGCAGTCCATCTGCACTTCAATGCTGCTCAAGTTGTCTGCTGCCTCAGCTTTGTTGTCTCTGTCCTACCTCATCTCAGTGAGCCCATTTCACTCAACATTGATCATGGCAGGATGGTGTGTTCAGTTGGTTTGATCTTGCACCAGCATGGAGGGAACTTTTGAAGATAGGTGTATATGTACTGATTGGTGTCGCAGTCCTTTTAATATTTGTGCCATGCCTACTTCGGTGTATCCAACGGATGATGGATGAGGCTGTCAAAGGAGTGGTTTTGGTTCAAACAGATCGGGGAGATGTGGAAACCCAAGGCACAGGGAATATTTCTCTGTCTGCTCTGAGGGGTCCTAACCCCCAGAGCAGCACTGACTTTGACCCTTATTCTTCAAGATAGACTAGAGTCCACAAAAGTGTGAAATAGATTATTATAGAGAAATATAGTATGTCAATTGAGTGAGAAATTTAGGTTTTGGGATTTTTAGCATGTTGCAGATGGGAACAAGATGGAGGGCGTTAGGGTGTTGTCCCGAGCTCCTTCTTCTTCCTTCTTCTTCCTTCTTCTTCCTTCTTCTTCCTTCTTCTTCCTTCTTCTTCCTTCTTCTTCCTTCTTCTTCCTTCTTCTTCCTTCTTCTTCCTTCTTGTTCATGGGTTTGGGTGATGTCTTGTACACATTGCAGGCTTTGAGGGATCAGTTATTGGGTTAAAAGGGAAAATAATCTAGGTGCCATTTCTTAATTGGATAGTTTAGTCTTAAAAGACCTTGTAACAAGAGATTACGAGCCATTTTGCAGTGCTTTTCCTGCACACAAAGTTTGGTACAGACAGTGTGCTGAAGTTTTGATAAAATAACAATAAAACAACGAGCTGAAGACCAAAAAAGTCCTGTGCATCTCTTTTTCCTGGCACAGAACCGCTCCAGGAGGGTTTCCCCTGACAGGGGAACCCCCAGGGAGGGGCCCAGCGTGAGGCCCAGGAACCAACAGGGATGATAAACAAGATCACTTTCTGCCCTTTAAATGACTGTATCCTTCCCTATTCAGTTTCCCAGGATGCCAGTACAACATGAGGGCTGAAGATACCTGAAAGTTGGATTCTCCTTTTTTTTTTTTTCATGGAGAGGTTGCATCTCCATGCACCCAAAATCAGAATTTAAAAACCAGAATTAAGATTTGGAATTTTCAATGCTATCTACTGCTTTTTGATGTTTTTTGAATGTGTTATAAAGAATCATGAAAACATAGGTCCAAGTTGACAACAGAGTTAAGTGCCCACACCACTGGGTTTCTGATTTGGATGATTACAGAGCAGATTTTTTTAATCTGAAAGTTAAAGATTAGATTTGTGTTCTGACTGACTGAGGAAAGCTGTTTTTAACCTCCCTTAATATAATTCCAAGAAACTAATAATCTTTGTAATCTGCTGAAAGGGGAAGAAATTCAATCAGTATGCCTTAGTCATGGCTCCTGTTAAAAGAATGCAATAGATGCAGTTCTTACAGGTCAGTAGAATTGCATATGTGAGTGAAAGCCCAGGGGAACCCAGTGAAACTGTCTCAGAAAACTTAAATTATGAAAGCATGGTTTTTCATCAAGAAAACAGAGAACAGTTTTTGGAACCTACATTCTTCTTCTTACTGAAGTAGTAAGGATACTATTTTCTTTCTTTTATCTCATATGCAGGATAATAATTTTTAATATAGTTGAGTCTTCTTGTAATCAGGACAATGTGCAGCAATAAGGCTGCAATCTCAGTTTATTTCCTGTTCTCCTGATGTCCAACTCCCAGAGACCACCTTAAACATTAGGGTTTTTTAATTATTATTTTTGGCCAGAGCCAAATAGTCTTAGAGGTTGGATTTAAGCCTTCTACTTTAACTGTGTTTCTTCAGCAAAAGAGGCAAGGCTATGAGTGCAGCTGTGTGGGGAGAATTCTAGTAATATGCCTAGTCTTTGGTATAATCTCCAGTTTGGTCAGCTTTCAGAAATATTCAGTTAATTCAATTTTTGGAAACATTCTTTGCAGTTTATGTTATTTATATTATAGATTATATTGCACTTTTTTTTTCATTAGAAAAAGTCCTTTGTTCACACTAAATAATGGCCATTTATTTTCTTAGCACAACTAGAGAATTTATTCATTCTCTTGATCAATACAGCATTTCAAGTTCAGCGACTCTTTTCTCTCTGTGTACTGACAGCACTGGTGCTGAAACTAATTATTTTTCATCTTCCCTTACAGTATGCCTGGGATGCTAATGAAGAGTACCTCTTCAGAGCAATGGTGGCTTTTGCAATGAGAAGATATTCCAGCAAGAGCACAACTCAGTAAGCATCTGCTTGGATTTGCCTTATACATATTAACAATGCTGCATGTAGTAACCTGTCCTCTGCTGTACCAAGCTGTAGAAATCATTATATAGAAATTCTAAAAGCAGGCTGTTCCAGTATACTTCTGACACCCAGATACATATTCAACATCACACTGTTTCCATCTTCAACAATGTTCAGTCTTTGAACCAGTGTCCCTGTGGATGTAAAGTGACACAGCTGTGGATCTCAGTGGGATGGTGCCAGTTCACTTTCAGCAGAATGCGGCAGGAAGATTTGACACCTTCTGGAGACCATAGTGGGAGGAGGTGAAGGGACACACTGGGAGGTCAGGAAAGGCAGCACAGATCTTTGAGTATACAGCTCTGGTGCATCCTTCCTTAGAGCTCAGCTTCAGCAGTGTGCTGAAGGTGAGCTGACTCAGAGCCCTGGGAGGTGCATAGCTATGCCAGTGCTGTGTGTGCTCTGCGTTCCTATTCCTGATATCACAGCAGTTGAGTTACCTACCATCACAAAGTTTCAGATGTTGTAGTGCAGATAGAAATCAGCCTTAATTGGTTTTGGGATTAAATCTACCCTGAGGTATTGAATGTTCTTTGCCAGCTACTGATCCTTGCTACTCTATGAAATTAGATACCAGATTACACAGAGCACTTAGCAAGCTGTATTTTCACAATGTTCTTATCTTTCTTGAAAGAAAAACCTTGAAAGTGCATTTCCATAGGCCTATTATTTTTTTAATTGTTTTTCAATCCAAAACAAAAGATTGACAATTCTGGTAGGCTAACAAGGATAAGGTTTTCAATTTACTTAAAAATAAAACTGCTTCAGGCTGTCATTGCATCAGGTGAAGCATATTCCACATTTGAAAAGATATTAGTTAACTTTAGTCACATGATGATTGTTGGGGCTGCTGCCTTTCTCTTAAATAAAAGGGGATTTTCTCCTCCATGTGACAGGAGTGTTTGATTCCTGCTGTTTCATTTTTATTCCTCAGAGGTGGTCTCCTTTGAGCAAAAGAGCTGTTACATCAAGCTTAACAAAAACAGCCAAGTGTACTACTCAACCCAATTAAAATGGCACTTTAAAAAATGAGTTCAAGATAAAAGCTAATTACAGATGATTATGTAGGACTTTTCTCAGGTTTTCAAGGCAGCAGAGTTTTCATGCAACATCTGATCCATAAAGTTTCACTTTTGTATACTTATTTTGGTCTTGGGTCCTTTTTTAAAAATATTCTCTTCCTTCAAAGCCATACTGCTTTCACACAGCAAAAATCCTCTGTCAGAAGCAAGTGATCTTTTTCCTCTTCAAGCACTGTGGTTTTCTGCAGATTAAAATAAGGTTGCTGCAAGAATGGAAAAAAATCAAGCCACTATGGAAAGAATGGAAGTTTTAATGGGAGTTATCTGTACCCATTCTGGGCAATCATAGAATTTATACTCATTAATTCAGTTTCCTATCCAGAGAGTTTTTCTGGATATGGATATATGATGCCAGTGTTACTCCAGTATGGAGGTGGTGTTGCACACATCAGTAATTACCTGCTACTAAGTTGGTCAGAGAAGTCAGTATAATATTTGGAATCAGCCAGCTGTGGGGATCTTTACCTCTTTTTAAGATGGTATCAGACTTTCTCATGGGGTATAACTTGGGAACACCCCTCATGGGGTGTATATTAGAGGTATAACTGATAACTCTGGTAACTCATGTAGGACTTAGAGACACCTTTGGGGTCATTATAGACAGCGTGTCACCTGAAGGAGAACTGTGCAGCTCTGAGATCTGGCACAACTTCCTAGGCAACAGGCTGAAGAGTCTCCACTGGTCTCTCTCAAATCCCAAGGGACCTCAGAGTCCCTGTTTAGTGATGGCGAGGCTAGATGAACCTCCCAATACACCTCAAATAATCTGCCTGTTACATGGGAGCAGGAAGGCTGTGAAAGCCTCCATCCTGTTAGATATCCTGGAAATAACACACTCCTTTCCCCACCCTTGTGGCTGGCAGCTGCAAGGAAGGAGTGCAGTCCTGCTCCATCCCCTCTGCAGCGGGCATGGAGGTATGGGAGCAGCCATGGAGGGAGCAGCAGCATGCTGTGCACAGGAACAGCACCCTGGCAGAGCTGGTGAAGAGACTTCACTGTGGTGAAGAGGGAGGCACAAGCAGGAGCTTGTAGCAAATAAATTACATTGCACTGCTGGCAAATAAATTGCATTTCACTACACGAGCTTTTGCAGGAAAATGTCAACAGATTTTCTTCAGGAGATGTAAAAGACCAATGACCAATTATTCTGTCATATGAGAACAAACAAATTGCCTGTGACTGCATTCTGGTCGCATCTAAACTTAAGGAAATTTTACATCTGGTTAATTGAAGTTTTTTGTCAAAATAAAACCTATAAAAAGATCACTATTACTTTTATGTAACTAAATACTGGTTTTGCCAGGGTATAAATTATGCACATGGCCATAGCTTCAATGTGACAAACCTCTGCTTTAAAATCCCATTAATTTCTAACACACCCACAGCCTTGAAGTAACTCACAGTCACAACTAACTTCCATGAGACACAAATGGCATTAACTTCAGCAAGCTGTATCAAGCCCCAAAATAATTTGTCTGGTGGATCAGGATAACCATTGTTGCAGTCTGCCCCATCATTTTTGATATTTGAAGTCACCTCTTGTTAGGTTTCTGAAAGTGGATAAAAGCCAGGCTGTGATGACAAGCATTACAATGTGCTGCTGCAAACAGCAGTTGATGCTGTTGTTGCCCTTGTGTAACCACTGAATGACCCAGCACAGTATGGGGAGGATTGCACATTACATCTCAAGCTCTCTAAAGTTAATTCCCAAACTGAAATTTAATAAATCATGGAGCAGTGTTTAATGTTTGAAAGGCTTGTCAAATTTTCAAGTTTGCACAAAACAGAAGAAAGGTACAATCAATCACATTATTCAGTAACTATTACTAGAGTTACAAATAAATATTTCTTTTTCAGTGGAGAATTAATACCCCATTATTTCCTGCTTTATATATGACCTTTAAATCGATTCTCAATTCATATGGTCATGAACTACGTAAGCCAACCTTTGATCTCTCAGTGTTAAAAAATTATTGTTGTAGCCTATGTTAGTAACCCTGGTTTCTCTAATCTGTGACTCATTTGAAACAATATGCATCTCTTTTGGGCCTGAGACTAGTTAATCTTTAGAGCAGAAAGAATGTCAACATATTTGTTTTCATTCAAATAACAGAATCTATTTTTGGTACATCTTTCCCCCATTTATAGATAAAAAAAGCTAAAATTTTCCTTACAAAGTGACCAGAAAAAAAAATCATCAACATTATCCATCTTCCTAAGACAGGCTTTTTTGATACTAAAAATATTGTGACCATTTAGAACAACAAAATAAGAGTCTGGAGTAAAGCTGTTAAATCAAAGTGATCCCATGGCTGCTAGGAAGAAAATAATGTTCCTTTGCAGAAGCAGCTGCCGAGCCCTGTGTTGGAAGAGGCATGATACTTTTGGGAGAGCTGGAGAGAGGCACTGGGACTTGGGGACTGTGGTTCTTCCATGAGCTAACAGCCATTGTGGGCACTCGGCTCCCTTTGACTCTCTGACAGCTCTTTCTTACCCCTAAGCAATAATTTCAATCTCCATAAGGAGCAATGATGGTGTTTCAGGCCAAGGAATTGCCAGGGTTTCCTGCACTCTACTCACTTGTGTATTAAAGGAAATGCAGTTTTGGACTTTTGCCATGGTGCCATAAGGCCGAACCAGGATTTTGTAATTTTGATGATAACAGTCATAATAATGTGATGATAATCCCATGTCAAAAGTCTATCAACTGCTAAGGAAAGGAAAAAATGTCCACGTATATATTTACAAATACACTTCATTAATGCCTGGAGAAGCCAGGTTTCTCAGATCTCAGTGTGATGGCATAGTTGCAGTGGTTCTCTGTTGTGAATCAAACCTGCAAGCAAATGGCATGTGAGAAAAAAAAGTGTACCACTGCACAGAAATTGCCACATTGGTGCTTGTTGAACCAGTCTGTTTTGGTGTTTACTCATCCCCTTTGAACTTCTCATGAGTGGGATTATTCTCTTTGGGGCCTGAGGGGTTTATGGCATTTGTATTCCACTGATGAAAAAGTGATGGCGGTGGAACCAGAGTTTGGATGCTTGTAATTGAAAAGGATTTTAGAAACAACAGGGCAAAGAAAAGAAGCCAAATTTAGATATCCTAGTGCAATCCTTGCTTGCCCCTTGTTTGTAGAACAAACTGCTGTTTGTTCTACAGAGATATGCTACCCCTGTGGTGACTGAATGCCTTGTCTCATGCTAAAAACCTTGGCACTTTAGGGAAGACCCTAGCTTGAAGAGTCTTTGAATGAGGGTATGACAGTCTGGGTGTTCTGCCAGTCCTTGTCTGCCTTTATCTTTCTCTTTGGGGATCAATCTTTCTTACCCCATTTTAAGAACATCTGTAGGGCAACACCAACTCAGATTTCCCACCTGGACCAGTTTTTGATTCCACCACAGAAGCTGCAGCTTTAGGAACTTTGGCAACATGAAGTTTTGGGTCCTACTGTTATAAACACCGAGACAGAAAACTTCCTCTGCAGTTACAATTTTAGATATTCTGTGAAGTCAGCAAGAGTTTGTCAGCCACCAGGTAAAAGTAGGCATTTTTCCTCTCTCCTGTAAGTTTTGTGCTTTCTTTTTGTTTTGCAAAGAATAAATCTGTTTTCATCTTCTGACTGTTGCCAGCAACTGATGTGAACATCTTTTCAAATTCCAGAGGGTGGCTTTCCTCTTTTATCCATAAAAATTCTCTGTAAAATTGATAGTGTTCTAGAGAGGTAAAAGTAGAAATTTTGGCTCTGCAAAATCACTGCTTTCCATTTTATTGCATACCTCTCTGGAATGGGTGCTTATAGCCCAGAAAGACAACTGCATCCTGGGCTGCATCCAAAGCAGCATGGCCAGCAGGGCAAGAGAGGGGATTCTGCCTCTCTGTTCTGCTCTGCTCTGGTGAGACCCCACCTGGAGTGCTGCATCCAGCTCTGGGGTCCCCAGCACAGGAAGGATATGGAACTGTTGGAGCAAGCTCCAAAGAGCCAAAATGAAATCAGCTCAGCTGGTTGGAGCATGGTGCTAATAATGCCAAGGTTGTGACTTTGATCCCTGTGTGGATCACTCCCATAAGAGTTGGACTTAGAATATTCTGTGATTCTGAGATTAGAGGACTGGAGCTCCTCTCCGTCCAGGAAAAGATGAGACAATTTGGTTTGCTTAGCCTGAAAAAGAGAGACTTCTGGCATGACATTATAGCACCTTCCAGTACCTGAAGGGAGGCTACGAGAAGGATGGAAAGAGGCTTTTGACAAGGGCATGTGACAGGACAAATGGGAATGTCTTCAAAGTGAAAGAGTAGGTTTTGATTAGATGTAAGTAATGAATTCTTTACTGGTGGTGACTCACTGGCACAGGTTGCCCAAAGAAGCTGTGGATGCCCCATCCATGACAGTATTCAAAGCCAGGCTGGATGGAGCTCTAAGCAGCCTGGTCTCGTGGAAGGTTCACTGCCCATGGTATGAGGGTTGGAATAAATCTCTAAGGTCCTTTTCAGTCAAAGCTCTTCTATGATTCATGAGATAGATAGATAGATAGATAGATAGATAGATAGATAGATAGATGGATGGATGATAGACAGACCTCTGTAAAATGATGTATTGCACTACCCGGGGCACCCAAAACATCACTCAAAAGAAGTAAAACATTTCTACAAAATATCCATAATGAGGCACTGTGATCTGCCTTACAAGCAGATCCCTGGCTGGATGAGGAATGCCCAGGTGTGGGCATTCTCTCTCCCTCCTGTCCCTTTCACCCCCAGTCCCCCCCAGTCCCACCAATCCCACTAATCCCACTAGTCCCACCAATCCCCCCAGTCCCACCAGTCCCACTCATCCCATCAATCCTACCAGTCCCACCAATCCCCCCCAATCCCTCCAGTCCCACCAATCCCCCCCAATCCCTCCAGTCCCACCAATCTCCCCAGTTCCACCATTCCCTCCAGTCCCACCAGTCCCACTAATCCCCCCAGTCCCCCCAGTCCCCCCAGTCCCGCTCTCGGCTGCGGCGGGGCCGGGGGGTGCTGCCCGCGGCCGGCAGGTGGCGCTGCCCAGCAGACCTGTCACGGTCCTGGCACGGATCGGCTGTCGCTTCCTTTGCTTAAAAACTCGTGATTGTGTCATTCCAGAAGGGTTTTCTGATGTTTCCCCCATTTATCAGTAGAAATCTTAAAAAAAAAAAAATCGCGTTTAAAAGGCATTTTTCACACTATTTATGTAGTATGCCATGAGAAGCTGCCTGCCTGTGCCACTCCACATTTAACTTCATGTAAAACGGAACAATCTTCCTTTAAAATAGATAATATAAATATCTGATACAGCATAAACTAAAAGGAAGAGGCCAGTGTCAGTAGAATGACCAAATGTAGCTTGTTCCATCCACTCTGTACCTGACTCTATGAACAAAGATGTCAAAAACTATAACATCAATTGCACTGATCTTCCCTCCAACAACTGTATCTTGTAGAAGAACTGTACTCACTTAACAATCACATGGGCAATTCTCAATGACTGGTTCCTGTGGTATTTGCTATCAAAACTAGAATTCTTAATTCACCAATGCACTTGCTCCATTATATGACCTTTGTCATAGCCATAGATTGTTATTCTAATATGTATTTTTCCATTTGTTTATGCTAAATACATGTCCAAGACCATGAAAATCTGTAATAGATTTAGAAATTTGCTTGAAGACTCATTTGGTCTTCATAAGCTTGATATCTTTAAAATC
The DNA here is from genome assembly GCF_026979565.1 of Vidua chalybeata. Lineage (NCBI taxonomy): Eukaryota > Metazoa > Chordata > Aves > Passeriformes > Viduidae > Vidua > Vidua chalybeata. Next base: position 17,070,834 of record NC_071531.1, read on the forward strand.
ATATGGGAAATGGAAAATGGTGTGAGTAGTATTTCTTTCTTGAATATTAACTGTTAGCTTTTTTAAAAATAAGAAAATTTTCCCCCTTAGTTGAGAGCAATATTTTAATAAAATCTAAAATGTTTCAATAATTCCTTCCATGTTTCTTTAATGATGATTTTTGTTTTAACTGTCTGCAGAATTACCAATGTGCTGCTCTGCAATGTGACAGACCGGGTGTCCTTTTGGTTTGTGGTCACAGATTCTTCCAAAAATGTGACAACTGTTCCTGGAAGTGAGGTGGAGGCAGCCATCAGGTACAGTCACTGCTTTTGCAATGTTTTCTTCCTTGTTTACTGAGGATGTTTTCTCTCTCTGGGCCTTGTATGAATGAGCACTCTGCCTCTTTAAGGATGAACTAATCCAAGTTGCTAAAACACTGGGGGCTCAGTACCCTTTAATGAATGTGAGATTAGAGGATGTTTAACAGTCCCACAGAGTGCAAAGAATGTGAGCCTTGGGATTATAACATTGGAAAGAGTCTCTTTTGATGCTGGAGACTCAGAAGAAATCTAGTCCCTTTCCAGAGCTCTACCTGTGATGTGCTGTCCAGCGTGTGGCATACTGCTCTCATCCACCTCTCATCACATTTCCTAGTGAGATAGCCTTCTTCCTCAGGAGATGGAAGGGCACACTTTCTGGATGGGATTAATATAATTTAGCTTTTACTGCATGCTACATGCAATCTACACCTGGGCTCCCTTTCAGTGCTTCTCACTAACAGTTCATCTGACTTAATTTAGAAGTCAGCTTTCACATGAGGAGAGCTCGTGTGAACTCCTCATGAGCAGAGCTGGCTGTGTCCCAGCTTGGCTTCAGCAATCTTATGCTCACATTCTTTTCATACCAGCTCATTCTAGAATGCCAGTCAATATCCCAGTTGAGCATTGCTTGTACAAAGTACAGAGCACTACAAATCACTTTGCTTTCTACTATCACATTCTAGAGCAAGTAAAAGGAAGAATGTGGAGCTGACAAGGAAAAAAGAAAAAATGGGATAATCTGACTTCAGTGGTCTAAAAAACCTACACCAGGGGTTTATAGGGATGAGTCCCTCAAGCAGCATAACACGCATATATTTCTCAAGCATGGAGTGGAAAATGGATCTCTTTGTTTTCAGGCATTCTGTGCTCTGTCTCGAAAATTCGTGTTATCGCTATGGAGGTGTAATGCCTAATTCCTGATGAATGAATATGCGTTCTTTTGGAAAGATTAATTTAAGCTTATGAGCAGATTAAACTATTTCCTACAGAGACACCAAACAATAGTTTCATAGCATTAGTGGAGGAAGCAGATTATTTATTCACTGAAGCTCTCTGTAAGAGTGCTGGAATGCAGGGGTTTTGCATTTCTGTTATTCTTTGATACATTCAGTAGCATAAGCTGATTTATTTAAGTCTTTTATGTGCCCTGTTTGGTACAGAAATTGGGTGCTGTTATTGTTTGGTTTTTAACTGTTGTCTGTCACCTGATAAAGAATATGCTATTTATGAAAAGTTTTAATTCCTACCTAATTTAAAAACAAGAAAAAAATGGTCTATAAAACTACAATGTGTTTTGTTAAACTGCTTCTGATTGCAGGCTTCCATACAAAACCTTTATTATAATTCTTCATGCTAGGGTAGCACATAACACTAGCCATGGACTAGAATTTTGTTGTATGAGATTCCTACAAAGTAAGAATAAAGAGGAAGGTAAACCATGTCAGAGCTCTGTATGATGCTCAAATATACACAAGATATAGTTATGCATATAGAAACATGAAATGCACTTGTAGTTGCCTGCATGTGTTTCAGCACATAATTCTGAAACTCAAGCCATTAGATGAGGGTAAACAATGCTTATTTCAGCTGTTCACAATGATCCTTTCATATCAATAAGGAAATCTTTTCTAAATGGCAGACAGCTTACAGAATTATGAGTCTTAAAACATGCCATGGCTTTCAGTCCAGGAATGCTGACTTTCCATTAAGGCTAAGAACTTCCTATTTAAGGGACAACCAAACATTATGATTTCCAAGAAGAGAAATTTGTTAAATCTTACCTGTATTTCCCATGCATATTTTCTTAGGAAATACTTGCTTTGTGGTAAATAAATTGAACTGTATACAAGAAAGAGCTGCATTAATTCATACAACTGCTATCAAAAAGAATCTCTCAAGACCAATATATGAAATCCATTTGCTTAAAAATTTTTAACATTTTGTAAAAGCTAATGAAAGACACTTCTAAAGCCTCTTAAGCCTGCTTAGATTTAGGTCCAGAAATATCTTACCGGCAGTATAACACTTACAGGCAATGAAAATGGGTGAAGATATCCACTAAAGGATAGCAGTTGTACTACTGTGAAAAAGCACATTTCTCAGACTTACAGTTTCTCATACGGAAATGGAAAAAATGTGGAAAGTACAAATCCCTTTAGCTGCATCCTGCAGGGAAGAGAGACGTGTTGGCAGTGGGTGTGGATTTTTCCAGACCAAATTGTATCCTGTTCCTCATGGATCTAGTAAAATCTACAGCAGTGGGGGCAGATGTACCAGCCCATAACATGCAGGATGGTTCAGTTTGAGGGACTAGGGGGCAACTCTAAGTAAATCCTGCAAGCATTGAAGGGTAGGTCAGCCACTCCTGTGCTAATCTTGAATGCTGCATGAACAAGGCAACAGAGCCAGCCTTACAGCTTACAGCCTGCTATATCTTCAGGACATGGTTCAAACCAGAAATAAACAATAATATCATACTTCAGGTCTCATCTGTATTTCCCAGTTTTTCAGATAAATTAAAGTCTGGTGTTTGAAATGTTCTAAGTGTGTGGGTTACTGAGGTCTCTGTTATAGTCTGTACAATCCTGCCAACATCATAGAAGTACAGAATCATAAAATCATAGAATCAGAGAGTCATTTAGGTCGAAAAAGACCTCCAAGGTCATCAAGTTCAACCTTTGACCAAACCACCACTGTGTCAGGCAGACCATGGCACTGTTGTGTCTTGAACACCTCCAGGGATGGTGACTCCACCACTCCCTGGGCAGCCTTTTCCAATACTTAACCACCCTTACGGTGAAGAAAATTCTTCTGTTGTCTAACCTGAACCTCCCCTGGTACAGTTTGAGGCTATGTCCTCTTGTCTGAGGGAAGAGGCTGATCCCCACTAAAGGTAGACAACATGCTTTTCTTCATCGTGCTGGATGACATTCAGCCCTGCCTAACTTGCAGCACATTCATGAAAAATCCTTTTTTTTTCTATTGTCTTTTAAACTTGTGAAATACCTTTATAAAGAGTTGTGATGTTTTTCTGGGGGTTTTTTTGTGTTTTTTTCCTGAAGGATGAACCGGAACAGAATCAACAATGCCTTCCTACTGAGTGACAAAACACTGCAGTTCCTGAAGATAACCTCAACCTTGTCACCTCCTGTTGAACCCTCTACACCTGTCTGGATTATTGTATTTGGTGTTGTTCTTTGTCTCATTGTGGCTGGGATTGTTTTCCTCATTGTTTCAGGGATTCAGAAACACAAGAAGTAAGCAGCCTAGCCTTTCTTCTGTTTTAATGGAATACTGATTAGTTAGGTCATCTGAGCTGGTTTTGTGTTTCAGAGCAGCCTCAGACAGATTAATGCTGTGCATCCTTCCCTAGCTAGGTAAAGATAACCCATCTCTCCTTTTCTGAGGAAAAGATTTAAAATTTTTAACTGTAAGGTACAGATGCATTAGTAATTTTGTGATGTAACGAGGAAATGGAGAGTGTAAGAATATGATCCTGGAGGCCACCTTACTAGAGATGAACTTTAAAAAGACAATTGATGTCATTCTTGTGAAGATTTATTGTGCCATGGGTGAGTCTCCTCTCACAGACCACCCACATAGCTACCAAGGAAGACTGGCAGTGACTGTGTCCCTTCCAGGGCAGTAGTGTCAAAAGCTGGTAGGGCTAAAAAAAACTGTGCTGCTACGGCTTGAGAAGTCTCAGTAGAGCACACAGTAATGATTAATGTATGGCTGAAGAGGGCCTGCTTGCTGGAACAGAGCAAGGTTTCACTTACCATTCATGACCTGATGAGCTCAAAATACCTAGCCCTTCACAGGTTCATGGGCAGATCTCCCCATGAGCTTAGGAGTTTTTCTGGTGGGAGGGTAGGAGAGATACTCTCTTTTCCTATCAGTTTCTGCCTGGTGGTACTGGTGAAAAAGAGAAGGGTATTCATGCTTCCCTAGTGTGAGCATGTGGGAGCAACACAGAGAGCAGGTGGAGTTTTGATCCTGACATCTCTGCTAGCTTTGAGTTGAGCATAAGAAATAGAAATTTCTCAGCTGAATTGAGATTCTGCCATGGAAGTTCAGCTTCTACCATGCTTTTGGCTGACAAAGAGTTTAGGTTTACACAAAAATTATGACTTCAGCAATAGATTCATACAGGAACAGCAGAAGAACTGGAAAAGGGTAAATTCCTGCTGATAACCAGATAATATCAAAATTACTGACTGTGTAATGGATTGTATCCCCAAATATATCAGAACAAGGAATTAATATATGAAAAGTGGTATGTTGCAGAGACTTCTTCTTTCTGCCTTTTTATTACCTTGAAGAATGTTAAAAGTCCTCAGAAGAACAACACTTGTGAAGGTTAAGTGCTTCTCATAGAGAACCTTTAGTAGTGTAGTCAGAATCCCTTCAGTTATATTTTGCAATAAGAGGGGTCACATGAATTTCCAAAACCCCCTTCTGTTTTCTAAAAAACCCCACAAAATTCAGCAAACAATAGATGAAAGATGCTGTTGGGGAAAGAGTCTGGGAAGGTATTTGGAATCTGTGGATAGTTAAAAGCCCTATCACAATCATGTTGTATGGACTGAATTTTCATGCCCTAAACATAGGCAACCTTTTCTGTAAAACAGTGATGTTGCTACCTGAAGCCCCTACCTGATGTCTGTGGTATCATGGCTCTATGTTTTTTTATAGTGCCTAGCTTTAAGGGGGTCTTTGAATATTTCACATAAGTGTAATATAAATAAACTAGGATAAATACCTGGGATTTTTCTAGCTAAAATAATCACTCATGCTTCATATCATGCTGAAAGACAGGATTTCCCCCTGTATTTTCAAAATAACTCAGCAGAGCTTGGGCAGTTCCCCTCAATATGGTGTAAACTGCATGCTCTTATCATCACACTGCCATTAATATGGCTTGTTGCTGCCTGCCTGTACTCGGCCCCCTCTCTGGCTCATGTTCTTGTCCTTTTAGTTGCTGTGCTTTTTTTACTTCTCCCTCTGTTTCCCTACTCTACCATCACATATAACCTTTTCTCAGGGCAGGTTCATCTGTGGCTGAACTGTAACCCTCCTTTCACATCAATAACATCTGCAGGCACGGGCAGGAAAGTACGAGAGAGGGTAAACCAAGTATATATTTCTTCTATCTACTGTGGCAAAGACTGGAGAGGTAGAGAGGTAAAAGGGATGGTCTGGGTTATTTGGCTCCTTGGAAAAAAAAAAAAAAAAAAGGCCAGAAATCAGAGAAAAGGATTTCAAAAGCACTGATCTCTTTGTCAGACAGTGAAGTAAGTGACCAGGTTTTCAAAGACTTCAGCATGTTCAATAATTAGTTTTCTTAGAAGTCTGTCCAGACCTTACGTAATGGGAGCCCTATTGCCTAGTAGGCTGTGTTGGGAATCTGGCCCCTAGGATGGTGTTGGCTTCTCATCAATCTGGCATTTTGTCTTTAAAGGCCTTTAAAATACCATTTAAATAGTTCAGATAAAGCCAAAAGCACGTGCTCCAGGCTGTCCATGCTCAGGGTGTTAGGGAAGGGGAGTTGGCTTACAGAGGAGTTTCAGTATTGAGTTAGACTCATGCATCATTTATTGAACTGAGAGAATTGCTGAATTCAGTGCCTACAGTGAGCTGGGTCAGACACACTGTCTCCCAGCCTTGTGTTTGTTCTCCTATCCTTGCAGTAATAGGACACCTCCCCCTACAGCAATAGATTTGCCACATGCCCAGGGCAGAATCATCCTCTGCAGTCTATCTGAACTAGCCCAAAGTCTCCCCTTATTCCCCAAAATCCAATCTGCAGCAGGGGCCATAAAAAATTGCCTTGGGAAGAGTGAAAACAGAGTAAGCACACAGTCTGTCCCTGTATTAGTTTTCCCAGTAATTAATTTGCAGCTTAATTTATGAGCCTTCCCGAGGTGCATTTGGTCTTCTTGTATTGGGTAACTCACAATGTTTTCCCTTAACTTTCTCTTCCCTTAACTTCCTCTTCCCTTAACTTCCCTTACCTTAAGGGGTTGAGTCACCCCTTGGATTGATGGAAATTTTTAGCTTCTCTGAATTCCTCTGGTAATGAGTTTCACACATCTTTTACTCCTCTCATTTCCTTTGAACCTCCTTCTTAGTAACTTTTATGTTCTGTCCTCACAGTTTTGTATTAAAGAGCAGCCAGAGGTCAGAGGTTTCAGCTACTACAACCCAAGTTTATTTTAAAAAGTCTGTAATGTGAAGAATCTCCCAAAGGCCTATAAAATTTTATTATTGTTAATATCTCTGTCATTAGCAGTTACTCTGAGTCAGATTTTTACAGTTGTCCTGAGTCAGATTGTTACAGTACATGTTGTGAGATAGGGAGAAGCAGTGCACCTGACCTTTGAGTTTCTTGTCCTCTGAAATCGCTGATGCTGCAGGCCATAAAGTACAGCAGGTTTTTCAACTATGAACTAATTGTTCTCAAGGTCGGAATAAATCTGGAATAAAAGGAACATCATGACCTGTTGACTGATATTTGTTTATTACATCTTCAAATGATTGTATTTTAGATAATATTTTCTAGGGTTTTTTAATGTAAATAATTTTATTAAATCATTATTATAATATGTTTTTGGGACAGCTGGATTCTGGAAAAGTGAAAGCTATGCAACTGTTTGATCTAGAAAACAAAAGTATAAAAGAACTTGGTAGGATGGTGGCTGCTAATGATGTTTGAAGAAAAAATGTAGATTTGCAGCACTGAGATTACTTAAGAAAGTAATCATGAATGTTCTGAATAAGGTAATCATGGATGTGAGAGCACCCAAGTCTCCACATTTGGAGGCTATAGTTAGTCTAAGACTGATCTGTTTCTAAAAGATATGTTTTATTTTGTAGAGATCATGGGGTGTGATCTATGATATACATTGCAGGGTCAGATTACATGCTTAGTGTAGACCTTCCTGATGTAAAATAACCCAAACAGATTTAGAGATTTTTTCAAATTTTGTTTTGCCCCAGCTTTTCTTTTGCACCTTCTAGTCATGCTGCAGAATAAGAAGGTGAAATAATATTTAAAATATACTTACAACGTGTCCACTTCAGGTTTTCTGGTCTCCAATTCTGAGCTCAAACTGCTAAACTAGGGCTTCCAATCTCTGAGTCCCCCAGCTATTGTATTTAGATACACCCATCTGGTGTATTTACTACAGCAAAGAAGTACACCAGATTGTGCCTTTAGGAGCATAACCTATGACAATCTTATAACTAAATATGCAGTTTTCTTTCTGTGGAATCATTGTGGAGTGCTGCAGGTCAACAGAATAAGATGATCTTTTCTTTCTTGTTTTTAGAAAGAATAAAGAGTCAACAGAGAGAGAAAATTTAGAAGAGAAAGTTGAAGTGACACTAGAAAATGGGATTCCTTGTGAAGCACTGGATTTAAAAGCAGGCCACATTAATGGAGTCTTTGCAGCAGATGACGAACGGTTCACGTCCCTATGAAATGCTGCCACTGCTCTCTGGTGGTTTTCTGAAAGACTCCTGTGCCTGCATTTTCTCATCACTACTCCTGAATATCAAACATGAAGACAAGAAAAATGTGCTTTCATGTAATTTCCCTTGAGAGAACCTTTTGCTTGGGTGAACTTCCATTACAGTTCTTTTTCATGAGCAATTCAAATAAGAAGGCCTCAGATAATGTCCAGAAAAGATTTCCAGAAGATGTGTGGCAGAACAGAGTTGGAACCTGCCTTCTGCCAGGCGTCTAATTTTTAATGATTATTTAAATGTGTCCATTGTTTGTTTATTCCTGACATAAATGTGAAACTGCATTATTCCTGAATGTCACTGGGGAGATTATCTATCATTGTCAATTCTTGATGGGTTTGTTTTTCAAGCCATATGCAAAAGTTTCTCTATAAAATTACTTCTGTTTGCTCCTGTGTAGTATGCCTTTAGATGGAACAGTCATCAGTGCATGAAAGTTTTCATTTATTGAGAAACAAAAAAGCTTTCACAGTCTCTGTAAGACCAGGTCAAAATACATGGACCATCTATAGCTCTGGGGCTAGCAAAAATCTGGTACTATAAGTGTTTTTCACTTAACTGTCAAGGTTACAGATTATGTGAGCTGGAAATTAAATTTGCAAAACTCTGAAATTTGTTGAAATTAAAGGTTGCAACAAAGGGCAGATTTTCCACAAGTGCAGTTAGTGTTTTGTGGCTCAGCTCTCATTATATCATAGAATCACAGGCCAGCCTGGGTTGGAAGGGATCTTAATACCATCTAGTTCCAATCCCCCAGTCATGGGCAGGGACACCTTCCACTAGACCAAATTACCCAGAGCCCCATCCAGTCCAGCCCTGAACACTTTCAGGGGTGGAGCATCCGCAGCTTCTCTGGGCAACCTGTTCCAGTGCCTCGACAATCTCACAGTAAGGGTTTTTTTCCAAAAAAATTTTCCAATTTTTTTGTAATCTAAACCTGCCCTCTTTCAGTTTGAAGCCATTCCCCTTTGTCATGTCACTACATCCCCTTGTGAATAGTCTTTCACAGCTCTCTGGAAATGTCTTACTTACAGTTTTTAATAATAAAACTAGACTAGATTTCCAACATAGCCAGCCTGGGGTCAGATGAACCTTCATGTTCATGTGATAGGTGGACAGCTTTTGAAAGGATTTAAGGTGTGAAACACCATCTGCTGGGTTGGGTGCACCTGACCTGGATAAGTGATAAAATTCTGGCTGTCTTCAGAAGCATTGGTGAACAGAAAAGGGGAGTTTTGTGTGTGGGTAACTGTAAAAAGACAAAGGAAACTTGTTGAAGCAGAATAGGATATCTGCAGTCACTAAGCATCTGCCCACATCACTGGAGGTAGGATTTGACCATTGGCCATCCTGTTTCCAGTGTCATGTTTAGAGGCAATAAAAACCTCTTTGCTTATTAGGATTATTTCATCAGACTCGTCACCAACAGGAACAGGCTTAAAGACAGTAAAAGCTGCTTGTAAAGGACCATCCAGTGTCCTGAAGGTACAAAGGTTTCTTGTTTCCTAGGGTGGAAATCCTTTAGCTTTTTGGCTCTATTGAGCATCTTTGACTTGTCTCAGTACTGGTCTTAGGACCAGCAGAAAGGGAGGAATGGGAAGGAGAAGGGAAAGCAGCAGGGTGAAAGGGGAAAACTGAGCAAGGGAAGCCCAAGGCTAGGGGAGGCAGGAGAGAGGAAGGCAAAATATAAAATAAAACCATGGAACCCACTAATAATTTGCATAATGTGGTCTCATTTGTCACAATTGTCTTTGATGTCCTGCTGGTGGGTCCCTCTGGACAAGGACTGCATCACGTCTGTGTTTCAGTGTGTGATGCTCCATTCTGAAAAAGATTAATAAACTTGGTTATTAGTGATAATATCTCAGTGCTTCAAAATTACCATCCACAACATGTGGATGTGTTTCACACAGGAATGTTGAAGATGCAGCTTGCAGGTTTTGGAGGGGAAATATAGAGTACAGTGTTATTATTACTGCCTCAGTTGTTGCTCCAAGGTCTCTCATGCAGGCAAAATTTTATTGAGGTAATTCAGATCCCATCATTTCTAAGCAGTCACACTTTTCCATTCTTTGCATGACAGATAGCTACACCTCAGTGTGACCACAATGGATTGCTGTGACTGCAGCACCTCTGCAAGAACCTTTGAAAGATTTTGGTGAGAACAGCTTAGTAGTGCAAGAGCAACCTCAAACTACAGATTAAGAATTGCTGTTTTCCTGTATTGTACTATATAATACTGAAATAAAATTCTCTTGAGATGAAAAAGGGCCAAGCTTATCTGAGCATACTTCTCAAGGCCTGAGTGAAGGTTCAGTTGAGCCCATGGCACTGGCCACCAATTTGAAAACAGATTGAAATCCTCTATAAAAGACATCATGCAATGTGGGCTGACTGTGGTGGTAAGTATTTAATCAGTGTCTTCCTGACAGCTCACCTTTTACAGCAGTTTGGCTAAATTTTCTGCTAATTATGATGTGGGAATCACCCAGAGCATACATCTAGCTTGCCTCTCTGCTGACAGAAGATGGCTTGAGAGAAGCAAATGATGCATGAGCAGCCATATACTGCATTTAGCAACATTAAGTCAGTGTAGATATTAGCTCTTTCACTGAAATAGATACTACAAATGAGGTTAATCAAGGTCACAGTGCTACAGAAGAAATAAATCTCTTTTCTAGTCTGTGCAGTAGGATCTTATTAGAAAACAAAGAACACTTTGAGCTTGTCCTCCAGAGCCTGTAAATGGTACAACTACAATTTATATCCCTTGAGGATCTGGCCCACATGTTTTATGTAACTTCTACTTTTTTCTTTTTTTTCTCTAAACCACCTGCATCCAGCCTGTGATAATAAACAGGAAAGTGAGTAACAAGTAATATAGACTATATGGTGAACTGCTTCCCAAAACAATGAGTTGGTTCTGCTTTCAGTTACATTTGTACTGTGCCAGTGAATCTTGAAAAAAGGTATATGGTGTGCCCAAGACTGAATTGTTTAATTTTCAAGAGCTGTATTTAAGAAAAGAGAGGAAAAAGGAAAATTCAATTAAATGAAACAATAAACCCATAGATGTTCTGTTTGAAGAAAATGTGCAATGTGTATCACTAGCTCCACATCACCAGCAAGTCGACATTTCAAAAAGGACTTCCGCAGTTCTGTTCAGCTTACTTGAGAGGGAGCATTGATGCCTACACTAGAATGAGCACAAATCATGCACGAGTAAGTTGTTTACACTGTCAGTCATTAGCCAGACATTTGGAGTGCTGAAGAACGTTGGTATAAAGAGTCTGTCTGTGGTACTCAGCCCTAAACATCTCTATCAGCCCACCTTGCAGCCTGGTACTCACAACTGGACCTGGTATTCCCCTGGGGCTCAGCCAGTGCTGAAGAGCCTTCAGGGATGAGCTCACAGGCCCCATGCACACTATATGCTCCTGTTTGTCCAGGTACAACAATTGCTTCTGTCATACTGATCTTCATGGACAACTCTTTCCTGGCTGAGCCTTCATAAAGTAGCACCTTTATTCTACATTTTGAGGGAAGTCAGTCCATTGTTTCTGCTGTTGTTCGCAAGAGATGGGTGAAGTGGGCTCAAGAAGTCTCAGAGCAGGAGTCAAGTCCTGTTCCTTTATCACTGTGAGTACATTATGAAATAATTCCCAAATTAATACAAATCACAGTATTAGCAGAAGAACTTTTGGTTTGACAATTTCTTTTAAGAACCAGATGCCAGTTTTGACCAAGCAAGGAGAGTTATCACATCTTGACAGGAAGAGTTTTTCATGTGTAAACTTCCAGATTTGGTAAGACAAAATAAATTACTTTTGAAGTCAGGGAGAAAGTGCAATAAAGACATGAAACAACTCAGGGAAAAGTGGGAGGCTGTGATTCTAGATACTCTTAAAACATGGCTCAGATGCCCTCAGAAATTTGGTGCAGCAATCTGTGACTCATGAAATAAGCTGTTTTAAATAAGCCAGGTTTTTATAGAAAATGCATTGACCAACTGTCCACAATCCATTAGCAATGAACAATCTGTGCTTGGCTTTTTATGAGCTGCTCCTTTTGGCCTCTCATGGTTTTTGTTTCCTTTTAATGTGGCATGAAAGAAGGGATGTGTGCAATGGAGTGATACCACAGCTTCCTACGCAAACAGACAATTGCTAATGAAAAATTTGCACAGTTAGATATGCCTAACTTGGTGATTGAACTTGCTATTTTTCAAACCACATTAAACTAAAGTACATTGACAGTGATAAGTGGTCCACTCTTGCCATCACAAATGTATCAGTATATTCAGTTCTGTGAATACATTAAGCACTGTGAATGCACTTCACATGAAAGCCTTGTGTTTTAACTGGATATTTTGTGTCTGCATTGATGTTTGCATCAGTCCAGAGTAATTTTGCCCTTATAGCCCAGATCCAGCTTTGTTCTGAGTAAAATAAGCAGGTTCAGTAGGAACTGAATTTGATCTAAGATCAAAAAGTAAAATTTTATTTTGTTAGTCTGTTCTCTTCCTTCCTTCCTACCATGTTTCCCTTTCCCTTAGAGGTGGCAATTTGAAGCTGTCAAAGCATCTTGCTAGGTACAGCAATGACTAAATGGAAAACATTCAATTTTGGAAAAACTGCAAGACTGTTCTTGCATTATTTCTCTATCTCCTTTGCTTTTCTCCTATAATTTGAATTATGATTACTACAAATGACAGTATGTAGTTTTTATCAGTTGTGGACCAACAGGAATTTTAGACTTTGGACTAACATTCTTGATGATGTTGTATCAAAACAACTTTGCAGGTGCTGATGTGTGAGCACATGGCCACTGTAAAATGAACTGGGACCACTTGCTTCAGTAAAACTGAAGTGAGAAACACATGTTATCTGGGTGCAAAGCCATGTTTCAGAGGATCAATACCTTTCCCTTCATTGTTGGGGCAAGGTTTTTTTTTGTAAAGGGCAAGGTGTAAGGGATGCAGAATATTGTGCACCTGAGTTGTTGCCTCTCCTCTGCCTTTATAGCATATGGTTTTGATTTTTTAGCCTTCAAAGTAACCCTTTATGATAGCCTGATTTAACCTGCCAGTTTGTACACTCATCTTCCTAAAAATCATTCAGCTTCTAAGCTTTCTCCTAAACTTTGCAAAAACACTTTGGTTTCCTGATGCTTCAGGAAATTGACAGCATCTTTACACAGCTCCTGAGGTCCTCAGATCTGATCTGTCCCCTGTGCATGAGGCAGTCCCCTTCGCAATGCTGAGCACTCTTTGACTTGGGAAACAGATATCAGCCTGTGGCAACCTCGGAGTGCAATGGAGCTCTGTGGAGGTGACAGCTTTTTTAGGTCTGAAAAATAAAAACGGAGCAAATGGGACAGGAGGTTATGGAGAGGTATGGCTTAGTTGTCCAAGGCATTGGTCCCGGTCTCGCACCAGTGGGGCACAAAGCCCTCGGTGCTCCGGGAGGTCACCGGGCGGTGGCTGGGCAGTCGAGCCAGCTGCGGGAGGTCGGTGCTCTCCAGGTAGCAGCTTCCCCTCGCTTCCTCCCCTCACAGACAGGGGTCCTGAGTGTGGTGCAGCAGGGGGGGTCTCTGTGCTCTGCACTTGCTGCCTTTACCTCCATTGCTGCTGGGCAGCAGGGAATTCATCCGGCCAGCCACTCCTCTGCCCTTTCTCGCTCCTGCAGAGGACGAGCCAGCTAAGCCCAAACTGCTGATGCTCGAGCTGAGACTTGGTGCTGGAACGTGCCCTTGGTGGCTCGGATGGAGCTGGACAGGCGGTGCGTGCCTGCAGAGGAGAGGTGCCCCTCCTCTTTGTCACACAGCTCCGGTCCCCCCGAGAGAGCTGACACGAGGATCACCTGAAAGCCTCCTCTTGTAGACAGGGACGTGTCCCAGCGTGGGCAAAGCCCCTGTGGTACGGGCTGCAGCTCGCAGCCGGGGAGCTGGGGAGCCGGGGAGCCAGCATCCCAGTGCCAGCACTTTCATCTGAGACAAGGCGGATGGCACGCATGCAGAAGAGTTACTCATGTGGGAAGAAGGCTGCTCAGGGGATTGAAAGGACTATTTGCCCAGCCCCCCTTTCGAAGCACGAGGAAGAGGAGCGAATGGGGGTTGCCCCCAGCGATGCCCAGGTGCAGCCGAGGCAGCACGGCTCCTCGCCAGGCGCTACTGCAGGGACATGGGCGAGGGGCTGAAGCCACCCCCTGGACTGTTCACTGCCTCCACAAAGCCACTTTACGGGAGTCCTCAGAGCAAGGATTTGCCCGGTATTCCACTGAAGCGAGCTGCTCTTTGCAAAGGGCAGAGGAGTGGCAGAGAGTGGGGCGGCCGCAGCCTTGTGCGGGCGGTGAGGTGGCCCTGCCACGGCAGCTCGGTCTCCCTGGGGATGCTCCAGGACAGGCAATCCCGGCGCCATGCAGCCACAGCCTTTCAGAGCCCTTCCTCACAAAGTGGCCACTGAGAAACGCTTCTGTCCGTCTTTTATGCACTAGGCAGAACGACAAAGTGTAACAGTGAGCTTAAACAGTGCTCCTGTGTGGAAAAATTGTCCTGATAATGGTATTTTAAGGGTGTGTGGTGCCCAGCGCACAACACAGAGGGTTTTTATTGAGGCATGTCCTAACTGCAATTCTCTGTTATTGCAGTCCTAGTTTCATAGCACAGCTCAGCCAACAACATGAGTGGTGAGGCAGAAAACTGCTCTAACAGAGCCAGAGTACAGATGAACTTCGGTGGGCAGCTCTTTCAGCAGATGTCAGACAGCTCGTACCCTGGGGACAGGACTGGGAATATCAGGTAGGAGCTGGGAGCCACAGCTCCCGCTGCAGACGGGAGGGGTGGGGGGAGAACTGGCACACGGGAGAAGAAGGAGCCTGTGTCAGCATGTCAGGTTACAGGCAGCCTTTGTGCTGTGGCAGTGGCAAACTGACACAGCCCTTTGCTCCTGCCAAGCAGGCTGGCTGCCATTGCACACAACAGTGGATTTCACTGAGACACGGTTTAAACCCCAGCTGCTCTCCTCTCACCCCAACCCATGGCTGCTGCCTTGCTGCCCTTGGAGGTTTGAATTTCCTGAAAAGGCTCAAGGTACTTCCCTTTCTCAGCTGTTTACTATTTCCTTTTTGCTGTGGTACAACTGTCTTCATGCTCTCATCAGCTTTCCAGACCAGCATGAAGGTCCACCACAAGAAATGCTCCTCATCCCAGCATGGATGGCCATCACCATTTTTGGCTGTATAAATCACTCCCAGCTAAGAGCCTGGCCACTCTGCAGAAAGCCTGCTGTGCTAGTAAGGCTGACACAATCAAGTCTCTATCACCCCAGAGGGTGGTTGGGCACTGGAACAGGCTCTCCAGGGAAATGATCACAGTACCAACCCTGTCAGAGTTCAAGAAGGACTCAGATAACACTCTCAGGCACATAATGTGAGCCTTGGAGCTGTCCTGTGCAGGGCCAGGAGCTGGACTTTGATGATCCTTGTGAATCCCTTCCAACTCAGGCTATTCTAGAATTCTGTGATTCTACAAATTTATTGTCTCCCATATGTCTTCTCAAAGGGAGCAAATCCATCCATGAAGGTTTGATGTGCCTGAGGCTTAGTGACTCCTCACTGTTCCAACACAGTTTTTCAAAACGTAGCTTTGTGCTAATTCATCTCACAGCTTATTTTTTCTCTTGTGTAAAGGCAATGGCAAGAAATGTGAAGTGTAATTTTTTTATTATTCCTCATATATGATATCAAGGTTTGCATTTAGGTATGCAATAGAAAAGAACTTAGAAATAGGGCTGAGAATTTGCAACATAATTCAGCATGACTCTACCTGCTCCATTTCCAGCTCACTATGGTGTTTGCACACACATTTAAATGTGGGTGCAGAGGCAAGCCCTATATGACATGAGGTGCCACCCTTCTCTGCCCTATGGCTATCCCCTAAAAGTATCCTGCTCTCTGGGGGCTCCTGGGTCGTGCATGGAGCCCTTGGGTTCCAGCCTGTGCACGGACAGGTGGCGGCAGCAGGCGGGAGTGAGGAGCAGAGGTGACTCCTGCACCATAGCAGGGAGGTGACAGCTACCAGGGCTGCCTCTGGACAAACAGAGCACTGTAAAGGGGGAAAAATACCACCTGCATGTAAAAAGAGAGTTTTGAATCAGCCAGCCCTGTTTCAGTACCCTAAAAAGTACCCATGCAAGAAGGGACGTGTGCAATGGAGTGACACATAGTTCAGTGATTGTGCAATTAACGTGCTGGCACAGAAGAGAAAATAGGAGAGTTGAAGTGAAGGGTCAACATAGTTCCTCTTCTTTACTGAAGAAGAAGAAATCAAGGTAATAATAGGCATGATTCTCTCCTCTGACAGGCATCAGCTGAAACAACAGCACAAAAACCTTTCATCATTTCACCATGTGACAGTCTCACTGGCAAAATGAGAAGCGATGAGCAAGACAAGAATCACAAAAGGCACATAATTACTTAGAAAACAGGCTTTGTGGTTCTCAGTCAAGAATAGGGGCATTTTAATACCTCTCCTGGGCTTTACTCTATCCCATATCATCTGGATGTGGGAAGAGAACATCTATTAACAGGTTTTTGGGCATTGCCAAGCACTGCCAAGGGAGTCCTTCAAAGGATTACAATTCCAAATTATCATAAAATTTTGAAAAACAGACTGAAATCAGTGTGATGCGCTTCAGCCCAGACAAATTGACAATGCAGTAATTGGTGCCACCCTAGAGCCAGATGTGCAGAGACAAAAAAGGGAGCAGCTGAGCAAGTAGCACTACCAGAAAGGTCTCAACTGGAATATGAGTTGATGTTGGCTGGTGTCACCAGAAAGAAGGTGTGTATCAGCGAGGCACTGCATGTAAAATATTCCAGTGATTGGATTCCTGGTCATTGATTACAGTTTCAGTTGTTTGCAGATATGGACACCATCAGTAAGGAAGCACAAAATATGGCAAGTCTGGATGGCACCAAGAAGAGCAACATGAAATTTAGGGAACATGACCTCTGGGGAAGGGTTGAGTGAATGTTGTTAACTTTCACTCAAAAAAATGATTGTTAGAGGATTGCACATGGACGAGACAGATCAGTCACCCCTGGTCCACAGGATGTGGCTACCACAAGGTATTGAAGCTGAGTGTTTCCTCAAGGTCCCTGGTTTCCCAAGGGCTCCTGAGGGCTGGACCACCTCTCCAGGGTTTGGCAATGAAGGGCCAATTGCTGCTGCTCCCATGGAGGCAGACTCATGGTGGTTTCAGAGAAACTCTGCTGGGAACAGGAAACCAAGCCTGTGGATGTGGCTTCAGAGTTGCATCTCGAAACGAACCCAGACAAGACCCAAAACAAAACCAACCAAGTGATTCTGAGCAGAAATAGGCTAATTTAAAAAATACTAAGGCATTGTCTGATCGATAACACTCAACCCAAGCTGCATTTCCAGAGCTAATTCATGCATTGATTTTCCCATTGATTTGCAGTAACTGCTGGGTTCCTAGCTAGATTAGCAAAGGTATTTAAATATTAAGATGGAGTCATTTTAGTAGCCTTAGTCACCTTAGTACTTAAATCCATTTGATTTATAGCTCAGATTAAGTCTCTACACAAGATGCTGTGATCCC
Source organism: Vidua chalybeata (assembly GCF_026979565.1). Lineage (NCBI taxonomy): Eukaryota > Metazoa > Chordata > Aves > Passeriformes > Viduidae > Vidua > Vidua chalybeata. Next base: position 17,088,285 of record NC_071531.1, read on the forward strand.
ACAAAGTCTCTTGCTGCTTTTTGATGGCTCAGAGAACACATTTAAAATTCAGGTTTTATATGCCTCGATTGCTTTGAAAATGAGGTCTGTTCCCCAAATCACCTGGGCTTTGCAAAGCCTTTAAAAACATGGTACACCCAAAACCACCCAAACAGGTACCCTATCTCAGACTAAGTGGGGCTTCTTCCTGCCTGGGAGTTAAGGTTCTTGGCTTGGTGTTTCAGTGAAGTTTCTAAATATTTTCACAGCTTATCACCAACCTGTTAAAGGATTGACAGATTCTGAGCTACCAGAGACACGGGTAGGCTATAGATAAAGTGACCAGCTGTATCATTGACAGCACATTTGGGAAACATTAACCAAAAGTAAAAGCCTTTTATAAGAAGGCCATAAAATGGCAGGAGTAATTATGTTTTTCCAAAGTTAATAATTGACATTTGTTTATTTGGCTTTTTATAAAAAACTTTTTCCTTTCTCTCCTATAATGAATAAAACCTATAAAAGGTCCAGCAAATTGGATCAGCCTTTCTTCTTCACAGTGGCCATGCTTGAAGGCTGATGAGGCAGAGGCCACCAGAGAAGCTTACCTGAGGAAACCTACTTCGTTGAGAAGTTCTGAACATGAATATGTTTGTCCACTTCTGGCTTCTCTGTGGCCTGAGTGCTGTTGTGACCCCTCAGGATGTCACACAACAAGCCCAAACATTTTTAAAAGAGTTTAACAGGAGGGCAGAAGATATCAGCTATGAGAACTCCATTGCCTCATGGAACTACAACACCAACATCACTGAGGAGAATGCCAATAAAATGGTGAGTGCTCCATCCTGCATCCTTACTGTTCTATTAGGAATCTAACACTTTCTGGTTTGTTTTGGTTCTACTAAGCTCATCTGAAATTGGAGTGTTACTTCTCTGGTAGCTGTGCTTCATTTTGGGGAGGGTAGAGGAGCTTGCTTTAATGTAGCAATGCCTACTGGATGTGCCTGGGCCACTACCAGCCTCTACAGCCTTGGGTTAGTACCTGGACTGCCTGCACTGCAGAGAGATGGCCAGAAGCTGGACTGTCCCTAGCCATCACTTCAGGTCACTCCAGTGAGTGGAGGGAAAAGGCAAGGGAGCACTGCATGTTCATCCTGAAAATCTGTGTTGGATGGAGAGAGATGCTTTCTTCTGAGTCCAACACCTCCTGCTATAGTGTTTCTCTGTGGGACTTCCCTTTCCAAGAGCAAAGCATTTTCCTTTCCTCTTGGAGAGGGCATATCCTGAGGGTGAAGATCCTCTCCAAGGGCCTGGGGTAGGTGCTGTCTGTGGTGCAAGGAAACAAGATTTGAATCTTGCACTCACATGAGCTCAGGTCTCCCACTTTCCCTAAGACCAGATGAACACTGGGCTTTTTACTGACATACACAGTTGTTTTACTTCTCAGTGAATATACATATATTTTCTGGATGCAGGCATTCTTTTAAATGTTTGCTGATGGATTTATAGGCCCACACCAGTTACCCAGTGGTGGACATTTCCCCCTGCCCCCATCACTCTTCTCATAGTCAGGGCTGTTGGTAGACTGCCTGGAGGTATTAGACTGGGAAAAATGAAGTGACATTACAGACTAGCAAATGCCAGCAGTGGAATTTCTGTTACAGTGGTCTTGTATGTTGGTTTAAAAGTCCATTTCTATCTGCAGGAAGGAGCATAGCACTTTTATTCATGCTGTCTTCCAACACAGTTATTGCTTCTCAACACCAGCCTCTGTCTGCCCCAGCCCTGGACAAGAACTTGTCAAGAGCAGGCAGCCATGGTCTGGCTGGTTACTGGTATTGCCATGCCTCAATTCAGTATCTTGTAAGCTCAAAGCCTTTCAAAATTAACAAAACCACCTTGAATTTTGCTTTGGTTTGAAGTGGCATGTTTTTTAAAGTTAACTCAAGCCTTAGAGAAAACAATTCAGAGCATAAAAATGAAGCTGAACATCCTACATCTATTTTTGCCTAATGGCTGGTCTTTCACTTTGTGGTCATATAACTTAATTAAAACATGTTTTAATTATCATATTTCTTAATTAAAGCAAGGAGACCGGTTGCTGGAAGAAATCCTAATGACTAATCATTGTCAATCTGGAATTTTTTCCGAGGCACCAGACACTTAAACTGTAATGTTTCCAAACACATAAAATGAAAGCCCTATATCGTATTTTCAACATTAATGAGATGATAATAAAATACATGAGGAGATACCAGCAATAAAACCAATTAGTCTAGTATTCAGAGAGAGCTTTTTCTCTTTCTTTATATCTTCAGCAGCGCTGGTAATAAACCCACTGATTCCCCTCCTCCCGTTCTGCTGGAGGAGAGTTAATGAATACTGTCCCTTCTGGCTCCTTCACATCCATTTTCCTTGTAAATTGTGTCACAAGCCCTACAACCAATTCCTCTAATTGTGGAAATATCAGACAGCAAGATAACTGCTTTCCCCTGGCTTTTGTAGCCAACGAGCCCCCTCTTCTGCCCTGCCACTCCTGAGGCACCTCTCTGTTCCTGCTCAGGACAAGGAGCTCAGGAACACACTGGCACAGCAATGCCCTTCTCTGGGTGCTTATCAAGCTCTTTCCCACTGGCCTCTGTGAGCTGCTGAGGAGTGTCAGGACTGTTTGCTCCCATGAAGGGGAGAGTTTGGAAAACCTCCCAGTGATGGCTGCTCTCCTGCAGATAGGATGGAGATGTGGAGATGGGATTACCATGGCTTTACATCTGCCACCACCCCTCTGTGCTGGAGCCTGGGGCAGTGGGTGCTGTACCCCTGTCACATATGGGGCTGAACAACCCGGGCACAGCCCTGCACTAAGTGCTGGTCTTACTGGTGTGTCTGCACAGCGGTGAAGGGTGCCTGAAAGAGCTCCTCAGGCACACTATGAGATTTGAGTTCTGCGACCCCTCAGCAGGGAGAGATGGGTGCCCTATCCACAACCTGGGAAGCTCTGGCATAAGCACAATTAAATAAACTCTCCCAAGGACCCAGGTTAATTAGTACTGTTCTTGTTGCCATTTGGAATTGCTGCTGATGTGTTAAACTGTGTATAAACACATTAGAAAAAGGTGAATAAGACAGTCCCAACTCCGAATTGTGTTCTAATGCTACTACTTTGTGAACAGAAATTTGGGAGTTTCACATATCATAGTCTGTAATTGCAGAAGTGTTAAAAGCAATCTCATGCAAAATGTTGAGATTTTGCACACCCAATTTGGGTACCAGTTTAGAGCCTCCTTTGCCCAAGTATAATCTTTTATTTGCCAGCATTTCAGAAGAAAGTGATATTTGCCTCAAAAACAGATTCAGTATCACTATCTTGGCAGCTGACTGTTCCTGCTACTGCAGCAGAAATGTAGGGGATTAACATCTGGGTCACAGATCTCTTTGTGCCCTGGCTTATTTCTTCACAGATGGGTGAAGAAAACATGATTTAGAATAGCAGGAGACACAGCAAAATTATGCTGGATCAATTATAACAACCAAGGTGTGAGCAGACAATCATGCTTTTTGCTGTTCCCAAAGAAAAATGCTTATCTGGATGTGTGAATAAAACAAAGCCAAAAAGCTCTCTAGCCATTTCACCGGGTGGTGCAAGTGCTCAGCCTGCAGTCCATGGGTGTTCTTCACAAATGAAGTTCTTCCTAGAAGTGATATCTTTGTCCACGGAGTGCATCAGGCCACTCCACTCCTTGGAGGGATTAATTCAGACCTGTGTGACCCCCTTGCAGAGCGAGGCGGGCGCCAGGTGGTCCGCGTTTTACGAGGAGGCCTCCAGGAATGCCAGCAACTTCCAAGTAGACAACATTGCAGATGACCTCACCAAGCTCCAGATCCAGATTCTTCAGGAAAAAGGATCATCTGTGCTGTCACCAGAAAAATATAACAGAGTAAGTTGTTGAATGTAGTTCATAATTTTTGGGGGGTGAGTTCAGCTGCCTCCCACAGCACCCTCAAGCCAGGGCATGGTGCTGTCACCACCCTGCTTGTTTTGGGATGATGCAGTGTATGGTATGGAAGTGTACCTCTTCTAGGTGTTCACAGCAATACAGGACTGTGGGTAGTCTGGCCTAGGAAGCTGGTTGCCATTTCTGTCAGCAGTTTTGCCATGGAATGAATTTCAAACACGCCTTAGAGCAGTCCTTGCACTTATAGCTGGATTAGCCATAAAACCAAGAAAGGACATGGGGTAAGTGCTTGGTGAAGTCCAGACCTAGGGCAATGAGCAGAAAGAGATGGGTACAAGGCTATTCAATGAGTCAAAAAGGAGGAGATGGAGGAAGTCTTTCTTTCTCTGAACTTGGTACATTATCATACTGGGAAAAAGAAGGAATGTTTCATTGCACTGGGCACTCTAGGATGCCTGAAAATGGGAAGGGTTCCACAGAAAGCTGCTGAAGGCCAGCAAGATTTGGCAAGAATCCTAATGAGATTTGACATTTGCACTGACAAGTTCACCTAAGAGGCAGGTATATTGATAATGACTATACATGAAATTGGAGCAGCTATGCAGACTCAAAAGGGATTTATAACCAAACATTTGAGAGTTAAATTACTTTCCCTTTGCTGAAGATCAAATTGAAACATAGCACTGAGTCATGGGTACCTACAGTCCAGGATCCTACAGTCCTAATTACAGAAGAATCCTGAGATTTGTCTGCTAAGGTCAGCAGTGGTATTCACCAAGGGAAGCAGCAGATTGGCTGGATCTCATGTCTGATCCAAATAAGATGCATTTCTGAAAAACAGATTGTGTTGCTGGAAGTTCATACAAACATATATTTATTTTGGATCACAACAATGCACTAATGGTAATGTTGTTTCTGTTGAGGAGATATGTTCTTCAGTACCCTCCCTGTTTAGACACTTAGAATTTCATAGATAATTGCCTTTGGGGCTGAAGCTGTTGATTCATGTTTGAAAAGTGACTTTTTTATACAGTCTGATGGAGAGCCAAAGAATATCTAAGTGTTCTTCACTGACAACAAAAATTTGCCTGGGCACTGATTTATTTTAGTGCTGACAGAGGTAAAGTTAGAGGTACTCACTAATTACCCTTCTCACTGACAGCTCTTCAGAGTTCTGATTTAAAGCTCTAGGTGAGAAATTTCATAGTCCTAAAGGGAAAGCTAAAAGTGGTACATGTTATCCTTGAGACATGAAGATGTGGAAACATTAAAAAATATTTAAAACAAAGCTACGTAGCATAGGTTCTGAGATAGAGCTGAATGATTTCAGGTGCAGTTTGGCCTTCAGCTGGCCCAAGACATGAGCCACAGCTTCTGTGTGATGGAGTCCAAGCAGATCCATGCAATCAGTGTGATGTGATGTTAAAACCCACAGGCAACAGTCAGCCTGGAGGCACCAGCCAAAGGGGCCCTCTTTGCTGCCACTCAAAGCCACAAATCCCTGCAAAGTTTATGTGTGTTCATGCTTATGGAAGCACATTGATAAACTTTATTTTTTATTGCTACTGTGTATTGACAGCTCTCTTGTGACAGTAAGTGCTCATTGAATCCAGAGCTCTGTCTGACTGAATATTAAGAACCTGCAGGTTATATCATATATTTGAGAGATTATCTGTCTTTTCCAGCTAGATCTGGTTCAGTAATTCATTTAGGCAAATTCTTTCATTAATCTCTCCTGAGCTCAAACATATGCTTAAATATTAAGCTGGTGGGTGAAGTGTTGATTCTAGCTTTTAAGGAATTAGCATAATTGGCTGTTATTTTGCACAGAGTGGGTTTCTAACAGGCTGTCTTGCATCCAACTTGCAGCTGGGCACTGTGCTAAATACAATGAGTACCATCTACAGCACTGGGACTGTCTGTAAAATCAACAATCCATCGGAGTGTTTGGTGCTGGAGCCAGGTATGACACCAACCACTGCCTCTACTGTGCTCTTCACCCTGAGGGTGCCAAAAGAGAAAGCCAAAGGGTGGCTCCTGGCTGCAAAAGAACAGGCTGTAACTTCAACAGATATTTCCTGCTATCTAAAGCTTCGTCATAATTTAATTGCACCTTGCAGTTCAGGCACCTCCACTGGACCTTTGCCCACAAGACATACCATCTCCTGTTTGTAGCAAAAAAAAATTGGGAGGGCTGCTCAGCTTGTTTGGCAGCCTGCCTGTCACCTGGGGTTTGCCTATATCACAGAAAATCTATTTTTTATTCCCTGTCTTCAGTCATGTTGGTCTTAATGTTGTATTGAGGCCAGAGAACTTAAGGGAAGCTACCAACTTAAGGGAAGCTAATGTGGAGAGAGCATTTAAGAGACTATGAGTCTTTGAGACTATGGATGTGCTCCATGCTTCTCAAAGACAAGAGGAAAACCTTAAATTAGGAAAGGATGCAATGAAATAATGGGATCTTTCAGTATAGCAAATACAAAGTGTTTTCTTCTCCATTCATGAATTTCTTTCACTTTGGTTTTTTTGTCTGTTATAAAAGAAAAATTCTGCTTTTTCAAAGCCTAGTACCTACTTTTTTGTTCTGACAGGTCTGGATGCTATTATGGCTGGAAGCACTGATTATTATGAGAGACTGTGGGCCTGGGAAGGCTGGAGAGCTGATGTTGGCAGAATGATGAGACCATTATATGAAGAGTATGTTGAACTTGAAAATGAGGTTGCAAGGCTTAATGGTAAGTCAATTTTTGTTTTATTTTTGTTCCTTATTTTTTTTTCCCTTCTGGCACCCAGAAACTAGTAAACATACTGTAGTATTACCCAATTTCCCCATGAATTCAAAACACATACATAATTTGCACATAATTTGCTCTTGGTGTGCATATCTCATAGTAAGAGGCAATGCAGACAACTGCCATTGAGCAGTTCAGAGGTTTCTTCCCAGCCTGGAACAAGAGGCACCTTTTTGTTGGCACCCTTCCTTGTTGGCACTTTTTCCAAAGGCCATAATGCATCAGTGCCCCTCATTACATAGCACCCAGAACTGCACCATTTGTGATTTATGGACAAGCACACTCCATTTAAACAGCTTCTGAGTGTTGCTGAATTTTGACAACATCTCCTCTTTCCTATGGGCCTTGACCTTCTTGCAGCAGCCAGTCATTGGTACTTTTATAAGCATTATTCCCTAGTTGGAATGATCAGATTTGGTAGGCCTGGGACAGTGGGTGCAGCTGTGTGTTCAAAAAGGATTTTGTACTAAGGGAAGTGTGCTTCCAGTCTGAGATCTCCACACAAATCATATGGAACTGTCTTTTCAAGGAACAGTAGCAGCTGCCTTCTAATTTTCTTTTGGGGTCTTCTAAGGCAGCTTCTGAAGTAGCTACATCATCTGTCTCTTGGCCAGACTGCAGCTGTATCACCTGCTTTCCCATCCTCCTTGTTTTGCAAAAACTGTCAGGTTGGAGCTGGGTAAGAAAATATGGCCCAAATAGTAAGACAGGGAAAAAAGCCAAACATTAAGAAATGGTCATTATGGCCTTCCTCCGTACCACTACGGACAAGACTTCAGCTAGGAACCATTTTTACTCCAGGCTTGATGGAGCTCAGTGGACTGGAAGGTGTAATGGAACTGGGAGCTGAATTTCACTTCTGGTATCTGCATGTGTCCTGGTGGTTTAGTTTCTGGAAGAGGGGGCCCGTTTTTAATGTCCACCAGTTTATGCCTTCTGTGAGAACCCGTTAGTGTCCAGCCTGAGCAGAGGCTGCTGTCCCTCATAGCCCAGGAGCTCGAGTCAGGATTCCTGATTTCCTTTGACTTCCATCTCCAGATGGAATGACCCTAACTAGCAGATAACCATGACATCAATTTCTGAATTTCTTGGAAATCTCCCATACCTGCATGTTCATGAGACAGACACTCAGGGAGGCTTTTTTCTCTCTGCTAAACCCAAACTATCTAGAATTTTGCTGCTTTGGGGGAAGGCTGCAAGTCTGCATGGGATCCACAGAGAGCTGCACTTCTCCTGCAGACCTAAGCAGCCCCACATGTGGTGTCCTCATGCAATGCATCCATGCTTTACAGGTTATTCTGACTACGGAGACTATTGGAGAGCAAATTATGAAGCAAAGTCTCCAGAAAATTACAAATACAGCCGTGACCAGCTGATCGAAGATGTGGAGAAGACATTTGAGCAGGTAGAGGCAGGAAGAGCTCTCATCTGGGTTGAAGGGTTGTGTTTTGAAATGGTGGGCTCATGTGCTGATGTTATGAATGAAGAAGAAACCTGCTTTAAACTGGCTGATCTCAGTCTACCTGGATTTAACAGAAACAGATGTGAGGACACACACATGACTTTTCTACCTCTGTAGCTGTTCAAGGACCAGCTTGGTCCCCAAAGGCTGGAAAAGAGGGATCTCTGCAGGTCCACGTCTCTCCTCCAGCTAGGGTCTGTGGGGTAGATGGCATCCTTGATACTCCAGCTCAGAAGTTAGCAATGCTCCCTCCCTCATACCTGAGCAGGACTTCTGTGACTGGAATCTGGACTCAGTGCCTGAGCCCTGAGGCAGGGGGCAAAGCTAAGCTGCAGGTTTGGGGTGCAGTTACCTGCCAGGAGCTTTTTGTCAGAGAGAGCTTCAAGGCTCTCTGTTTAGGAGTAATGAGCGGAATAGAGCAAAGTGAAAAATAAAAATTGTTTCCTTCTCCTCCTCTGCCTCCAGATAAAACCTCTGTACGAGCAGCTGCATGCCTACGTGAGACACAAGCTGGGACAAGTGTACGGCCCCAAGCTCATCAGCTCCACAGGAGGCCTCCCTGCTCACTTACTGGGTATGTCAACGCATCCATGGCGTGCGGGCCTGACTTCATACACAGGACAGTCACCTTCAAGACACATGGGTGGAGAGTAATCTGACTGTTTAATCAGGATATTACCAAAAAGGTTACAGATAAAAGAAGGGTAGAGGAGAAATGCATAAATTCCTAGCAGAGATGACACAAAGTGCTTAGCAGCAGTGGCAGGAAGGGAAGGCAGGTATTCTCATCCTCGCCAAACCTCACATGGCACAAAACTCTAGCATTTGGCTGGGACATTTCCCTCCCCTCTGCAGCAGTTGTCTTCCTCAGAAATTAGAGTTTCAGAGAGATACTTGTTCCTTTCAGATTTTACTCTAAGATCCCACATTTTGTAATGTGGCTTTCAAATCATGCAGCATTAAGCTGCCATTTGTGTTGTGTTCCTGAACATGGCACAACAATCATGTGGACTAAAAAAAAAAGGATGTTCAATTTTCATACACCTTTAGGAATGTCATCAGTCCTGAAACTGTATTATCCAAGAATTGCTGATATTGGGTAATAAAAGGATCCTTGATCTGAGTTTGACCTATGCATGACCTGCTAGAAATGCTCCCCTAAATATCTGGATCAGGCCTGGTTAGATGAATAGGAGTCCCTATTTTTGACACTGCACAATTTATAGACCTGTCTGGCACCTTTGAGAATACATAATAAATAATTTAAAGTATTTCTTTGTTTCTCTCTTTTTCTGAAGGTGATATGTGGGGTAGATTCTGGACAAATCTGTATGCCTTGACTGTTCCCTATCCAGCCAAACCAAACATTGATGTAACTTCTGCAATGGTTGAAAAGGTAAGACATGCCTTAATGCAATATGCATTATGTAGCAAATCTAGAGGCTATAAAAATTATGTACCACAGATCAGCTGCTCTCTAGGAATCCATGGCTGCCCTCATGCAGACACACTGCCAACAAAGTGTTGCTTTTTGCATCCTTTTTTTGCTTTTGACTTTTAAGTGTTTATGCATTTTTCCCTGTACCTATCCCCTTAGCTGTTCTCTGTTTTCCTCCACCCTCTTTGACCCTCTTAATCTTGTCTCCAGGTTTATTTTCCTCAGAGACACTTATCCATTAAGAGATATATTTTGTACTTATAAATATTTCAGGACTCCTGGAGAGGGCTGGTATCAAATATGACCTTTGCCAGTCATTACCATAATCAAATAGTTTGTATATCACAGTTTTGTTTTTGTCAGTCTTGTTTATTTGGATACAGCTAGAGAAACTGCAATGGTGCCTGTTATCTCTTGATAACTGCATAGCAGCATAAGGTCTGTGTTTGAGATCTGTAGAGCTAACAGCTGTGCCACCACCTTTACCAGACCAAGAACATGGGGGAAGAAAATTCCCTGTAGTCTTGCCAAAGCCTTACTCCTTTTTTAAACTAAAGGGAATTTGATGGAACTAGATGGAATTTGATTTCTGAAATGCAATTATTCACCTGAAATCTACTCTCCTCTCATAAGCAGCACTCCATGAAAACGTTATGCTGGTAAGAGAAGGAATAGTTGAATTTGATTCCTTAGCAGTTTGCACAAGTCTGCATTATTCTCACCTCTGTTTTACGTTACTGACCCACTTGTAGTCATAAATTTGTGTCTGTTGAAGTACCACTGCAAGAAGGCAAGCATTATTTACATAGCCTTTGAGCAATGGGTGGGCTCATCCTTGTTGTTGGATGTGCCCCATTTGAGATTTTCATCCAAATGAGCTGTTTGCCCATCAGGTCTCTGTGAGAGCTCATCCCAGTAAATGCAGCGCTCCTGCTAGGAAGAATAATAAAACTGCTGAGTGGCAGAATTATCCTGAACATAACCATGCAGTTTTAATCTGATAAGCAACTCCCATAGATACATTTGCCAGGTTTTATGGTTCTGGCTGAAATCTCTCATGCTCATCTGCTGGGAATGTAGCTCCACTTCCTCATATGTGTTGTCCCCAGGTTGACTGAAGTGACTGAAGGGTCGGATCACAGATCTGACATACAGGAATGCATTTTTTGTCCTACTTTATATTTATGCTGAACCTCTGAGTGCAGAAACCTACTTTGTTTGCAGGGAAAACACTTAATTCCAGTTCCCAGCAGAATTCACAGAAGTGCCAAAGGCAGACACTACTGACTTACTCTCAATAGGCCATGTGCAGGTGTGAAGCTCCTGGGAAATAAATATGAAGTCAGCTGCCCTGCATCCAGCAGAGCATGGGGAACAGGCTGCATGCAAAAGCAGAGGTTAATGGTGGCATTGTCTCTTTCAGAAATGGGATGCAATTAAAATATTCAAGTCTGCTGAGGCCTTCTTTGTTTCCATTGGCCTCAAAAACATGACTAAGGACTTCTGGGAAAAATCCATGCTCACAGAGCCGACTGACAACAGGAAGGTTGTCTGCCATCCTACAGCATGGGACCTGGGCAAAAATGATTACAGGTACTGAAATTGCTATGACCCTTTTGTACTACCTCCTAGAACAAATGTATTTTCACTAGAGGTGCACCATGCTGTCTTAAGTTATAATTTCTTCTTTGTTTTTTTTTCTGGCTGAAAAGAGAGAGAAAGAAGGAAGACAGGAGAGCAGGGATCCTGTGGGACTGTAAACCTTTCTGTATAACTTTTCCTGTGAAGATCTACTCAAATTTACTAGTAGATCTACTCAAGATCTACTCTCAAATTTTAGCTGAGAAGTAACTAATATTTTTATGAATTAGAGAAATAGTGGCTATGTTATAGGGCTTAAGGAATAAGCAGAAATGCAGGTGGATACCAGTGAGATTTGCAGACAACTGCACATTTTGCAGCAATGGCAGAGGGTCCCTGGGTAGCAAGGGAAAATCTCCTGAGAGTCCACTGTCTATCTTTAGCAGAATTATCCAGTTTCATGAAAATCCATCAGTCTCTTCCATACTTGGGAAAGAAGTGAGAAAGAAATTACCATTGAAAATGAAGACTTCTTGCAGAAATTCTTGCAGTCCCCACAGTTACTCATGGAAAGAAGCTGGTGCACAGCTGAGCCTTAGTGAAACACATCAGTGTCCCACCTCAGCAGTCTGGGGAAGGTGAAAAGAAACCCTGTTTGGAAGACATTCCTTTAGTAAATAGTAAATCCTACATGAGGATGAAGTAGCAGGAGCCACCAACACACAGGGTTTTACACATTACTGTTTTACTAAGATTGGTGGTGGTTACTCACTCCCACACATACAGTGAGTTTATCACCAGGTTTTAGGGAGCAGCTGTGCTCACAAAACGGCAGTTTTCTCTTACTGCCTGGACAATTTCAAGGTGGCTGAAGGTGTTTTGCTGAGTTCCCCACTGCTGTAGCAGGAGGTTCTGCACTGCATACCAGGATGTGGCTGCCCAGGTTTTGCAAAGGGCATTTGCAAGCTCTGGAGGGGCTTCGCTCCATGGCTGTAGCAAACAGGGCTCAGACAGCCTTTCTCTGGGCCACTCTCTCTCTGACCACAGACACTTTATTCTGGTGTGTAGGATCAAGATGTGCACCAAAGTGACCATGGATGACTTCCTGGCGGCACACCACGAGATGGGCCACATTGAGTACGACATGGCGTACGCGGGGCAGCCCTACCTGCTGAGGGGCGGTGCCAACGAGGGCTTCCATGAAGCTGTAGGTGAAATTATGTCACTTTCTGCAGCCACGCCTCAGCACTTGAAATCTCTTGATCTCCTAGAGCCAACTTTCCAAGATGATGAAGGTAAATAAATGCATAAATATTATGCATTTATGTAAAAGCACTTTTTGGCCTTATTTTGTGGCAGAAGATTGTGCCTGCAAACTCAGCAATCAACTGACAGGCTTCTGAAAATCTTACTCTTCTAATTTACCAGAAATACTATTTTTTCAATGCCAAATGGCATTGTGAAGCAAGGATCACTGGTTTAAAATGCTGTTACATAATTTAAAAAGAAATAGCTAGCACTTTACTACCTTCAGTACTGAACAACTCATCCTTCAATCTTCACAGTTCATTTAGATGAGTCTCCAACACTTTTTTCAATCTCTGTTGCATGAATCCATACATATCTCTATCAAGATATGTATTTAGCAGTTCAAATGAAACTGAACCCTTGAGATTTACATCTCCCACTTCAGTGAATATTGAGTGACAACAGAAGTAGGCCCTCATTATAATGCAGTTCATCTGTGTTCCGAGCACTGCCTTAGATGGATGAAGATGCATGTTTTATACATTTTGAGATGTCTTCAGCTCAAAATTCCTCAGAGACTGGAGAGGTTCTCAGTGATGGGAAACTAAATGTAAATGTCAAAGGACTAGGTTATTTAAGAGTCTGGGGGAAAGAGAGACAAAACAGTGTAGAATTCCTAAATCATCTTATCTCATGTTTTTTTTCAGTTGTATTCTTCCTTGCATTTTTTCTTTAGTGAAAATCTGTAATTCAAACAAGATGTAAGCATTAGCTGTTAAAGGAAACAGCTTTAGCCATCTAATCAGATCCTAATTGCTACCATAACCATTACCTTAACTGCTTCTCTCTTCAGAAACTGAAATCAACTTTCTGCTCAAACAAGCACTAACGATTGTTGGAACAATGCCTTTTACTTACATGCTGGAGAAGTGGAGGTGGATGGTGTTTAGGGGTGAGATTACAAAGCAGGAATGGACCAAACGGTGGTGGGAGATGAAGTAAGTTTGAGAAACAAAGGGGATTTTTTTCATATGAACCTGCAAACTCAACCCTAGTTACTCAACATACTGAGGTGTTTGTGCCCCTATAGGACAGGATCTGGGTGTTTCCGTAAATACCAGTAGAGTGCTAGATAGAAATACCCAACTTGGTGCGGACAATGTCTCATAATGTCTCATATCAGCTTCCTGATAAAGACAGCCCATGGCCTTTGTATGGCCTGTTCCAGATCAATATTGCTGTCCCCCTGACACATTCCCAAGACATCTTCACAGCTAAAGTACATCCCTTCTCTAAGCCTCATTGGTCATGTGCTCTGGTTTGCTCCCCACATCCTTAAGGACAAGTGGAAAGTGAAGTTCATTGTACTTGCCAGCCAGAGAAGCATGCATATCTCAATCCACCAAGTCTCTGAGCATACTTCTCTGCTTTGTGTTTCCTTCCCACCATATAGTCCTTTTGGAGGCAAACTGTCTGAAAGATTTCAGACTGAATATTTCCTTCCTTGTGTACTAAGATACCACCTTTCTTGGTACAGAAAATGCAGTTCCCTCAGCAAGTAATAGCCAGAGGTGCCTATTCAGATTATGCCCATCAATCAGTCTATTTTCAGCACCTTGGAGCACAAGATTAAAAATAAATATGATTCAGACTTGAGTTTGTAATTCCCCAGGTTGGTTTTAATATGAGGGCAGAAAAATGCAAAGAAACCAAACAAGCTCCACGCTGAAAATGGAGCCTGAACTCTAACACAAACATGAACAGCAAGCCTCCATCAGCAAGCAGAATCTATAATAAAAGTTGATATATGCAAGCCTCCTGACCCACTGTAAAAATCAATCAGCTTCAATGTATTCAAAAGTAGCAGAGATGTCAGAGAAATAGAGAATGACAAATTGTTCAGGGAAGCTTATCACATCTGTTGCAGTGGCACTGCAAAGCTCTCTTCTTGAAATACATGTTTATGAAAAATATTTCCCTTGAAGCTTATTACCATTTTCAGAACTCAAGGCATGGGTCTGTTTCTCAGGAAAGACAGTCTCAGGAGAGGAAAATAAAGAGAAAGCTTATCTCCAGCCCAGTGGCACAGGAGGCCATCACCTTTTGGGTCGCCCAGTCTCTGCATGCCCTTGCCCAGAACAAAATACAGGTCTCTAAACTCAGGATGGCCCAGGGCATGAGGTGGTTTGTGTGAATCTCATGTCTTGCAGATTATTTCATACCACTAATTGATCCCTGCACACCCTGCCATCATACAAATCCCTTCCTTGCATTATGAGTTTCCAAACAGCTTCCTCTCTGTGGTCTCCAGCTGTGGAGCAGAACTCGCTTGGGGTTACTGGGAGCTGTATGGAATTCTTCTGTTTACAAAAGAGAGGTGTCCGTATGTATCAGACAAAACAGAAGAAAAGCTGAGTCAGATTACCTTTGCTTATTGTCTATAAACAGAAACTCTGTGTTATTCCTTCATCTCCAGGAGAGCCATAGTTGGTGTTGTGGAACCAGTCCCTCATGATGAAACCTACTGCGACCCTGCCACGCTGTTTCACGTGGCCAATGATTACTCCTTCATAAGGTAGTGCAGTGTTTAATTAATGACTTAAGTTTTGTCTACAGAACAAGCCCCAGCTACCTAAAACATGTGCTGGAGAGTCTCAGGACCCAATCTTATTTTGTTTAAAGCCCAGACTGAAGGTTGCTGATTTCAATGGGAATGTTTCTCTGCACATCAGGGGTTGTTCCATAATGATCTCTGAGCAGTGAGGAGGCTGTTGACCTTGCTGAACAGGAAAGTTTTATGCTGCCATCAAACCAGCAGGAGCACTTCTGTATGAGGTGCTTGCCTCTTGGGGGATCACTGTGCCCTATGTCATTTGGGCCATGAACATGCAGCCCTGGATGTTCACTGTGTCCCAGCTACCTCATTTTAGAGGGCTTAGAGCAGAGAGCTGGACTTTAAAAACTTTACCCTCTCCTGATTTATGTGGCAACAAACAGATTTGGGGCTCTTCTAGTCTACTTGATCTTAGCATGTTGCTAGATTTGAATTAGCCTAGACTGTAAATATCAGCTGGCCTCTCTCCCTCCCTGCAGTGCATTCTCCCAGACAGGAGTGACAGCTGATGCAGCAGAGCTTTCCAAAGGCCAAAGGCTTACAGGTTTCCTTGACAGACAGCTAATAAAATCTGTGCCTCCCTTTTCCTTGCCCTTCCTTTAGGTATTACACCCGCACCATTTATCAGTTCCAGTTTCAGGAGGCACTTTGCAAGGCAGCTAACCATACTGGCCCTCTTCACAAATGTGACATCACCGACTCCACTGAAGCTGGGCAGAAACTCAGGTAACGAAGCAAATTTCTCACATATAATAAATCAGAATGTAACAAAGCTTCTGGAGTAAATGAGGTTGTATCAAGAATAAACCTAGCTTGGAAATTAAGCCTATACCTGCTCAATTCATTTTGACAAGTTGACTAAATTTATGTATACTATGGTTCTAAACATCAAAGGTTTAATTACATGTTTGTGGGAATAAAATATTTTTATTAATAGGAATAATGGGAGAAAGGAGTGAATTCAGAAGCAAAGATGAACACCTTTATACTGATCACAGAGTGTCCTTCTCATTTAGATGGAACATGGCAATAATATAGTATTTCTTGTTCCATGTAAACAGACAATTGCTGGAATTAGGGAGATCCAAGCCCTGGACTCAAGCACTGGAAAGTGTGACAGGAGAAAAATACATGAATGCAGCTCCCTTGCTCCACTACTTTGAACCTTTATATGAGTGGCTGAAAAAAAACAATTCTGGCAGATTCATTGGCTGGAAAACAGACTGGACACCATGTACGTATGGCTTGTGGGTTATTTAAGGATGTGAGTTCTTCTTCACAACCTTTGGTTAGCAAACTGCCTCTCTCTTGTAGCTGTGGGAGGCTATTCTCCCTAGAAAAGCAGGATTATGGGAAATAATCACTGAGCTGTAAGTTTTACTCACAGGAAAACAGATTAGTTTCCTCATGGCCAGAGCTGGAGAAGTCAGCACGTGTGTTTTTCAGACCCCCACCCAGTTCTCAGAAATGGAGGTGTCTTTTTTTTTTTTCATGATGGCAGCACTCAGAGTGTGGGATGGCTCTACAGAAGGAAGAAAGAATCAGAAGCTTGGTCTTATGTGGCACTTTCCTGAGAGCAGTGTGCCTGTATTGCAGAACTGGGAGCCACTGGTCCAGGGAGCCAGGTGTAGGGGCAAACCAGTACAAAAAAATTACTGCTATGGTTTTACTGACATGTGTTAGTCAAAGAGGGGAGCTCAAGGGAAGGAAAAGAAAGAGACTGTGGAAAAATGCATTTCTCAGATTATTGTGACACAGTGATGAGCAAGCCAGGTTATATTTGTGTAATCATTGCTGGCACTGGAGAGCCTCATAACTCTTACAGCTCTGTGCCAGTCTCTGATAGTGGGATTCACCTAACCAGGCACCAGCAACTGCACCTTAGCTGCTCATCCCCAGTGATGGGAGAGAGGAATTTTCCTTCTATCTGCTACAAAACCAGACTTGGGAACTGACAGCTGAGATGAGTGTGTTTGCAGTAGAGGTGACTGAAGGGAAACAAAATCAGTCCCACCAAGCTCTCCAAGGAGAGCAAGTAAACCTGTAAGGAAGCTTTAGCCATCTCAGCATTTCCCAGGAGACTTCTTGTTGCAGCAGCTCTAACATGGCCCTTGTTTCTTTCTGAACCAGATTCTAGCAATGCCATCAAAGTGCGCATCAGCCTGAAGTCAGCTCTGGGGGACCAGGCGGTGAGTATGTTTGTGCTGTAGCACCCTTCTTACTGCTTGGGCAACAGAGCTGTTGTGGTAATGGCTCAGAAAATGAGTCAGGGTATGGCTGATCCTTGTGTTTGAAGGGTTGCATCAGCTCAGGTGAAGGGTTATCACATAAAAGACGTCTTGTCTAAGTTTGTGGTCAAGGCCGCCTCTAAAATTAGTGGAGGAATTCCTGAGTGAGCCCACCCATTTTAGGAACGGCATCTCAGCTAGATGAGTTATTATTCTGTAGAGATACCAATCATTATTTCTCGCCTCCTACAGAACAGGCCTGGAGGGCTAACATAGAGGAACCTGTGTACATGAAAATGGCTGTATTTTCCCCAGATTTGCTGATCTTTCCACTTCAAGCTTCTACCTGATTTCTTCTAATTGCCATTATCATGGCTATGGTGGCTGCCTTCAGAAGTTATTAGAGCACCTAACTTCACATTTAAAAGCAGGCTGGTGGATCCCACTCTCTGTCCTTAAATGCTCTTAATTTCAAACTAAAACACATCTGTTAGCATTTCACTGTAGAGTTTTGCTTGGCTGTTTACAGTAATCTTTCCAGGCCCTGATATGTTCAGCTGCCTCCCTGCCCTCCTACCCTGATGCAGAGATAGCTTTGTTATTGAGATTGCAGGGGACAGTGCAGTGCAGCTGCTTCTGTTTCAGATGAGGCGAAGGGCTTTCATTCCCAAGAGCTTGTCTGCTTTCCCCAATTATACCAGCTGGTCCAATAAAATGTATTACAGCAATGAAAAAAATCTCATCAAAGCTGAAGATGGCTTTTACGATTTTAAACAGAGTGTTGGCTTAGCCCATCTGCTTAACCCAGGCTGAAAATTCACTTCTTATTCTAGCTCTTCCTCTTTATGCTAATCTCATGGAGGCAGTGTAGAAGGTTTAAGTGCAGACACTTCATTTCTGTTAATAGCCATTTTCACCTTGCAGGACATTAGTAATTTTCCAAGAACGAGGATGTCATCAGGCAGGTCATTTAGACCTGCTTGTTGGAGCCTATTGCACTAGCAAGGACACAAACCATGGGCTCATTTTTCATATGAATTGATGCTCTTGCTTCTATCACTCTCTCACACGCAAGCCTCACTGGAGTTTTATTGCTTCCTAGACTGCCTAGTCAAGTTAGATACAATTCAAAACTGATATCAACAGCATAAAAAGGTTCCATATTACAACACATTTATTAGTCATTATGGTTAATGTTTAGCTTAATATCATTTTTATGCCTGCCTTTAGCCATCATAGTCTTTTGTTGTGCAATTGAGCAGCTGTAAAACAATCTCATACAGATTACTTAATTTGAATTATTGTGTGGACAGGAGGTTCCTAAACTCTGAAGAGCAAGACATACATTTTCCTCTCAAAACCAGTTCACATCACCGACTTGCAAGAAAGCTTTTCTATTCAGTTGTTTTCTGCCTCCCCACAAATGTCCCTTTTGCTGAGCCCCCAGGGACATGGCTGAATGCTGGTATGGCAGCAGCAGGTAAATGGTACATGCGTGAACTGGCATAGAGAAAAGGCAGGGGGAATCTCGGGCAGAATCTCAGCCCAGCTATGCAGAGCAATGTGTTTTGGGTGCTTTGTATGGCTCACAGTGCACAGAAGCTGTGGGCCCCCTGCAATTGTTTGTTTAAAGTGTATTTTGAGTTGCTTTGCCCTGACCTAACAGCACAAAGCACTCTGAATATGCCAGCAAACAGTTTTGCATTTGTGCTTGTTAGCTCTGGAGAGAGCAGGCAGGGAAGGGTTCCTGCTCTGGGGCTCAGGTACAGCTGTGCTGGGGTCCAGGGCAGCTGGAGCTCACACAGGCCGTGACTCAGCCCCAGCTGTGACCAGCAGGGACGTTTCAATAGACCCAAGTTCTGGCAAATTAAGAATCCAGACTCTCAGATGGGCTCAACGCCAGCTGTACCAGAGCGTGCACCGCCACAATTACCCTGCTAATTGTTTTCAGGCTGATGAGATTAGAGCTGCAGCCGCAGCATTGCTGGATCACTAGTGCAGCTGATGAGGCTGAAACATCCACAACTTTTCTTCAGCTGGGGCTTTAGGAAAGTGCCCACACGAGGGAAACTGCTACAAGATCCCCACTGAATCCCTTGGGGTCTTATTTAAAATAAATAGTTCCAGGAGCACCAGCCCCTGACTGCCACTTGAAAACCGGACCCCTCTCCAAACATGAATTCAAAATTCTCTACCAGGTCGATGCCAATATTTGTGATCACATTGTAAAGGGCTGTCACACAAGACAGTGTTAGAGAATGGAGAGCTGTCAGCCTGCAGGAATTTAGATGTATTTGACAATGAAAAATCCTTTTTGAATCAGAGGTCACACTTACACTGTCTTTCAAATCATATATGGGATCTTGGAGTGAACACACTGTAACAGAGCAGAGGTGCTTGGCAGAGTTCATTTACCTCTGAAGGCAAAGCAGCTTCTGTAAGGCACAGGGTAGTGTGGGTGCCTGAGATGCCTGGGGAAGCCGTGTGGGAGGTCACAACAAACACAGATCAGAAACCAGCCAGATACTTCCCATCCACACATGCTATTTCACAACAGTAACAGTATTTATAAAGGCAATTGAGAGGCACAGTGGCAATTAAAATACATTAGACTGAAAAAGACAAAGTATAAGCTAGAGAAATGAATAAATGATTAAAATGTTAACATGCTAAGTACAGAAAGTGTCAGTAGAGGAATCAAGCTCAATTAGATCCTGGTTAAAAAAAAAAATAGCTGCACTGCAAGCTTAAAGCTACTGGGCATAAATAGAAAACTGAGAAACCCCACCAACAGCCTCTTAGCTGTGATAGCGAACAGTGCCAGCTGCTGGAGGCAGCTGCAGTAACAAGAGGTGCTTTAGTGCAGGGCTGGGCCAGCAGGAGAAAGCCGGGGGCATTTGCCTCGCAAAGGGAACTCAGCCTCAGCCTTTCCTGGTGGGAACAGCCAGGGCTGGCACAGCCCCTGCCCTCCAAGCGCCCTGGGGACTGCTCTGATTGCCATGGCTTTGGGTACCTGTGCCTTTCCCGGGACCTGGTCCGGAATGGACTGACAACAGTGGGTTCTTTTTGCCCTTTCCTGCCCTTTATTAATAGAATCAGGAGTCTTTAGGTTGTGAGGGACCTTTAAAGATAAGCTAGTCCAACCCTGCTGCAATGAGCAGGGGCATCTTCAGCTAGATCAAGTTGCTGCAAGCCTCACCCAGCCTGACCTTGAATGTTTCCAGAAACTGAGTATCCACCACCTCTCTGGGCAACCTGTTCCAGTGCCTCACCACAGTAAAGAATTTCTTACTAGTAACTAATCTAAATCAACTCTCTTTTAGCCTAAAACAATTACTCTTTGTCCTATTGCAACAGACCCAGCTAAACAGTTTATCCCTGAATATCCGTGTCTTCCTCATATATACTTATACATCTCTCTCATTTTACATCAGTGTCAAGAGGTGGACACATTTGAAAAATGCAGCTAGGTTTTATAAAGCCTGTTACAGCAGAGCTGCCTTCTACCACACCTTCCTGAATAATGCTCAAGAAAGACAGGACTTTCTATCACTGACAGCATTTATGGGCCCTCCTGCCCAGGTACCATAAACACAATCAAATCTATGCCTGAGTGGAATAAAAAGATATTGCCACAGAGTTCAGCTGGGAGTTTTCCCTTCATGCACACATGCTATTTCACAACAGACCATGCTTCTTTATCACCTCCTGTGGTGGTTTCTGCCCTCTGTAGAGCTCTTGGTTCCTGCCCCAGAGAAGCTGTTTTTGTCTTCCATTGCAAATAACTTTGGACTCATAAGGCAGGCCAGGAGAAGACCGCACACAGGCAATACATTTTCTTTTATATCACCTATCTGATCTTCATATTTGGAAAAAAACCCAAATAT
Source organism: Vidua chalybeata (assembly GCF_026979565.1). Classification (NCBI taxonomy): domain Eukaryota; kingdom Metazoa; phylum Chordata; class Aves; order Passeriformes; family Viduidae; genus Vidua; species Vidua chalybeata. Next base: position 17,109,467 of record NC_071531.1, read on the forward strand.
GTGCTTGCTGCAGAAGTACTGATGCAAAGAGTTTTTTACCAAAACAGACCACAAACAAAAACCTTAGCTCATAAAGCAAATAAATTAGCCACCTTCACACAACTCTACCACAAAGGTTCTCCTCCTTAATAGAGCAGCTCTGCAAAAAAAAAAAAAAAAAAAAAAAAAAAAAAAAAAAAATTATTAAAACAAGATCTAAGTAATGAAATCTTTTAAACTTCAAAGAGAATGCACAATATTTAGTAGGAATAGCCTTGCTGATGCCTTTTCTCCCTGTAAGGCAAGGAGGTGTGTGCTGGGACTGCAGCATCTTCAGCAGGTTCACATAAAGGTGCCAGAGATTGCAGAGGGACAGCATGATGTCTGGCAGCAGGGATACCTCCCTGGTTATTCTCCTCCACAGTGCCCAGATAACAGATCTAAAGGGTTTGGGTTGGTTTCTGATGTGCTATCATGGCACAAATAAATAATACAGGAGTGCATGCCAAGCATTACAGTTGCTATTTCTTTTTAGAATGATTTCTTAATGCCCCTGATTTCTCTCCATCTCTGAGGAACTTCTCTTGTTCTGTTTCTGCAGTATGAATGGGATGAAAGCGAGCTCTTCTTGTTCAAGTCATCTGTTGCTTATGCCATGAGAAAATACTTTGCAGAGGTGAAGAAACAGAAAGTTGCCTTTGAGTGAGTGGCTTGCCTAATTGTGCCAGCTATGCCTGCATTGCTTCTGCTCAGCTAATGGCATGAACTGGTGGGATTAATTGTGCCTTCTGTCAAATGTAAGGTGACAGAAACAATGTCAAACATCAGCTGTTTGTGAAAGGCAAGATGACAGCTTGGGTATGTGAGATCTTTCCCCTCAAGAGCCTGAGGGGATTAGGAATAATGTGCTGAAGTTAGGTAAGAAGGCTTTGTCTCCTGCAGCTTATCAGTGATGGAGATGAACCATGACAATTTGTGCCCAACATGTATATAGAAATATCAGGGAAGGTAGACTGATTAGAAATAAACATTTCTAGTAATGTATGTGTATTATACTGAATTTCCAAGAGGTTTGGGGCTAAGGAAAAATAAACGTGTTGACTATGGAGCACTAGAATTTGGCACACTTACTAATCTTATCTAAGTTCAGTTACAAGCATAGAATCTTTCACCTGAAAGTGATTTTGGTAAGAAAAAGAACCCTTTTGATTAAGTATCTTCAATAATGTTCAGAAGCTATCTACTCAAGCTATTAGATATTACTTTATAGAACAACAGTCATGCAATATCTAAAATCTACTCTAGAAAAATAAGGAAGACAGCTATTTTTTTTCCACTTTGTACTTCATACACCACCTCATTCATGAAATCAACCCCAAACACTCTCCTTTCTGCAAGTGATTATGTGCTATGGAAAATTACACCAAGACTTGTTTTAGGTATGAGGGAGACTTTCCAGCTCAAGTTACAAATTAGCACACAGAGAAAGGAATTCTGGCAGGAAAACAGATTTCACTTCCCAGCTGATTTCACTATGCCCCCAGTGTAAACTCAACCCCTGGCAATGGCAATCAAACACAACTGTTCACTGGCCCGAATTTAAAGCTAATGTCATCTCAACAATGAAAATAACCTTTTTCATCTGTTTCTCCTTCAGAAACACAGACATTCATGTTGGCGAGGAGACACAAAGAATATCCTTCTACATTACTGTCAGCATGCCAGGTAATATCAGCGATATTGTGCCCAAAGCTGACGTGGAAAATGCCATCAGGTGAGATTTTGCTTTCTGGGGAAAAAAACCAACCAACCAACCAACCAAATGGAAAGTTGGAAGGGAAAGCAGTGCTTAAGTCAGCTGAGGCAGAAGCAGTGACAAGAAAGTAAATTCTGCAGTTAAAATGGAAATAGTGAGATGAGAGATACTAGGATGAAAACTATTATGACAGAAAGAAAACAGTCAATCTATCAGATGGTATCTTGGACAACAGCCAAAGTAAAATGCTCCAGGGGGTTGCCAAAACACATCTCATTGCATCATACCTTGCCAGCAGATCTAATTGCTCAGACTTTAACAGGAACTATTTTATACCCTGAAATACAGAATACAGTAATGATGTGTGCATGCACACATGTGTTCTTCCTCTCATTTTTGAAAAGTAAGTGCAAGAATTATTGTTAACAAGGACTCCAGAATAATGGTGTATTAGAAAGACAGACAGATGTATTTGATTACATAGAAGAGGTCAGAGCAGGAGCTAGTTCCCACTTACAGGTCAATGAACAGCTCTTTTATAGCATGGTGTGACACCACTGTAAGTCATTGCTATAAAAATGATAAGTAAAACTGCAACTCTGCAGAAGATCATGGGTAATGTGCAGGGGGAAATGAAGAGGGCACAAATCTAAAAGTAACATCAACCTGAGATGGAGTTGAAGAAGCAATGAGATAAGCTGGTGAACTAAGGGAGAAGAATATGGCTGTGAAAATAACTCTTGGGTTAGCACTCAGTAACAGATGTGTAAGTTTAAGGAAAAACAAGGCACAGATGATACACCAGGGAAAGGGTTTTCAGGGCAGTGAGAAACACTAATCAAAATTGTGTAAGATTGTAGGAGGAAAACAGGTAAGATGTCAAAGCTGTGGCTTTATGTGGCATAAATAAGAAACTTTTCAATAGACAAGAAATGGTAAAGAGAATGAAGGGTAAAATACAAAGAGAGAAGGAGATCAGAAGGTACATTTAATAAATGTTAAGACTGAGTTTAAGAGTCCATACAGTGTCTGAACACGTCAGTTAAGCTGCAATAGGTTAGGGGTTTTAGTTTCTATGGTTGTTACTCACATGCCAGAAGGGAAATGCATTCAGCAGTACTTCCTCTGCAGCCTTTTTAACTGAGATGTTCAGGGGAACCTTGCCATGCTGAAGATTTATAAAAAACTGAAAACTGTTCCTTTCCTTCCAATACGTGTGTTAAACTCTTTGAATTTGCATTTGATGGCAGGATGTCTCGAGGACGAATGAATGAAGCTTTCAGACTCGATGACAGTACGCTGGAGTTTGTGGGAATACTTCCAACCCTGGCTGCACCTTATGAACCACCAGTAACCATTTGGTTAATTGTATTTGGGGTGGTCATTAGTCTGGTTGTCATTGGAATTATTGCCTTGATCATCACTGGGCAGAGAGATCGCAAAAAGTGAGTAATATCTTTTGATACTATGATCATGACTACTGGAAGTTGTCCTGATAATTGAATCATCAGGATTTTTTACAGATTAGGCTTCAGTTTACCTGAAGCAAGTTAAGGAATGAAAGCCTGTTATCCCTTTCCCATTAAGAGTGATAGCTAAAGGTTCATCTCCCTGTGTCTCAGTACATGACAGCTTTGGCAGCTTAATGCAATTTCCCCATCACCATCAATGTAACCATCGCTTTGGTCACAGGGAGGGCAGGGTGGCCAGGCTTCTGCCAAGGAGGAGGGGATGTCCTGATGGGAACATGGTGCCTTCTCCAACAGCAGAGCTGCCCACATTTATCAGCACCTGCAGTTTTCTGTAATGTGATTGTAGGCTGTACAGTAATGGCATTCTCCTTAAATATTACTGCATTAACAAGTATAGTTTGGTTGGTTTTCTATGTCCCTCCACTAACAGGGTTTCTAAGAACATAGCAGATTTGCTACAGTTCTTTTTCAAGCTAACTTGATTTCTTTTATATAAATATTTCCAGTTAAACACAGTATTATTTACAGTCAGGGATTCTGGGGATCCAGAAGGACTTGTAACAGAACAGGGACCTTCTAATATAAAATGAATTTTTGTTACAGGAGAGCAAGAGAAAGCAGAGGTGCAGCAGGATCAAATTGTGAAGAGGTGAACCCTTATGGTGAAGAGGGAAGAAGCAACCTGGGCTTTGAGCCAGCTGAAGATACACAAACATCATTTTAAAAGGTGTGGGTACAGTAAGGGCTTCTGGTTGTTTTTGTTGGTTTCTTTTTTTTTTTTTTTTTTTGTTTTGTTTTGTTTTGTTTTGTTTTGTTTTTCACTTTTAACAATAGTACCTAGCAAAGGAGCAAAACACTATGGATATCATCGAACAATGTCTTCTGGTTGACCATTAATCTACTGGTTCATGGCCAATAGCAACTAAATCTGCTGTTTAT